>NC_037288.2:20054024-20371177 GCF_000002775.5 Populus trichocarpa | reverse complement strand
GCAAAAAAAGAATTAAAATTAAAGAGAGTGATTATTATTTCTTAGTTTTGTTATTTTAAAAATAAGTTAATGAATAAATAAGATTCGAAAAATAAAACGGGAGAGAAGTGCATCTCAGAAATTGGGCCAAGACATGTCTGGCATGTGCAATGGCTCGTGCCCATGAGTCCACAATGGCAGCCCAAGACTGCTTGACGACTAACCCGCCCGTGTCAGGTGTAGGCAGATCAAACACGTCGACCTAGCCATCTTATCCAATTTCCAGTGTCCAAAAAAAATATCTTCTACTCCGAAAATAACTTATAAAAATCATTGAGTGTTTCGTCCATTTAGCTCCAATCACATAATTACATTTATTTATATGATTTTAATAAATAAATAATATAAAAAATTTATATTAATTTTAACATATTTAATTTATATAAACAGAACACCAAGTAATACATGTTCCTCAAGTAGTTTTCTTTTTTACTTTCAAATAAATGAACTTAAAAAAATATATCAAATCTTGCATTATTTTGACCCAAAGCACAAAATTATACCTCATATATTCTTAATTTTCTACATCAAAATCATTTATTATACATTATCATACCAAATAACCCCATGGCCTAACAAAACAAAAGTCTACTATTGAGCTGGATTAAATTAAAAGTTCACTTCAAATATATATTTTCATGTATAAGAAAAACTAATCCAAAAGTATTATCATCAATTATTAAAACATGATTAGGTAAAAATTGATTTGATTGAAACTTCATTTAAACTGATTTTAAATTAAATTAATTAAAAATTGATTTGATTAGATTTGATTTAGTCATTTAATCAACCTTTAATATAATTAAAACATGGTTTTACATTTGAAAAATGTTTTAAAAAAAATTAAATTCTTTTAATTCTTTTATTTTAAATTATTATTTTTATATATTCAGATCAGTTTGATATATCAATATTAAAATTAATTATTTTTTTAAAATTATTTTAATATATTTTTAAATAAAAAAATATTTTAAAAATATATTGAAATTCAACCCGATAAATCATATTCAGGGTTTAATAACTTTATGCATTATTGCGAGGCGCGTTGATTAGTTACCCAAATTTGACTCGTCATTAGGTTAGGGGAAGAAAAAAGAAGTAAAAATCAATAGTTTGAAACAGGATAAAAACGGCGAGGACAACATCGTTAACTATAAAATCATCCTTAATTTTTTAAGAAAAAAAGATCTGGGTTTAATCTCATTTTATTTTCTTTTTATTGGATTTTAGAAAAACTTATCTCCTACAAGTTTAGCTTCTTCTACCTCTCGCTGGAAAAAAAGGAAAGGGAGGAGCAAAACCATGTCCACTCTTCTCTTTCCACAAGCCCCTCTTACCCTCTCCCAAAAACCCTTCCTTCTCTCCCTCAGAAACCCATCTTTTTTGCCTCACGCAAGAAAATGGAAAGGGCCCAGAAGACTAATTTTAGCCAAATCCAACGGTAACGATTCAGTAGACACAACAGACAGGATAATCTCTGCCGTCTGTTACTTCTACCCATTCTTTGACGGGATCCAGTACGGAAAATACGTCATAACCCAGTTTTCTCCAATTCAAGCTCTCATCCAGCCTCTGTTCCCAGCTATAAAAGTCTTTAAGAGCTTTCCCTTAAATGGGTTTTTGGTGTTTTTGACTCTTTACTTTGTTGTTGTGAGAAACTCCAATTTTAGCAGATATGTGAGGTTCAATACCATGCAAGCTATAGTGCTTGATGTGTTGTTGATATTTCCTGATTTGTTAGAGAGGAGTTTTAATCCAAGAGATGGGTTGGGATTGGATTTGTTGATGAGTTTGGACAGTACTGTGTTTTTGTACCTTTTGGTTTGTTTGATTTATGGGTCTACTTCTTGTTTGTTTGGTCAGATTCCTAGGTTGCCCATTGTTGCTGAGGCTGCTGATAGGCAGGTTCTTTAGATTTCCCATTGTTGGGTTTTGATTATTGTCACTTTTGTTTTTTTTTACTTTGTAATGTGCTTGTATTTTGCTTTTTGAATTAATAAATTTGCCAAAAAAAGGGAGAAACTTTGATCTTGCAACGCCTGTTGTTAATGTTTTTGTGCATATTGTGTTGAATGTTGATATGGACCGAATTCAATTTCATTTCGTTTAATAGTTGATTTTTTTTTTTTTTTGAGGATTATACATATGTATGGAAGGATTAGAAATAATCAATTGTACCTCTTTTAGTGTGTTTATCTTGTTGCGTTCGGTTACTCCTATTTGTTTACTAGTACAGTCTGCTATCATAAGATGGTTGAATTTCTTTGTTTTACAAATAGCTAGCTAGTGAGTGAAGATGTTTAACAAATTTTGCTGTATATTGTTAAGTTTTCATCAACCGAATCTGCTCTGAATCTGTCATGTTTCAACGTTTTGAGTATTTTCTAAAAGAAGTCAAGTTGCACAAATTGTGAGAGGTGGTTTAGAACTTTTCTCTTTTTATATATTTATATGTATATATTCATTTTTTCTTTAGCTTACAGTAGGTTAATTAACTTTGGAAGTGCATGAAAAACTGATTCTCTAGATGTGGGTGTCTTAGCTAATGATGCTGCTATTATTGTGGCTAATGACAACAGCAACTTCAAGCCAAGAAGTGTGGTTGCCAAGGAAAATGTGTGAATGTTAGTGTTCCTTATCCCTCTGTGTTCGAGAAACCTGACTGTTCCATGAAGGAGCATTTCTTTCTAGATTGCAGTTCAAATGATGGTGATGCTGAACTTTGGTTTGGACGTAACATGTCTGCCTACGATGTATCTGTGTATGAGGGCACAGTAACTGTAAGCATCGATATGGCTTATGACTGCTATGACAAATCAGGGATGCCTTTTTTATCAGTCTCTCACACTTGGATCTGGCCCTTTCATGTTCTCAAACTTCAGAAACATGTTGACAGCTATTGGTTGTGATACTGAGGTCATGGCGACGAAAGCAGAGCTGACATTTGGTCGCTGCCTCTCTTCTTTGCACTGAAAATGTGAACATGTCATTAGAATCCTTGTTCATTCTGGATATGCTGTCAGACCTCAATTCCCAATTGCCTAGAGCTTCTTGATATTCAGTTTCAAGCATATACAGCTACACAAATATTTCAGACTTAAATCGCTGTGGAGTGACATTTTTTACAGATAAACGCTCCTATGATCTTTCAGATCGGCCATGGCAGATGGAAAACATACATCGGTTGTTGGGATTGAAATTGAATGGGTAGTTAAGAATGAGAGGCGCGAACATTCTAAAGCTAGTACAAGTGCATATACTTGTGGCAGTAATACAGACTTCACTCATTCAAACAACGTTCAAGGATATCTTGCTTGTACAGATAAACACCCCTATCTTCAACAAGGATGCCAAGATAAACTGGTTAATGCTTTTTGGAATTTCCGTAGTTAATATTTCTGCAGGTGATATTTACAAGAACAGGTCTTTTCTATTGTCCGGTCATGTGGAGTATTTCCTTTTCAGATTTGATGTTCACATAAATCATTTTCAGGTTTACATACAGATTTCTTATGCTATATAGATATCGATGAGTACAAAGACCTAGAGAGATACCAATGCCAACACCATCGTAAATTACAAACGTTACTGTCAATTTAGCAAGTATGGTGATGATAAAACAGGTTGTCAAGTATTCGGTATAATCACAGTCATATCAGGTAGTTGCCCTCTGCATTTTCTTAAGAGGCAGCAGTGACCATTGCTCGCCATGTCTCATTCCCAAGCACACAGGAAAGAAGCCAAACCCCAATGCCAAGTCAGGAGAAAAACAGAACATTTGGTTGCTTGTATGAGTTGTAGCTGTGCGGCTTGTGATTCTGTCAGCTATTGTCTCTAGGATCTGGAAGCTTCAAATTTTACTTTTATCATATATTATTCAAATAAAATTATGGGTTTGCAATACTAGGTTTTTTAACCAACAAGCTTGTGTAGTGGTACTCTTGCATGATTAAGTTGGTATTTGGAGTATGCTAAATCATTATTTTTTAAAGTATTTTTTATTTAAAAATATTTAAAAATAATATTTTTCAGTACATTAAAACAAAATTAATTTCTTAAAATAAAATTCATGAAAAACATATTGAAATAAGTACAGTCTGAATTAGATATTCCTAAACAGGTATTAATTGGTCTCCATTTTGAGCCTCATCTTTGTGAATTAATAGCTTGTAAAAAGAATTAAATAATTTATTGAACACATCGATTAAAAAAACAAAAATGTCCAAAAGCTTAATTTCCTAATTGAACAAAAAAAAATCTACTTTAAACATTTTTTTTTTTGGGACACATACATGACCTAGAGGTGGGCTGGATAATGGGACACAGTCTGAACTATATGGGTTCATTTGTTGAGGGAGCTGCATTCTCATGGGAACTGAGTGATGATTTGCCTGACACATTCTCTGTCTCAATGCTATTTTGCTGACCCACAAATTATTGCAGAGCGTAGCCCAGAAAACCATACTTACCCCAAGTCTGGAGTTAAAGATCGGTTAGGTGGACTCGGATTTATATTGTTTTAGATTTTTTAAAATAATATAATATTGTTTAATAATTTTTTTTGAAAAAAAACTAAAAAGATGTTGTTTTGGATAAAAATTAAGAAAAAAAGACTAATTTGAGATTATCTAATTAGATTTTATTTAGGTTTGATTGAATTTAAACAATTTCACTCTCAACGTAGATTAGAAATAGACTTGATGAAGGCTACGTTTTGAGTCAACGAATTACTAGATAAACAAAATGCATGCCCGAATGGGCTCGAGACATGGCTGCCTGCGCATGCGGTCGTGTGCCTTTGGGTCCTTCCAGGCCGCTCACCATGTTTGTTTCAAAAAATTATTTCCACACCTATAATCCTTGTTGGCTGAGCTTTCTATGAATTTCAATTAGACTCATTTCATGCTGCTCCTGATATGCATTCTTCGCATCATTTGATAATTTTTAACAAACTCAAACCATTCGATGCAGCCTAATACTATTTTGCGACAAAATGCTAAAACTTTTCTGTACATAAGCCCTGGTCAAAATATGGTATATTTTGCTAATGCTAAAACAATTGCAGCATGCTAGCCTTTGGTATAAATAAACCCTCGTCAAAAGATGATTTGCTGCTGTTTTGTAGTTGACAGTGATTGTTCAAAGAATGTTGCAGACCACACATACTCTGCCGCTCTTCCAATTATCGATAAATACTAATCCCGCCTTGGCCATTCTCTCCCCTCCATGTACAAAACAGGCCATTGCATCACCACCTGCCAACTCACAGGCCTGAAAGTCCTCGGACGTCAAGGGGTCCTTTTTTCACCTCTGCTTCATTCCACACTTTTGCTTTTCACACCAGCATTTTAGCCCATGATTCACTTCCTGCCGGCGATCCCAAGATTGCTATGTCTCAAGGGGGACAAAATATTGCATCCCTGCACAGTCACATGCCCTTCCAAATCCAGGTAATAGCCCACCAAGAACACACAGAGTGTTAGAAATATTTTGGATGGAAATAAATATGGAGTTGGCTTAGAGGTGTGAAAATACTATTTTTAAAGTATTTATTTGTTCCACACAGAGACAACACCTTCAGGATACAACTAAACTCTCTAAACCTCTAAAAAAATAAAAAGATAAAATCAAAAAAAGAATATATATTTTTTATTGTGTTTTTTTTCTGTATAGTAACATGTTTTTATAGACTTGAAACATAACGATAAAATAATATAATTGTTCATCAAACAATATATTGAGAACAAACAATATAATTGTTGATAAAATAATATGATTGTTCATCAAACAATATAAACTGTTTATATTAAGTTTCAAGTTTCAAATGTTATCTTTTGATATTATAAATATCGATATAATAACATTAAAAAGTCAAATAGAAGAGTTTGTCCAACATGATTTGATTTACTACACAATAAAAACCTACATTTAAAAACATTAATATTAAAAGGAAGTGTTTCTTTCTAATTTTATCTTAGGATAAATATCTTTTTTTTATTTATTTAGAAATTATACCAACACATAGCATTACTTATCACTTATCCTTTTACCACTTGCGTTTAACCAGCTGTTTCCTTATCTATATATAGACCATTCAGCTGCCTTTCATTCATGCAAAGAGAAGCCATACATTTATTCAAGTCCAGTTTATTAAAAAAAAAAATATTTTCAGGTGCGTTTTTAGCATCATCTTCATACCTTTATTCCCCAGAAACCTCGCATCATTCTTTTTCTCCATCTTTCCCGCACCAACACAATTTGCAGCTAATGAATGAGAACAGGACCCCTATGGAACACTTGCTTCAATGACAAAGATTCAATCCCTCCACCATTGCTTGACGGACTACATCAAAGAAAAATAATTCGTGTTCGCCGCAGTGGATACTCAGTAGTGCTACCAGCCCACCGTTGATAGCATTAGTGTCCCATGTTTTTGGAAACTGTCAACGACCCTGTAAATCAAGACCCACACCGCCTGCAAAAACCTGTCCACTTATCTAATCTCTGGTGTATAATCAGTACAGTACAAAGTACATGTATATACATCACCACGTAATATTTATATATTTAGTCTCTTCAACAAGTCTTTGGATTTTATGATTTAAATTAACGAAAGATGATAGTCTTTTATTCTAATGATCTTCCAAGAAGTTCGTTGTGTTGTTTTCAAGATTGGGACAGAATAAAGTATGATTTGGTTGAAACTATAGATTTATATATTTTTTGATATTGAGTTAATTTATATGTAATTACTTTGTTTGATGATCGATGATGACGAGTTTTGGATGTATGTTTAGGCGAGGAATTCAATGTAGTTTCATACAATGGTTGATGTTGATATATGTATTCTTGGATGAGTTACCTCTAGTAATACGATGTTGTTGTTTTTTCGATAAGAAATATGTTAGTCTTGTCGCATTTTTGGCTAATTATTTGATTAATAGCTTAATTTCTTATAGGATATTTGAGTTTCTTGTTTTTATAAACAGCCGGTTATGCTTGTGAAATTTTTAAAAGGGATGTGCAACAAAGGTTGCTGCATTCTGTCATCAAGGCTTCATCATCAGACAATGTGCCATAAGAAAACAGCTGTTCGTAGAAAATTCCTATTATATATTCATTTCTTGTTTAAATGGCAATTAGTTAACTTGGGGAGTGTGAGAAAATGACTCTCCAGATGAGGGTGTCTTTGCTCATGATGTTGGTAATGTTCTGGCTTATGACAACTGAATCTTCAAGCCAGGATGTGAAACCTGGGTGCCAAGAAAAATGTGGGAATGTTAGTGTTCCTTATCCCTTTGGGATTGGGAAACCTGACTGTGCCATGGATGAGCATTTCTTTCTGAATTGCAGTTCAAATGATGATGGTGCTGAACCGTGGTTTAGAAGCAACATGACTGCTCGTAAAATATCGGTGCCGGAGGGCACAGTGACTGTAAGCATTGGTACGGCATATAGCTGCTATGACAAATCGGGGAATGAAACTCGCTATTTCGATCAGTCTATGAAACTTGGACCAGGCCCTTTTACGTTCTCAGACACCCTAAACATATTCACAGTTATCGGCTGTGATACGGCTGCCCAGGTGACCAACGAAGAGTTTACATATGGAGTTGCCTGTCTATCCCTATGCACAAAATATGTGAACATGACAGATGCGAATGCTTGCTCAGGTTCTGGATGTTGCCATACCTCAATTCCCATGGGCCTCAAGTCACTTGATATTTCATCTTATAGTTTTTTCAACCACTCGAATGTTTCGGATTTCAATCCCTGTGGATTTGCATTTTTAGCGGATACGCGCTCCTTTCATCTTTCAGATTGGCCGCTCAGTCGTATGGCAGATGGAAAAGATACATCAGATGTTGCGATTGAATGGGTAGTTAAGAACGAGACATGTGAACAGGCTAAAGCTAATACAAGTGCATATGCTTGTGGCATTAATACAAACTGCACTTATTCGGAGAATGGTCAGGGATATCGTTGCGTATGCAATGAAGGGTTCGAAGGAAACCCCTATCTTGAACAAGGATGCCAAGGTAAACAGATGGATGCTTTGTGGAATTTCTGAAATCTTAATAGTTCTTCTGGTTATATTCACAAGAGAAGCAGTACTTTTCTATTTTGTGATCCGATCATGTGGAGTATTTTCTTTCCTAATTTAATATGCCTATAAATAGTTTTAAGGTTTATAATCATATACTGATTCCTTATGTTTTTATAGATATTGATGAGTGCAAATATCCAGAAAGATACCCATGTGAAGGTAAATGCAAGAACACTATTGGAAGTTACAAATGTCACTGTCCATTTGGCAAGTATGCTAATGGTGAAAACGGTTGTCAGAGATTTGGTGGTATCATAATTATATCAGGTAAATATCCTTTGCATTTTCTCAATACGCTGTGATATTTTTTTCCTGGGAGAATACTCTTGCTATTACTGGATACAATTTTCCAGAAATCCCTTCACATTACCTCTGGATTATCAGAAAGATTTTGCTTACAGATATAGCACAACCGTTATTTTCTTTAAAGTTGCTCATTTCATATCCTATGATCTCTTTCAGTAGCAGTTGGGGCAGCAGTTTTCCTATTGATTATTTGTTTCCTACTCTATGTAATCTGCACAAAAAGAAGAAGGGACAAGAACTTCAGAAAAAATGGGGGAATGGTTTTAAAGCATCAGCGAGTAAGGATTTTCAGAGAGGCAGAGCTGGAAAAGGCAACCAACAATTATGTTGATGACCAGAAACTTGGGGAAGGTGGTTTTGGTTACGTTTACAAGGGAGTTTTAGCAGATAATACCCTGGTTGCTGTCAAGAAGTTTAAAGGGGTAGACAAGGATCAGCTGAATGAAGAATTTCAGAAAGAAATTGGCATTGTTTCACAGGTCAACCACAGGAATGTGGTCAATCTCTTGGGCTTGTGTTTGGAAATCAAAGTGCCATTGTTAGTTATGAGTTCATTTCAAATGGAACTCTTTACAAGCACATCCATGATAAAAGGTCACAGATATTAGATTCCTGGAGCAATCGTCTGAGGATAGCATCAGAGATTGCCCTTGCGCTTGATTACTTGCATTCTCTAGCAGACCCTCCAGTTATTCATGGAGATGTCAAGTCAGTGAACATACTTTTAGACAATAACTACACGGCAAAGATTGCAGATTTTGGAGCTTCAGTGCTGCTTTCTTCAGGCCAAAGCTTTATAGCCACAAAAATACAAGGGACTTTTGGCTACCTGGATCCTGAGTATCTTATGACGGGTAATTTAACCCCAAAGAGTGATGTCTTCAGTTTTGGGGTTGTTCTCCTGGAGCTTCTCATAGGACAAAAGCCAAACTCCCATGCCAAGTCTGGAGAAACAAGGAACATTATTGAATACTTTATCTCAGCACTGGAAAATAATAATCTTTTCGGAATTTTGGATTTTCAGGCAGCTGATGAAGGTGAAATGGATGAGATAGAAGTTGTTGCTGAGATTGCAAAAAGATGTGTCAACAGCATGGGCATAAACCGCCCGACCATGAAGGAAGTATCCGATGAGCTTGCTAAGCAGAAGGCCCTTCATGAAAGTTCTTGGGCTCAGCACAAAAATGATGACACCAAGCATTTGCTAAGTGAATCGCCACGCTCTTTCTCCAAAAGTGCAAGTCCTTCCTTAAGTCATTGTCAGAGCACTCATAGCGTTATATCGTTTCAGATTGAGAACAATACTGACCGTTTAAACTCGCCACTTATCAATTTGTGACATTGATTACCTGGACTGTAAAGATGGCAGAATTGAAAGAAAGTTTAAGAAGAGAAACGAAGAATGCAGAGAGAGCCGAGTAGTTGACAAAAGAAGAATTTTAATCACTGTATTTTCCTTGCCTTTATTATATCATTTGAGCTGTATTTATAGCTAATCTATAGAGTGTATACGTAAGCTACCTTCTTTCTTCAATGACTAACAGTTTGTCTAACTGTTTTACTAACTGTTTCTAACTGCTTGCTAACTGTTTCTAACTGCCTAACTGATTTAACTGTCTAACAGAATATTAACCATTTCATTACATAATCTCTTGACATGTGGCATTATCTTGGACGTTGATATCTTTACATTCCCCCGCAAGCGTATGCTTGGAGGAACCAAGCATAAGATTGGAGCAATGGTGACGAAATAATGGAGAGGAAAGACCCTTAGTAAGGATGTCAGCAAACTGATCTGTGAAAGAAACATGTTGAACAAGCAAGTCACCTTTGATGACACGTTCTCTAACAAAGTGATAATCAATCTGGAGATGCTTCATCCTAGAATGAAAGACTGGATTGGAACCTAGAGAAATAGCAGAGATGTTATCACAATGAATTAAAGGTGGAATAAGTAATGGAACATGCATATCACAAAAGAGTTGGCGGATCCATGTCAACTCAGCAGCAGCAATAGCAAGAGCTCGATATTCAGCCTCAGCAGACGAGCGTGAGACTGTATGTTGCTTCTTAGAAGCCCATGAAATAGGACTAGATCCTAAGTAAACAACAAAACCAGAAACAGAACGACGATCATTGGGATCACCAGCCCAATCAGCATCACTGTATGCTTGCAAATTAAGAGTGTCAGGCTGAAGATGTATGCCATAATCAAGAGTACCCTTGAGATATCTCAGGATTCGTTTGACTGCAACAACATGAGACTCCATAGGATGATGCATGAATTGGCAAGCTTGGTTGACAGAGAAGGCAATGTCAGGACGTGTGAAGGTTAGATACTGCAGAGCTCCAACAATACTCCTATACTGTTGTGGACAAGAATAAGGCTTCCCATCATCCTTGAGCAGGTGATGATAGGGAAGAAAAGGAGTGGCACATGGCTTTGAATTTTGTAAATCAACCCGATCAAGTAATTCCTTGATATAGTTAGACTGAGAGACAAACAAGCCAGAGGAAGAATAAGAAACCTGCAGTCCCAAGAAATATGTCAACGGGCCTAAATCCTTCATATCAAACTCCTGAGTTAAGGCATCAATGACTGCTGTAAGAAGAGATGAATGACTACCTGTGAGAAGAATATCATCGACATACAGCAGTAATATCACAGTACCAAGAGGGGAATTTTGAACAAATAGAGAAGGATCAGCAAGAGAAGCCTGGAATCCCAAACTAGGTAAGAAACTGGTAAACCTGTCATTCCAGGCACGAGGAGCCTGTTTCAACCCATATAAGGACTTGCGGAGTCTGCAAACAAAGTCAGGATGAAACTTGCTTGTAAAACCTGGAGGCTGAGCCATATACACCTCCTCCTGAAGAATGCCATGCAGAAATGCATTTTTAACATCAAGTTGCCTTAAAGGCCAATGAAACTGAGCTGCAAGGGCCAGCACCAGTCGAACAGTAGTTGGTTTAACTACAGGGCTAAACGTTTCATTATAATCAACTCCCTCTTCATGACTGAAACCCTTGGCAACAAGGCGTGCCTTATGCCTAGCAATAGAGCCATTTGCATTTTTCTTGAGACGATAAACCCATTTACAGCCTACAAGGTTCTTGGCATGTGGCAGGGGAACTAAATCCCAGGTACCCTAGGCATGAAGAGCATTAATTTCTTCTTGCATAGCAGACTGCCAGACAGCATGTTTTGAGGCAATCTTGAATGTGCTCGGTTCAACTGAAGAGAAGTCAACAGGTTGAACAGTAGTGGAGTAAGCTTTCCTTTTGGAGATACCATTCTTGGACCTAGTTGTCATTGGATGAATATTCATAGGAGACAGAGGTAAGCTGACACAAAGATTCTCAGGATGAAAATCAGGATCCACATGAGGAGAAAACTGTGTAGCAGAATCCAATCCTGACAGAGGTGAAGAAATAATTGGGGAAGACAATGTGTCCAAAGATGCAGCAGGGCTCATTGTGGATGAGGAAATAGAGGACTCAGGTAAGACCTCATTGTGCAATGAAATAGAAGGTGGAACAGGAAGAGATGAAGGAGAAGGAGTAGAAGCAGAAGCTGAAGACTCAGAGATGTATGGAAAGACAGACTCATCAAAAATAACATGACGAGTCACAAAACATTTATGAGTTCGAAGTGAACAACAGACATATCCCTTGTATTGACCTGCATACCCCAAAAAAATGCAGGTGGAAGTTTTAGGCTGAAGTTTGTGAGTGTTATAAGGTTTGAGAAGAGGAAAGCATACACAGCCAAAGACCTTTAAATGAGTTAGGATAGGTAGAGAACCATATAGTAACTGATAAGAAGACTTGAGCTGAAGAATTGGACAAGGCAGCCGATTAATCAAATAGATGGAAGTAGCACATGCATGGAACCAGAATTTAGAAGGAAGATGAGCAGTTTGGAGTAAAGTGATTGCGGTTTCTAGAATGTGGCGATGCTTCCTTTCAGCAAGACCATTCTGTTCAGGGGTGTATGGACAAGAAATGTGATGAACAATTCCTTTAGTGAGGAGATACTGCTTGAAAGAATGGTTGAGGTACTCACCACCACCATCACTCTGAAAGATGCGAAGATTAGCAGAAAACTGAGTGATCAAGAAAGCATGAAATGAAACGAAGATGGAATAAACTTCTCCTTTATTTCTCATTGGAAAAATCCAAGTGAACCGAGTACATGCATCAATGAAGCTGACATAGTAACGAAAACCATCAATGGAAACAGTAGGAGAGGGACCCCATACATCACTATGAATGACTTCTAAAGGGGTTGCAGACTTGAGTGCTGGTTAAGAGAAAGGAAGTTTGGTAAATTTTCCTTCTAAACAGGCAGTACATATGGATTTAGAATGGTATGCAGTAAAAGAAATCTTGGCCTGATGTAAAAGAGCTGAAGTGATTTTGTTAGAAGGGTGGCCAAACCGCTTATGCCAGAGGCTTGTATTTACTTGATGACCAAGATAGCAAAATTGATTCTGTGAAGGGGAGAAGGACTGTGATAGGCGAGAGTGTGGGATGGATAGAGGGATAGGGTATAAACCATCTTTACACAGTCCCTGAAGAAGAACCCTCCTTGTAAGCTTGTCCTGAATGCAAAAACCAAAGGCATCACAAATAAAACGGCAATTGTTGTCCTTACATAACCTACGAACTGATAGCAAGTGTTGTGACAGCTTAGGCACATGCAAAACTTGTGATAATTGGAGTGAGCACTGGGGAACATTCAGAATAGAAGAGCCAACATTAGAAATACTCAAACCTGAACCATCTGCAGTAGCAATGGTGTCTGATCCTGAGAAAGGAGTTGCTGAATTGAGTTGAGTCAGATCAGAAGTCATATGAGTAGTTGCTCCAGTATCAGCAACCCAAAATTGCGCAGTAGAGTCAGAAGAAGGAAAGTTTGCATGCATTGCACTGAGATTAGGAGAAGGTGGTCTGCCTTGATAAGAAAAATTGCCTCTGTGATAGCACTGGATAGCCGAATGACCAAATTTCCAACAAATCTGACATTGGACTGAAGAGGTAAAAGAAGTTGATGAATTATGTCGTTGATAGCAATCAGCAGCTACATGTCCTTTCTTATTACAGATTTGGCAGATGTGAATGGCAATACCTGGACCAAGAATACCAGGACTAGAAGAAGTCATTTGATGAGGACGTGGACCAATTTGATAATGACCACGACTGCGGCCACGCCCTTTAAAATAAGAGCCTCTATTGTTAGAGTGGCCATTGTTGGTGAACATGGTGTGTGGACCATTAAAACCACCCGTGGAGTTATGGAAACGTCCATGATGTCCAGTAGAGCCCCCACTCAATCTAGAAGATGGATGAGATGAAGGGAAGGTCTTCGAGTTTGAAGAGTATCCCTGAGATTGCAGATAAGAATGAGAAGGAGAAGATTCTTCATCAAGAACAAGAGCCTTGCCTTGGAATGCTTGATTTTGAGCCAACATTGCAGACACAAAGGGAGATGCAGACTGTGTATGCTCAAGGGTGGCTTCTTCAGCAAGTAATTGAGATCGAAAGTCTTTAAGAGACAAAGGAGTATCTCTGCCTCTAATCATACATCTGAAAGTGTTGTAGTCAGATGGCAGGCCATTGAGAGCCAAGATCACGATGTCATCATCCTCAAAAAGGACTCCAGCTGCAGAAAGATGATCTCTCGCATCTTTAATTTTCTGCAGATACTGAGAAACTGGTTCTGATCCCTTCTTAATACTCTGAAGCTCACTTTTCATCTGAAAAATGCGTGCTTTGGTGACTATAGAGAATCGATCCTTTAGCTGAATCCACATATCATTGGCACTTACACATCCAATAACATAAGAAATTGCAATAGAGGAAAGAGTGGCAATGAGCAACTGCATTAATGCTCGATCATGCATCTTCCATACCTGATATTCATTAGATTCGACTCCCTCAAGATCAGAGTCTGCATGAAATCGGCTAGGACACTGCTTGGAACCATCAACAAAACCTAAAATACCATGGCTTTCAAGGAGAATTTGCATCTGAAAATTCCATGTGAGGTAATTGGTATCATCAAGCTTAACTGCTACAGCAGTAGCAACTGTAGAAAGTAATGAAGTTATGGGAGATTGGATGATCTGGAGTTGAGAAGATGTCACCATTTTGCTTTTGGAATATAGAAACGGAGAAGCAGCTGAAAGGAGTTGTTCTTTGATGAGAGAAGAGAAGCAATGAAGTCAGTGTAAGATATGCGGAAGCAGAGGATTAGGAACTATGCTCTGATACCATGTAAAGATGGCAGAATTGAAAGAAAGTTTAAGAAGAGAAATGAAGAATGCAGAGAGAGCAGAGTAGTTGACAAAAGAAGAATTTTAATCACTGTATTTTCCTTGCCTTTATTATATCATTTGAGCTGTATTTATAGCTAATCTATAGAGTGTATACGTAAGCTACCTTCTTTCTTCAATGACTAACAGTTTGTGTAACTGTTTTACTAACTGTTTCTAACTGCTTGCTAACTGTTTCTAACTGTTTTACTAACTGTTTCTAACTGCCTAACTGATTTAACTGTCTAACAGAATATTAACCACTTCATTACATAATCTCTTGACATGTGGCATTATCTTGGACGTTGATATCTTTACATGGACAACCTCGTGATGTCTGAATCTGAATTGTTTTGACATGCAGTTCTGTTCGTAGCGTTGGAACGCCACATTTTCGCAAGCTGTAGCGATATGTGAACCAAGTTGTTTGTATTATTAAGTTGTAGCTATATGGACTGTGATTGTGTCAAAATATCTCTCTCCGTTGATTTGCCCAGCAACTTAGCAATGTCAGTCAGAGTATATCAAAACATAATTAGCCTAGCCTATCTATTTATAGAGTGATTATAGCTGTAAATATTTTGTGATTTTCTATATATTTTAGCTTCCTATATAGTTAGGCAAATTAAATTGATGTAATTGCTGAGATTCAGCCGTGTAATTAGCTCAAACATGGCTATATAATGAGTAGAACACTTATAAAGAGATCATCGAATATTTTTATATTGATTATCCGTGTATCTACCAAGATATCCATGGAAATTAATTTATAGACAAATCACTTGCATCTCTGCCTATGTGTTTATGAAAAATAATATTTGTAACCTCTTGGAATTATATCTTGATGATAAAACGGGAAATGAAATTTTTTTTTTTCAAAGATAAAATTTTCATTGAACTAAAAACGAGGAAGACTTGTATATATAAATACGAGGTCAACCAATATACAAAAAAATTAATTTGAATATAAAGAATGAAACGGGCAAACATGTAATTTTTATTATACAAAATAATAAAATAAAATAAAAAAACTAACTTTTAATCTAGTGAAGTTCAATACTTGAGTCGAAGTTTGCCAAGTTGACTAAGATAAATTTAATTTATTGTTTTTAAAAAAATAAAAAAATTTATTTATGAGTTAACAAGTTCACATCAAGATAATTTAAATATAATTTAATTTAAAATTTAGATTAAATAAAGTGTCACGCAATAAGCTACTTAATTACTAATTATATGTGTGGGAGAAAAAAAAACTAGTACTTGAATGAGAGTTTTGTTGACATCACTTCGCAGTTGATACTCAGTAGTGCTACCAGCGCCCACCGTTGATAGCATTAGTGTCCCATGTTTTTGGAAACTGTCAACGACCCTGTAAATCAAGACCCACACCGCCTGCAAAAACCTGTCCACTTATCTAATCTCTGGTGTATAATCAGTACAGTACAAAGTACATATATATACACCACGTAATATTTACATATTTAGTCTCTTCAACAAGTCCTTGGATTTTATGATTAAAATTAACGATAGATGCTAGTCTTTTATTCTAATGATCTTCCAAGAATCTCATTGTGTTGTTGTCAAGATTGGGACAAAATAAAGTATGATTTGGTTGAAACTATAGATTTATATATTTTTTGATATTGAGTTAATTTATATGTAATTACTTTGTTTGATGATCGATGTTGACGAGTTTTGGATGTATGTTTAGGCGAGGAATTCAATGTTGTTTCATACAATGGTTGATGTTGATATATGTATTCTTGGATGAGTTACCTCTAGTAATACGATGTTGTTGTTTTTTCGATAAGAAATATGTTAGTCTTGTCGCATTTTTGGCTAATTATTTGATTAATAGCATAATTTCTTATAGGATGGTTGACTTTCTTGTTTTTATAAACAGCCGGTTATGCTTGTGAAATTTTAAAAAGGGATGTGCAACAAAGGTTGCTGCATTCTGTCATCAAGGCTTCATCATCAGACAATGTGCCATAAGAAAACAGCTGTTCGTAGAAAATTCCTATTATATATTCATTTCTTGTTTAAATGGCAATTAGTTAACTTGGGGAGTGTGAGAAAATGACTCTCCAGATGAGGGTGTCTTTGCTCATGATGTTGGTAATGTTCTGGCTTATGACAACTGAATCTTCAAGCCAGGATGTGAAACCTGGGTGCCAAGAAAAATGTGGGAATGTTAGTGTTCCTTATCCCTTTGGGATTGGGAAACCTGACTGTGCCATGGATGAGCATTTCTTTCTGAATTGCAGTTCAAATGATGGTGGTGCTGAACTGTGGTTTAGAAGCAACATGACTGCTCGTAAAATATCGGTGCCGGAGGGCACAGTGACTGTAAGCATTGGTACGGCATATGACTGTTATGACAAATCGGGGAATGAAACTCGCTATTTCGATCAGTCTATGAAACTTGGACCAGGCCCTTTTACGTTCTCAGACACCCTAAACATATTCACAGTTATCGGCTGTGATACGGCTGCCCAGGTGACCAACGAAGAGTTTACATATGGAGTTGCCTGTCTATCCCTATGCACAAAATATGTGAACATGACAGATGCGAATGCTTGCTCAGGTTCTGGATGTTGCCATACCTCAATTCCCATGGGCCTCAAGTCACTTGATATTTCATCTTATAGTTTTTTCAACCACTCGAATGTTTCGGATTTCAATCCCTGTGGATTTGCATTTTTAGCGGATACGCGCTCCTTTCATCTTTCAGATTGGCCGCTCAGTCGTATGGCAGATGGAAAAGATACATCAGATGTTGCGATTGAATGGGTAGTTAAGAACGAGACATGTGAACAGGCTAAAGCTAATACAAGTGCATATGCTTGTGGCATTAATACAAACTGCACTTATTCGGAGAATGGTCAGGGATATCGTTGCGTATGCAATGAAGGGTTCGAAGGAAACCCCTATCTTGAACAAGGATGCCAAGGTAAACAGATGGATGCTTTGTGGAATTTCTGAAATCTTAATAGTTCTTCTGGTTATATTCACAAGAGAAACAGTACTTTTCTACTTTGTGATCCGATCATGTGGAGCATTTTCTTTCCTAATTTAATATGCATTTAAATAGTTTTAAGGTTTATAATCATATAATGATTCCTTATGTTTTTATAGATATTGATGAGTGCAAATATCCAGAAAGATACCCATGTGAAGGTAAATGCAAGAACACTATTGGAAGTTACAAATGTCACTGTCCATTTGGCAAGTATGCTAATGGTGAAAACGGTTGTCAGAGATTTGGTGGTATCATAATTATATCAGGTAAATATCCTTTGCATTTTCTCAATACGCTGTGATATTTTTTTCCTGGGAGAATACTCTTGCTATTACTGGATACAATTTTCCAGAAATCCCTTCACATTACCTCTGGATTATCAGAAAGATTTTGCTTACAGATATAGCACAACCGTTATTTTCTTTAAAGTTGCTCATTTCATATCCTATGATCTCTTTCAGTAGCAGTTGGGGCAGCAGTTTTCCTATTGATTATTTGTTTCCTACTCTATGTAATCTGCACAAAAAGAAGAAGGGACAAGAACTTCAGAAAAAATGGGGGAATGGTTTTAAAGCATCAGCGAGTAAGGATTTTCAGAGAGGCAGAGCTGGAAAAGGCAACCAACAATTATGTTGATGATCAGAAACTTGGGGAAGGTGGTTTTGGTTACGTTTACAAGGGAGTTTTAGCAGATAATACCCTGGTTGCTGTCAAGAAATTTAAAGGGGTAGACAAGGATCAGCTGAATGAAGAATTTCAGAAAGAAATTGGCATTGTTTCACAGGTCAACCACAGGAATGTGGTCAAGCTCTTGGGCTTGTGTTTGGAAACCAAAGTGCCATTGTTAGTTTATGAGTTCATTTCAAATGGAACTCTTTACAAGCACATCCATGATAAAAGGTCACAGATATTAGATTCCTGGAGCAATCGTCTGAGGATAGCATCAGAGATTGCCCTTGCGCTTGATTACTTGCATTCTCTAGCAGACCCTCCAGTTATTCATGGAGATGTCAAGTCAGTGAACATACTTTTAGACAATAACTACACGGCAAAGGTTGCAGATTTTGGAGCTTCAGTGTTGATTTCTTCAGGTCAAAGCTTTATAGCCACAAAAATACAAGGGACTTTTGGCTACCTGGATCCTGAGTATCTTATGACTGGTAATTTAACCCCAAAGAGTGATGTCTTCAGTTTTGGGGTTGTTCTCCTGGAGCTTCTCATAGGACAAAAGCCAAACTCCCATGCCAAGTCTGGAGAAACAAGGAACATTATTGAATACTTTATCTCAGCACTGGAAAATAATAATCTTTTCGGAATTTTGGATTTTCAGGCAGCTGATGAAGGTGAAATGGATGAGATAGAAGTTGTTGCTGAGATTGCAAAAAGATGTGTCAACAGCATGGGCATAAACCGCCCGACCATGAAGGAAGTATCCGATGAGCTTGCTAAGCAGAAGGCCCTTCATGAAAGTTCTTGGGCTCAGCACAAAAATGATGACACCAAGCATTTGCTAAGTGAATCGCCACGCTCTTTCTCCAAAAGTGCAAGTCCTTCCTTAAGTCATTGTCAGAGCACTCATAGCGTTATATCGTTTTAGATTGAGCACTGACCGTTTAAACTCGCCAATTATCAATTTGTGACATTGATTACTTGGACAACCTCGTGATGTCTGAATCTGAATTGTTTTGACGTGCAGTTCTATTCGTAGTGTTGGAATGCCACATTTTAGCAAGCTGTAGCGATATGTGAACCAAATAGTTTGTATTATTAAGTTGTAGCTTTATGGACTGTGATTGTGTCAAAATATCTTTCTCCGTTGATTTGCCCAGCAACTTAGCAATGTCAGTCAGAGTATATCAAGACATAATTAGCCTAGCCTATCTATTTATAGAGTGATTATAGCTGTAAATATTTTGTGATTTTCTGCATATTTTAGCTTCCTATATAGTTCGGCAAATTGATGTAATTGCTGAGATTCAGCCATGTAATTAGCTCAAACATGGCTATATAATGAGTAGAACACTCATAAAGAGATCATCGAATATAACTGACATGCTATTAGAGCCAAAAACTTGAGTTAGGTTTTCTGGGTCAATTCCTTTTGTGATTGTGAGGGTTGTTGAGTCAACTTAGGCTGTTAGGTTGTGCTGGACAGATTGTATTGCACACACTGTCTCTTCTCTTTCTAGGGCAAGCAATTGTTTTGGGCTTGTTCTCTTTGTGTTGGGCTGTTTAGGCTTTACTGGTTGGTATTTTTTTATCTTGTTCTTTCATTGTTGTGTTACGGGAATCATGAAATCAACTTAGATTTCTGTGGTGTGCGGTTCACAGATAAAAATCATGGTACTTGAAAATTTTAATTCCGTGTATTTGTTATGGAAAAGAGTTATGGGGTTGATGGAAGTGACCCGGCTCCAACTAAGCTTCCTAAATTGGCTCGATGGCAAGTCAGAGATGCCATAGTCATGTTATGATCTTAGAATCTATTGACCCTCAGATTGTGCTAAATCTGAGGCCATACAAGAATGTTAAAAGTATGTGGGAATTTTTAAAGAAAGTTTATGACCAGGGCAACACAACACGATGTTTTCAGTAAGAATATGAGATTGCCAAATACATTCAGGGTGACCTCTCCATTCAAGATTATTTTTCTGGGTTTCAAAACTTATGGGACGAATTTACTAACATGGTTAATGCTAAAGTGTCAGATGCATCTCTCTCAACTGTTCAGGAAGTTCATAAACAGAGTAAGAGAGACCAGTTTTTGATGAAATTACAGCCTAAATTCGAGGCAACTCGCTCTAATTTGATGAACCGTGATCCCTCTCCTTTATTGGATGTGTTTTTGGAGAATTAATTCGGGAGGAGCAGCGTCTTGCAACACAAGCCAAATTTCAGCAAGATAACATCACATCTAATGTCGTGGCATATGCAACTCTTGGGAAAGGTAGGGGTAGAGATGTGTGGAAAGTTTAACGCTTCAGTTGCAATTGAAAGGACTATAGGCGCATTGTTGCCCACTCTTCAAAGAAATCTTGCAATTACTATAAGAAGCCAAGCCATATTATCAAAGAATGTCTTATTCGTCCCTAGAACCGTCAAGCTCATGCTTATCAGGCTACGGCTGGTTCTTCTTCTTTTGCTGGTCCTTATACAGTTAGTGATCAATCTGCTCTTACTCCAGAGATGGTTCAACAGATGATTATGTCAGCTTTTTCTGTCTTAGGGCTCTAAGGTAATGGTACTACTGCATCTCAATCTTGACTTGTTGATTCTGTTGCATCTAATCATCTGACTAGATTATCAGACACTCTTTGCAATGTTCGCCCTTATCATTTGATTGTTCGATATGCAAACTCTATTGTTCTGTCTTATATGTTAAGTTCTAGTTTGTTAGGCAATAAAGAATATGTTTCTAAAGCTTTGTCATTGATTGTTCGATATGCAAACTTGGCAAAAGTAAAACTCTCATTTCCTTCTCATGGTAGTCGTGCTGCAAAATGCTTTGATATTGTGCATAGTGATGTCCCGGGACATTTCTCCTATGATTTCTCATGCTCAATACAAATGTTTTGTGACTTTTATTAATGATTTCAGTCGATATACTTGGGTATATTTTCTTCGCTCCAAATCTGAGGTCATGTCTATTTTTCAGACATTTGTAACATTTATTGAGAACATTAAGATCTTGAGTGTGATTCTAGTGGGGAATACATGTCCCACGAGTTTCATGATTTCTTACACCATAAAGGCATTGTGTCTCAATGCTCTTGTCTTTATACCCTATAATAAAATGGTGTGGCCAAACATAAGAACCGACATCTATTGGATGTTGTTTACACTTTATTACTTGAGTCTTCTATTGCTCCTAAATTCTGGGTTAAGGCATTATCTACCGTAGTTTACCTAATTAGTAAATTGCCCTCTCAGGTCTTGAATTTTGATTCTCCTTATCTTCATTTACATCATCAGCATCTTAGCTTGTTGGTTGCACTTGGGAACAAGTAAGAATATAGAGTGGAATATGAGACTTTTGCTCCGATAGCCAAGATGACTATAGTGCGTACGGTTCTATCTATTGTGGCTTCACAGGACTGGCCACTTCATCAAATGAACGTAAAAAATACATTTCTCCATGGTGACCTCAAAGATGAAATTTACATAGCTTTTCCACTTGGTTTTTCCTCCTCCTCTTTTTTGGATGTATGTAAGTTGAAGCGATCTCTCTATAAGTTAAAACAGGCACCCCATGTGTAATGTTTTGAATTAATGAGTAGGAAAATACAATAAAGCCCTTGGAGGCTTAAAAGTTGGAATAAATGAATAAGGGGTATAGTGGTAATTCAAAAAACTTGATAAATATAAATAGAAAGGAAAAAAAAAAAAGAGATCTGAATATTTTGAGAGTAAACCGTGAGAGAGAAGGGAGAAGGGAGAAAGAAGAAGAAGAAGAGAAAAGAGGGAAATTAGAAGGGAAATAGAAAGGAGTTGAAGAGAATAAGTTTAAAGGTAAGATTTAGGTTGTTAAATGTATAAATGTATGTTAATTGAACTTAATTTCAGTTTTGATGAATGTTAGGGTTTTGAAAATTTATGTTTTGGGTTTAATTGATGAATTAAATTGAATGTTATAAGGTTGATTGTTATGGGTAATTGATTAATGAGTTGATTATGGAAGATTGTGATGATTTTGAGTTATGAATTGTGTAAATGGTGAATGTTGAGTTAGAAATTTGGCAAGAACAGTAGGTAATCTGTGAGAATTCTGGGATTGAGGTTGAAGATGACAAAATTTCGGTTTGGTCCCTCAATTTTGGAAAATTACAGTTTAGTCCCCAAACTTTGGAAAATTACAAATTGGTCCCTGGAGCATATTCCGAGATTCTGAACAGAATAACATATGAATTATGGGCAGAATTACTGTATAGATATGAAAATTTAACACTTTCAATTTGGTCCTCCAATTGACAAAAATTACAATTTGACCCTAAAAAATTTGGTAAAAATTCCAGAATGGTCCCTGGAGCATAATGAGATATTCTGGACAGAATTGAGGATTAATTACGGTCATAATTTCAGTATATTCATGGATTTATGACAAATTTTAGTTTGGTCCTCCATTTGACAAAAATTACAATTTGACCCTAAAAAATTGGGAAAAATTCCAGAATGGTCCCTGGAGCATAATTAGAGGTTCTGGACAGAAATGAGGATGAATTATGGACATAATTACACTATATTCATGAATTTATGATATGTTTAGTTTGGTCCTCCAATTAGACGAAAATTACAATTTGGCCCTAAAAATATGATAAATTACAGATTAGTCCCTAGCTGTAATATTAGCTTTTTCAGATTGGTTTGATGAATAATTGAGGGTTATTTAGTGAATTATTACCAATTTTATTATTTGTTTTATTATGGATTAGATTTCGGAAAAACCGTTAGATTTTTGGGTTTTTGAGAAAATTGACTAGTTAGTTCAAAGACATATAGGATTACGGAATACACCCTTAGTTAAGTGTATTAAATAAGTTAAATATTTTTTCGAGTCGTTCTTGAATATACCTCCTTTGTATTCAGATAATCCTGATATTCTACCGGCGGGACGTCGGTAGGATTTCCTTCGATATCAGCTTTGAGTTTTGTTGCTTTCGAGTCAGGTGAGTGGATAATTTTCCATATGCATGAGAAATATTATAAATATTTGATTTGCTAATATGAATTGGATCATGCTTCTTGATAATATATATGTTGATTATTATCCTTGTTTTGATAAAACATGATCAATTGTTGAATCTGAATTCTTGATATGAACCAGTATATATTTTGAATTGAATTCTGAATTGATAGCTCCTCATTTGATTGATGTCATGAGTTGAGCCTTGAGATATGAATATGTCTGTTTGATTATGATTATGAACCTATGGTATGTCAGTCAGAATACTCATGCTAACAGGGTAGTGTTAGTCTTTGTGCACATCGTATCTGAACCCTAGTTGGTCGGGGGAGTCACCAACCTGTGTGGACTGATCATCCCACAGTACGGAGCCTCATGCTCATTGCATTTTGATTTTCTGACGAGTTTTACCATATGATCTTCTTGTTATGGCCAATTTGAGAACACTTCCATAAGAACCTAAAGCCATACTTGTATATATATTTCACATTGCTGTATTACCTCGTGTGTGTATATTGAACGTTATCTACTCACTGAGTTGTTGAACTCACCATCTCATTATTTATCCTTTTCAGGCTTATAGCTTGATAGCAGGTCATTTTGTTGGACCTTCATAACCTGCTCTTTGGTTGTACCTTGTACCTTTCCTTTATGTTTAGTTAGTGCTCCAAAACTCTGAACTTATATAAACTCTTGTATTAAGACAATTCAATTATATTATGAAGTTGATTTTGTTATTAATGCTGCGTTGAACTCTGATTGATTTAGGAGAAGTTTGTGTATAAGTTTGGGTTCGCATAGGTATGGAACCTCAGAGGGGAACCTTGCTTATGTGCCGGTCATGGATCTGGGAATCGGGTTGTGACACCATGCATGGTTTGACAAGTTTCGAACTACCTTGCTTCTGTTTTCCTTTCAAGAAAGCCAATATGACTATTCTTTATTCCTTTGCAAGACATCTGCTGGTATTGTTCTTTTTATGGTTTGTGTTGATGATATTGTTATCACACTTTGATTGATCATCTCCTACAGCATCTTCATGCCTCTTTTCATATGAAGGATCTTAGTCCTCTTACTTGCTTCTTGGGATTAGAAGCTCACACTACTTCTTCATACATCTTTCTCACTCAAGTATACACAAGATTTAATTACTTTGGCTAGTCTTCAAGATATTTCTTCAGTGGATACTACTTTAGAAGTCAACACGAAGTATCGTTGTGAGGAGGGTGATATTCTTTCTGATCCTACTATGTATCGTCAACTAGTGGGAAGCTTGAACTATTTGGCTATTACTTGGCCTGACATTTCCTTTGTTATCCAGCAGGTTAGCCAATTTATGCAGACTCCGTGTCATTTACACTTAGTTGTCGTTCATCATATCATTCGATATCTTCAAAGGTCTCCTAGTCGTAGATTGTTCTTCCTTATTGGCTCTCCTCTTCGTCTCATTGCTTATAGTGATGCTGATTAGGCCGGTTGTCCTGATACTCGTTGTTCTATCACTGGCTGGTGTCTCTTCTTTAAAGATTCTTTGATTTCTAGGAAGAGTAAAAAGTAGGCTTGTGTTTTGAAATATTCAACTGAATTTGAATATCGTACCATGTCTACTACTTGTTCTAAAATTAGTTGGCTTTGTGGGTTTTTTGTTGTGCTCGGTTTCTCCTAGTCTGATCGCACTCCTCTCCATGATGATAACACTAGTGCTATTTAGATTATAGTTAATCTTGTTTATCATGAGCGCACAAAGCATATTGAGATGAATTGTCACTCTATTCGATAAGCACTAGACACTAGTATCATTTCTCTTCCTCGTATTTCCAGTGACTTCCAGATTGTTGATATCTTTACAAAAGTCATGACTGGCTAACGCAATCAATTTCTTATTGGCAAATTAATGCTTCTTGATCGCTCTACATCATTTTGAGGAGAGATGTCAGACAAAGTATATTAAGGTATGATTAGCCTATCTATTTATGGAATGATTATAATTGTAAATATTTGTGAGTTGCCGTATATTTTAGCTTCCTAGGCAGAATCGATATAATTGTTGAGATTTAGCCGTTGGCTATATAATGAGTAGAACACTCACAAAGAGATCATCGAATATAACTGACAAGCAATGCTTCCAGATTTACCTTCTCTTTTGATTTTATAGACTATTGATGTACCTTTCAGTGCCTTATCAGAACAGATCCAATTGGATTTACAGACCGAAAAAGCTCTAGTGTTTATTACCTGTAGCCTCACCTGAGACTAACAGGATCCTAGCAAGTATTAACACAAGTTTAAACAGCTCAAGAGGTTGTAAAAAGCTGCTTATTATTACATGCACAAGCACAACTACAACCGATAATGTCGGTTAAAGACCGGCATTGGTTCAGTTTTAAATACTGTTCGTGTAATTTTCAATCTCCAAGGATATGACAGTCTGAGCCATCTGAGGTTCATTCATTGAAGGACTTGCATTCTCATTGAAAGAGAGTGCTGATTTTCCTAGCAAATGCTCCGTCTCTTCACTATTTTTCTGACCCCACAAGTCCTCATGGAGTGATGTTAGCCTAGAAAGCTCGTCAGATACTTCCTTCATGCTTGGCCTTTTCACACCACTGCTATTTACACATCTTTTTGCAAGCTCGGCAACCACTTCAATCTCCTCCAGCTCTTCTTCATCTGCCTCAAAATCTAAAATCTTAAAGAGATGATTGTTTTCTAATGATGAGATGAAGTCTTGAACCACGTTACGCTTCTCTCCAGACTTAGCGTTAGAGTTTGGCTTCTGTCCTGTCATAAGTTCCACAAGAACTACTCCGAAGCTGAAGACATCGCTCTTTACAGTTAAATTACCTGTCATGAGATACTCAGGATCCAGGTAGCCAAAAGTCCCCTGTATTTTTGTGGCTATATCCGTTTGGCCAGGTGAGATCAGCACTGAAGCTCCAAAATCGGCTATCTTTGCTGTTCCATCCTCATCCAAAAGTATGTTCACCGTCTTGACATCCCCGTGAATCATTGGAGGGTTTGCTAAAGAATGCAAATATTCAAGTGCAAGTGCAGTCTCAGCAGCTACTCTCAAACGGTCTGTCCACGTTCTCAACACTTGGGACTTCTTATCATGGATATGGTGGAAAAGAGTTCCATTTGAAATGAATTCATAAACTAGCAAAGGCACTTTGGTCTGCAAACACAGGCCTAATAGCTTGACCACATTCTTGTGATTGACTTGCAAAACCATGCCAATTTCATGCTGAAATTCCTCGTTCATTTGAGCCTTGTCTACTCCCTTAAACTTCTTCACTGCAAGTTGGGTATTATCTGGTAAAACTCCTTTGTAAACACAGCCAAAGCCTCCTTCGCCAAGTTTCTTATGATCATTGTAATTTTCGGTTGCTTTTGCCAGCTCTGCCTCACTGAAAATCCTTACTCGTTGATGCTTTAAAACCATGCCTCCATTTTCTCTAAAGTTTTTAACCTTTCTTAATTTCCTCAAAATTATATAGAGCAGCACACCGATGATCACAAGGGAAATAGTTCCTCCAGTAACTGCATCAAGAGATTCAATGGAAAGAAATGAACTGCCATGATGATCAACCTAGGGCAACTGGGAGTCTGGGAAGAAAACAATTGTTGATACAAACAGCACACTGCCGTGTTCTATAAGGTGCTAGAATAGTTAAAAAGCTGAATTCTTGTACTAAATTCTGAAAGTATAAGCAATTTTTGGAGGGCAGGCTCCCTGAAGTCCATTTTTGGTCAGTTTGGATGAATCCAGATTCCAACTTCATACTTCATAGACAAGCAAAATGCAATTATTTTGATTCTGAGGGGGCAGTCTCCCCTGAATCTATCTCAGGTCTAATTTCTCAGTTCTCACACTAGGAGGAGTTCATATAATTATTGTAAGTAACATATTATTAAGTCCACATATCCTATTGAGAATTTTATATAAAGAAGTGATTCTCCTGTGCTATGTTAAAAGAATCCAACATGGGGTTGCTAAAATCTGTAAGTGGGGAGAGAAATTAATCACAGGGTACGTGCAAATTTACCTGAAGCAATGGTGGCGATACCAAATCCTTGACAACCTGTTTTACCATCACCGTGCATGCCCATTGGACAACTGCATGTGTAATTTCCAGGCGTGTTCTTGCACTTTCCTTTGCAAGGATACCTTTGTCGATCAGCACACTCGTCAATATCTGTTTGAGTATAGAAGCAGTAGAACCAGTAAACAAGACTTAAAAAAAATCAAAACAACGAATAAAGGACCCAACATATTATGTGTTGTGTACGATTTAATTGGAACAGTAGATTACCTTGACATCCTGGTGAAAGATAGGGGTTTCCTGTGAATCCATCTTTGCATGAACAACGATATCCTTGGCCATTCTTAGAGTAATTGCAGTTAGTATTATTGCGGCAAGCATATGAACTGGTATTCATTCCAGCCTGTTCACACGACTTTGTTTCGACGACCCATTCAATCACAGCATCTGAAGCATTTCCATCTGGCAAACCTGAGAGCTGCCAATCTGAAGCCTTGAAGGTTCTTTTGTCTGCTAAAAATGCATATCCACAAGGATTGAAATCTGAAACATTTATGTGGTTGTATATGGAGCTAGAGAGAATAGACAGAGACTTTAGGCCCTGGGGAATTGAGGTCTGACAGCATCCTGAACCTGAGCAAGAACTGTTATGGGCCAGGCTCACCATTTCATCGCATGAGGAGATACAAGCAGCTGCATATGTGACGTCAGCGTTACTGAAAAAACCCATAGTATCACAGCCTATAGCTGTGAACATGTTTCGGGTGTCTGAGAACATGTAGGGGCCCTGACCGAGATGGATAGAGAGATTAGTTTCCTTCATTTTTGCCCCTGACTGGTTGTAGCAGTCATATGCTGTGAAGATGCTGACAACCATTAAGCCTTCAAGAACTGATATACTGAGAACAGGAATATTAGCAAACCACAACTTCTCAGGACCATGACCATCACTCTGACTGCAATTTAGAAACAAGTACTGGTTTTCGGCGCAACTGGACTCATCAATACCGAAGGGATAGGGAACACTAACATTGCCACACTTGTCTCGGCAGCCAGGTTTCGAATCAGCTGCACTTTGATCCATTGCCGTTGCCACTGAACACAGTAGAAACAAAATCATTAGCCCAGGCACACACAACTTCAAAATCATCTTTTGCTTGTTCTAGATCAAAAGCATCAAGAAACCAAGAAATATAAACAAGGCCGACAATTAGGAATAAGTTTAAATCATTGCAACTTCTGAAACAAAACCTCGATCAGTACATTTATTTACTCGAAATCACAAGGTATTACCTTGACGACTTTGGTGTAATATTTTAGGCTGTTTAGGTGTACTGTCATTGTCTCAAAGTTTGAACAATTCAATTGAAGGAACATCATCCATCAGTTTGTGTATTATTCTATGAATTTGGAGTCATTAATCCCTAGTCAACCCGGCATCCGGAAATTTAGCGCGGAATACGTGTTTGCTTAGCGTCATAGTTAAGGATCGGTACTAGACTGGATCACTGCGAAAGATAAAAGATGTTGAATTTAAGGTATCATAAGAAGTTATTATTATTAAATTATAATAATTAAACCATTATGAAATTATAAAATATAAAGAATATATATGAGTTTGCAATATTATGAATACAAGTTATTTATTTCTTTGAAAACAATCTTCTTCTTCATTTTTCTCTTTTTTATAAACTTTGTTTAATAGCTTGTGTCGAGGAATGCATACATAGATAATATATTGGATATTTGGCAAATAAATTAAATTAACATCATTTGAAACATTCATCATTTTATGCCTCTTTTTTTTTAATTCGAAAGAGGCCTACACTAGATGTGTTGATCAGATCATTGCATTTGGTTAATTAATCAAATGATATTTATTTGATGCTGCAATTTTTTTATTTTTTAAGGTTTTCTGTTCTGGTTAATAGTAAATAGAATATATTCGGAGGTCATTTCCATGTTAAGATATATTTTTATAAAATAAATATTTTAGTAATTTTTAATTTTTTGCCAGACATTATTTATACTTTTTTTTGCCCTTCATCATGAGTTAAAATCATTAAAAAATGTTACCGGTTGGAACAGGAAACTCTGATTTTGATCAATAAT
This sequence comes from Populus trichocarpa, assembly GCF_000002775.5. Lineage (NCBI taxonomy): Eukaryota > Viridiplantae > Streptophyta > Magnoliopsida > Malpighiales > Salicaceae > Populus > Populus trichocarpa. The sequence continues at coordinate 20,341,551 of NC_037288.2, read as the reverse complement.
CGAATACTAATGATGAATAATTTAATCTTCCACTTGATTCCCTTGCTAAGCTAGCAAGTACCAGATCGTTCAAGCTTATGTTGCTTCCATGCATGAATCGTGTGACTATGCAGGCAAGAAATGGGGTCAGAAATGGCAAGAAAGCCGGCTGTTTGGTTTCCTTTCTGCCTTCGTTATGTAGGCAAATAGCTGCGTGGTTTTTCTTCAAATTTTGAATTGGAAGCAAAAAAAAAAACTCCAATGCAGTACTATTAGTTTCATTATAATCCGTAATTATAGTCTTGTTTTTTTAGGTCTAATTAACTGCACAAATTTGAAAGATCAGAGATAGAAGATTTTTTTTTTCTTCAACCTTTTCCATCTCCGATAGAAGTTCTTTAATCAATTTTGTTAATTATTCAACTTATTACAAGAATAGAGTTAAAGAACCAAGAAACTTAAATTTTAAAAGAGGGGGCAATCCGAATTTGTTCTAGATAATGGCTTTTGGTGGATGCCAACACTGGACATGCATAAGACCTGCTTGCAGTATTTGTTTGTTTTGATGTCGCACAGACCTGTGTATTCGTATGCATGCATGACCGTGTTAGAGAGCAATTTGTTTGTGTGTGTGAACAATAGCAGTCTCCATGTAATGTTCACTAGTCTAGCTTGGAGGAGTTCTCGCTTCCGATTTTCCACTGTAAGTACCTCTCCACACTGTCCAGCCCACAAAGCTCCTTCACGGTTGGCATAATGGCAGGAACCTGGAAGTTGAATGCTGGCTGCTCTATACAACCCCATGAACGCATCTGTTTGCGGGCCTCTTTAATAGCTGCTTGTGCAGCGAAGTAAACTGAGGCTGCTAGGAGTAGTGGTGGCTCACCACAAGCTGCACAAAGCACATTCAATTCACTAATTTTGATCTATGTCAAACTATGCGAGCCTCTTCAACATGCATGGAGAAAATTATTTTGGACCTTACACATGCTCGAGAAAACATAAGAGTTGTACCTTTTGATGAAAGAACACGATTTTTGTGATGTCCACTGTTATGGATTTCAACATTGATCTGTTTCGGTATCGTGTCTATTGTAGGGATCTTATATGACCAAGTGCTGTCAGAAACCACTAATCCATCTGGGTTTGTGGTGTAATCTTCAAGCATAAGAAACCCGATTCCTTGGACAAAAGCTCCTTCAATCTGCAACCACCAAGTCTTCTTAAATAATTGGACTGTGAAGATAATCATTCATAAACATATTTTATTTTTGAAAATGTGTAGTAAATCCATACTCAGAACTGAACAGTAACGTATCTATAAAAGAAACTTTAATTCTCTAAAGGAATGGGATATGGCTGAAAGACATCCATACACATTTAAAGGGGGTAGTGCCTAGAAACAGATGCGGAAAAACATTATACTTTAGAATTGAGCTTTTGAGTTACTGGTATCCAGCTAACCTGTCCTAAATCCACAGCAGGGTTCAGACTTTTTCCGCAGTCATAGATAATATCTGACCTCAAAATTGTTGTTTCGCCAGTCAGAAGATTCACCTCCACCTGTTTCACAACAGCTTCAAATTAAATATTTGTAAAGATAATCAAGATGATGATGATGCGTTCTGCAAACTGTGATGATAATAAATTAACAATGACATACTTAATTTAATATTTCATGAAGCAAGTTTGAAAATGCAAGGTCTAGGTCTCTGATTATACATTAAGAAGCACAACTTTAGTTTCGAATCATGAACCAAAGAAAATCAAAAGGTGTTCTGGACAAACTTGCCTCACTGACTGCTGCACCGTAGTTTAAGTATTGCATGGAATTCAAGTCAGGGACAAAGAAAGAATTGGCTGACAAGTTCAGAGCTTCCAAATATGCCTGCATTTTGATTGAACATACAATGGATATTGTGAAGATCTTTTTTATCTAAAGGAGCACAAATAAAGAACATAAATTTCAATATTATGTCTCATAAAAGATCAGTTCACCCTGACCCAAACCTTTCTTCTCTTAGAAGGGAGCAACTGAACAACTTGGAAATTAATAGTCATTAAAGAGATAAGTTTAGATAATAAAAAAGTTCTTTATGTTGAAAGAAACAGAAAATAATACAAAAGAACCGCATTCACTTTATAATGTTTTCAAGAGCTGAATTTCTAAGAATGAAGTGGAAAAACAAATGTCAAGTATAATGTCTGAGAAGCATAGATAACTACCTGGGGTATGAGCATCTCCCATCTCACAGAACCCATCTGCACCTGCAACCTTTCCTTCAAAGGTGTTAGTCTCTCAACCAAGGTTTTACAGCAAAGTCTAACTGCTTCACAGCTTGATTCAGATGTAGTGCTACCAGACGTAAACCCTCCTTGAATTAAACTCAGCGTATCAGATTGTATCACCCGTATTTTATCCAAGAGTACTCCTTCTCCATCACATTTGATTGCATTGAGAGCAAATGCAGCCATCTGTTTTACCTTTGTCCAGAGCCCCTGGCCCAGCTCTATTCCTCCAACTTCAACAATAACAGACCCATCACTTAGAATGCCAACTTTCCCAGGAGTTGGTCTCACCATCACTTCATGCACAACAGGCACTCGAGAAATGCCTCTTTTCTTCCACACATTACTCCGATTAAACTCTTTTACCGCTTCAGTCCTTTGATTCAAGTTTGATGACATGGCTATCTTATCCCACATTGAAGTTAAAGAATACTCATGAGCTTCACCTGAAGAGACATAGAACATTTTAAGGCTGTCGTATGTATGGAGATTTATGCTTCTCACAGAATCAACATCCATGGAAAGGGTGGAGGCTACATGTTCTATTACAGCTTCCGCAATAAATGATGCTTGTGTCTCCCCAGGGCCCCGCATTGCTGATTTACTTGAATGGTTTGTTTTGCAAATCTTTATATCAAAAGATAAAGCACCCCAGTCATATTTCTTAAGAGCACCCAGCATGTTATGTGGCATGGCTGGACTTATATCTGGAGATATCCCTGCATTAATCAGTATATCGAGTTGTAAGGCTGTGATTTTCCCACTATATTTGAACCCTACACTGTAAGTTATTTCCATGGGATGCCTCCCTCCTGCCATTATCATGTCAGTCTTGCGATTGAGATACATCCTGACAGGTCGTTGTAAAGTGTGTGCTGCAAGTGCACATGCTGTTGCTACCTAAAACATCACCATGTTGTTAGTACTTGTACCAGTAGTTAACATAAAGAAGTGGACAATTAATTCACTCATTAAATAATGAAGAGGACCACACATCAATAAAGATCTTCAAAAGGTGCATATGTCTGGGGTGACTCAATGTTTGTGTTTGTGAGAGAGAGAAAGGTAACTATAAATTAGTAAGAACAAAGTATTCATCTCTTAACATTATTGAGATGGATGCATGTGAATGCAAAACTGGGTTGGTTAAGAAAAGAGTGTACTTATTGAAGGTTGAGGCGGCCCTGAGGATGAGAGATTGTTTCAGATGGTTAAGTGCTTGACCATGTCCATTATAATCTATGGATGAGCTAGTGTATTAAATGTGATTAGATTCTTGTAGTGAAGGCAAAGAGGAAAGTCATGAGGAAAATTATATTGGATGAAATGGCAGAAAAATCAGTGCCGTAAGAACTCAAAAGAAATTGTCTCAAAACATAACAAAATGAGAGAAGAGGATTCATAAACATAACCCTGTGAGTTGTCGCTATATAATATTTGCAACAGAATCTAGAGTGTATAGAAAGATACTCACAGGAATGGATTTTAAAGCCTTTCCACCGAAGCCTCCTCCAACCCTTCTTGTAATTACACGCACATTATGCTCAGGAAGACCAAGACATCTTGCAATTGTAGAATGTGAAAACTCAGGGCATTGACTGGAACTGTAAACCACCAAGCAGTTGTCTTCATCAGGCAAAGCAAGAGCACTCTGATTCTCCATATAGAAATAATATTGTGATCCAAGTTTCATCTGACATTATAATTCAGCAGAAAATTTGAAATGAATGCATATCCTAATAGCTGAAAGATGATACTAGAAGAAAAATAAGTCAGTTCACTAATTCACTTGTTTTTATGTCTTAAAGAGGAATATTTTCTTTCCTTCCCCTACCTTAGCAGAGAGAATCTTATGATCAGCTTCGGCCATTCCTTTTGATGCATCTCCAACTTCTTTAGGGTAGAAGAAAGGAGGGACCTCAAAAAAGCTAGATCTCTTAACAGCTTCTTCCAGTGTTAAAATAGGTGGTTCTAGATTTTCCATGTCATAATCTACCACGACTAGGTTTGATGCCACATCTGCATGTTTCTGTGTATCTGCAACCTATCAAAGTGAATTTATAGACCCGATCAGGCACTAATAGCCCCCATGATCCGGTAGCATACTTTAATAATGACTCTGTAACAACATCAACAGTAAATTAAAAAAAATAAAAAAAAATAAAAAGATATATTACAGATTACCACTAAAGCAATACGCTCTCCAGCATACCGAGTCATCTCATCAGCAAACAAAGGTTCGGCACCAAAAATGGATTTAGAACCTATGTTCTCCCCATCTTTCGGAATATCTTTGAAACAGATAAGTGCAGCAACCCCAAATGGTAGTGATTTAGACTTGAATTTTATACTTTTGACCTTAGCAAAAGGCTTTGTACTATAAATGAATGCTCCATATAGACAATTCATCGGAGAGGGAATGTCATCCACAAAAATAGCCTCACCTGCAGAAGTGATAGGATGAGTAAGTTTTGTATCTTGCTTCTTGAAAATTTGCAGCTAGAAATCAATGCAGATGTTTAAATATGAAGTAGATCAAACCAACACAAACAATTTCACAAATTTAAAATGTTTGCTGGCACAGGAGCAGAGAGATAACAAATACAAACCAGAAGCTTGAAGGGCAGCTCCGGATTTTTTCACTGGCTCACCAACAGGATGATACTCCTTGGTTACTTCAAACACGTGTTTTGATAATGACAGCAAAGTTGGGACTTTAACATGATCAAGCTGGTCGTGTTTCTGTTTTACTTCGTCAACAGTGAATATTGCTGCACTACCATAGTTATCCAACCAATGGTTAGAAATTTTAGCAACATTGTCTATTAAGGGACCAAGAAAGTCAAATAAAAAACCAACAGCCAGGCTTGACCTATACGCAGAGCTTGTTGTGCCATCTTCAGGTACCACAGAGGCTCCAACTAATTTAATACTCTCATACAGAACATCTAGAGTTAATTTTTTTCCTGTTAAAAATTCCTCAACTTCCCTTGCTCTAATTGAATGTCTGGTTCCATAGGCACCAAAAGCCAACATGCATTTGTTTAGAGTAATTGCCCCGGAAGATTTCCAGCGACAAACTTCAGCCAAAAAAGCAGCATTTAAATAGGGCAAGGCATTCCCAAGAGGTCGGGGTGCAGCTCGATAGGTTTCAAAGAGCATCTTGCAATCCTTTTCAGAAGAATCATTCTTAATTGGTTCCCATTTTGGGATTTTAACACTTGTAAGTATACTTTCTGAATCCAGTGGAGGCCTTTCCAGAAAATCCTCCAAGGAAAGCTTTTCATGCATGGTATCAGTTATTATATTCACAAATGAACCAGCTGCAAGAAGTATCGTTGCAATATCTGAAGGAAAACAATTCTTCTGTGCCATCATTAAATTCCCCCCCACACTACCTGTATTTCGAACAAATTGAGTGGCTATTTTTTCCATTTGGACTGCGATTTTTTTGAACACCATCTCACTTTCTGATAGAAACTCGCCATTACTCTCTGTCTTCAAAGCTTTGATGGCTTTAGAAATAGTAACAGTTGCCCCAATTTCAATCCCTGTATGATCTTTCCCAATAATTGAAAGCTCAGGAACATAGCAGAGATTAATGTAATTGTCGTAGTGTTGTAGATCCTTATAGTAACCCATACCTGTGTTACCAGCCACTAGTTTGATCCTGGCCCCGTTGTTGCCTTTAATGGCTTTTAATAGGCTCTGGAGCTCCTTAACACTGACAGGATTGTACCAAGAGGACTTTTGAGAATCCAAAAGAAAGGAAGATTTGATTTCACATTTAAGAAATTCAGGGAAAGTACAAATCTCGTTATTATGGTCATATGAAGGTAACCTACTTATCTTTACATCTGGACTTTCTCCCTTCTTCCAGAAACAATTTAATCCCAAATCCTCCATATCAACATCAGCTGCAAAACTTTTGCATGCATCTGCAATGGATCGATACCCGGTACAGCGACAAAGGTTTCCTGCGATAGCCTTTTCAGCTTCAACAGCTGTCAACTTGGAGAATCCTGGAGAGGGTTTCGGCCTATCAGTCTTTTCAGCATTAACCAGGGCCCCAAAGAGTGAAATGCACATTCCAGGAGTACAAAAGCCACATTGAGAAGAATGGAAGCCAGCAAACCTTTGGTGAATTGAGTGGAACCCATCTTTGCTATTCCCAAGGCCTTCAGTCGTTGTAATCGCGCATCCATTTACACTGCAAAGCAGTGTCAGACATGAGCTTACTGTAATATCTTCAACTTGATCGATCACAGGATCATACTTGGAGAGTAGAACAATACAAGCACCACAACCACCTAAAAACCATAAATTTGAAAACATATTGAGAAGCCATATAACTTTCAAATACTTTAATTCCACTCAAGTAATCGATGTTCTGACATGAACTAACAGATTCATCTTTATCCTCCATTTGGTTGCTGTGAAAACCCAAGCAGACTTACAATAAGTGATTGAGTTTGAAATTTACGGCATGCAAAATCTAATAGGCCAAGTGGTTTGTCTTTTTTTTATTTTCTTCTCATTTCCTAGAGAGAAGAATGAGAAAGTATTTATCTACTGAAACAAGCAAGAAATACCACCAAATCGCAAACAAGAATATGAACAATACAACAATTGCAACACAGGAAAACTCAAGAACCAAAGATGAAGTTGATTCAAAAGATTTTATAACAGCAGCAAGCATTCTGAAAACAAAGTTCCAAGCTTTGTATGCATTCACATAACTTGCAAGCTTGAAAAATCCAGATGATTGAGTGTAATAAATTTTGGCTGTGGCCATGTCTTAAATAGTGATAATAGTACAAGACTTGAGATTTTTAGTATTCTCTCCCTATGTTCTCTCAGAGATCTACATGAATCTACAGCAAACAAACAAGAATCGAAACCATGGAAAACGAATCAACCCATTAAGGAAATCTTCTCAATTACAAATAAACTAACAAGCAAACCCATTTCCTCAAAAGTATCAACAGTTCATAAGTCAAGAACATTCTAATCACAGCTGCAACCACAGTAAAAAAATCAGGCAACAAAGTAAACATTAGTACAATATAATTCAGCATTCAAAGTAAGAAAATTCCACATGCATATAAGCAAAACATGATGTTAAAATCCCAGATTGAAACCCAACAGTGCCTCACTTATCAAATCTGTTAGCAATGTAGGACAAGACGTGCTCTTATGGGTAAAGAAAGAAACAGAAAGAAAGATGATACCTTCACCGCAACCAAGCTTGACACCCTTGAAAGGGGTCTGTGTACGCAAGAATTCAAGCAAAGTCATTGAAGGGTCAACACTTGAAAGCTCAAACCTTTGTCCATTAACAGCAAAAACCAGACTTTTCGTTTCTCTTTCTATCTGCTCCTCTTCCATTTTTTGAGACTGTGTTTTTTGTGTCTGCGTCAGTTCGTGAGGTAGACACATAAAAGACAGCGAGCGCATAAGAAGCTGGCTGACTAGCTCACTGTCCTTTTAGAAACACTGAAATTTTAAGGCCCGTTTGTTTGGCGGCGTAAAGTATTTTCTTTTGAAAATAAATTTATGAAAAGTATATTATCATTTATGTACAGTAATATAAGTTGGAAAATATTTTTTTAATATTGTGTTATAGAATAAAAAATAAATTTAAAAATAACTTATTAATAATTTTTTAAAAACTTTATTAAAAAAAATAGAGACCAAAACTCACATATAAAAATATTGAATAACAATGAAATTGAAAAAAATTAATTTTATAAATTATTTTAAATAAAAATAAATAGTAATTAAAAGAATAAAAACCAAATCATACACATAAAAAAATTGAAAGATAATGAAAATAAAAAAAATTAATTCCATAAATTATTTCAAATAAAATAAATAACAATAAAATGAATATTAACCAAATATGATAGATAAAAAAATTAAATTATAATAAAAAATAAAAAATAAAAAAAAATATATGGATCAAAATTAGTATAAAAATCAAGTTAAATCAAATTCTAATTGATTAAATTGAAGAAAAAAATCAAAACAATATATATATATATATATATATATATATATATCAGCAATCAAAAGATTAAGTACTAACATTGATATAATTAACAAATAACAAGATATTTTTTAATTTTTTACAATATCTGAAAAGTGTTTTCCACCTAAAATAAAAAAAATCTGAAAACTAAGTCAAATTTTTCTTTAACTGAAAAATATTTTTCATTGAATTTTTTAAAAAATAAACAAATACAAGAAAGTAAATTTATTAAGAAATCTTAGATAAAAATATTATTTAAAATTCTTGATTTCATCCTTAACACTTAATTTTCTTTATAATTGATTATTATATTGATTCAAAGCATCCAAAATATATTATTTCTATATATTTTTCTCATCAGAATTAATAATGGGTGCAAAATTTAAATAATTTTAATTATTCAAATTATTCAAGTTGTAATTCAAATAAATTTTATTTCTTTGAATCTAGATTTTATAATAAAAAAAATCTAAATAATAATAAAAATCTCCAAATAATAATCTTTTACTTGAATAGGTCACAATCAAACTACAACATAAAAGCTTTATATTATGTTTTAATATTATAACATCAATATTCATTTTCATTGTTATTAAATTCGGAATGGATTGGCTAATTAACTTGGAATTTGAACTAATTTAAATTTATGAAAAAATAAAAAAAAATAACTTAATAGGACTCAATCAAAACTTAAATTGACTTGTGCATAACCTAATCGAGAACAAAACGATCACTGGTGAAGATTCGAAGGATAATACTGCTCTCACGAACTGGCCAATAACAGTCAGTCAAGGGAATTTTGTGGGGACAGTGATGGGTGCCTGTGTGCACCAGGACAAAAATGACAATAAAGGTATAATTGATGGTGCTGCTGGGCTAGGGACTGGTGGCTTTTTATAATAATATGGTGGCCATCAAGTTGGATGGGTTCACACTTCACTGCACTTGTTGCAACCGACTAGGAGAGAATAAAAATATCGAAAAAACTGAACTGAATTGCATCTAAATAAAAAAAAAAAAAAAAGAGATTAAACTGAAAAAAAACCGAGTTAAATCGAACTAAATCAGTTTGAACTGGTTTTTGTTTTAAAAAATTAAACCGAACCGAAACCAGTCTGTTTGAACCAGTTTCAGTTCGGTTTTGGTTTTTTTAAAAAAATAAATTTGGTTTTGTTACTTTTTTTTATAAAAACCAAACCAAACCGAAAATAATCACCTCTACTACCGATGAAGAGATTTTATTGTACTTTATTTTATTAAAATTAATTATTTTTATGATTTTGAATTGTTTTGATTTATTAATATTAAAAATAAATTTAAAAAAATATATATTATTTTAATAAATTTTTAAATAAAAAATATTTTAAAAAACACTTACCCATCGATCAATAAAATGAAAAAAAAAGTATGCAATAACTAAAGCGAAAAGCAAAAGAGACGTGAGCTATAGCACAAAGCAGTGGGGTAGATTGTCAAGAAAATTACTTGTAACGAATCTGATTAGTTTTTTTTTTTTTTTTTATGTCTGATATATAGTTTTAGCAAAATTGGAATTCAATTCCTTTACTTCAAGATTTCAGGAAAATGTCAACAGCCAATTGACTTCCTAAAAAATTCAATTTTTTTTATATAAATTTTTTTTTTTTTTGTATTTTGGATCGTTTTGATGTGCTGATCTTAGAAATAATTTTTAAAAAATAAAAAAAACATCATTTTAATATATTTCGACACGAAAAAATTTTTGAAAATCAACCACAACCACACTTTCTTTAAAAAAACAAAAACAAAGTAAGGCCATTTATTTTGATAAAGAAAACAAATGCACTCAAGTTTTATAACTATAAGGGATATGTTTTTTAAACTTTTTTTACTTAAAAAAATATATTAAATTGATATATTTTCAAATGATTTATTATGATTTTAATATGTTGATATTAAAATAAAATAAAATTATATTAATATATTTTTAAATAAAATATATATTACATCGTATTACCAAATACATATTAAATTTAGTATTCCGATCATGATTGATAGGAATTTGATTATTGATAACTTCTTACTGTAATAAAGAAGAGAAAGGAAAAGTAAAAGAGTATCCGCATCTCATGATGTATAAATCACATATTAAGAATAAACCTTCGTTCATTATATAATAACAATAATAAAATAAATTAGAATCATTAAAATCCGAATATGATTTATATATCCATGAGGCAATATGACTTATATATCCCTGAGAAGTATAGTTAATTGGTTAAATTTTAGGTTTGTTCTTTAGAACTTACCAGTTCGAGTCTCAGAAACCTCATAACCACTAAAAGCTTACATGGTTGTTAATTTCAGGGCCCGCGGGATTAGTCGAAGTACACGCAAACTGACTCAGACATCCATGTTAATAAAAAAAACAATAATAAAATAAATTAGAATCATTAAAATCCAAATATGATTCATTAAAATAAGTTTTCGAGCAAATAATAGTTAGAATCTGCATGATTGTATTGCAATTGATAGAAATCTGAAGATGAGAAAATAATTATTATTTTATAAGAGCAAAAAGGAAAAATTTATAGAAGAGTTTGGCTGGTTTAAGGAAAGGTGATGTCATATTGAGGATGTGAATACCACGTGGAATGTGATAGGACGACGCATTATTTTTGAATTCATTCTGTGCATATAATGCTCGAAACAAGCCCACGTGCCAGGGGAGATGGCCAGCCCTTTTTTTCGCCCTTTAACTATACCGGGTAAGGGTATTGTTATTAAAATTACAAGTTTACTTGTAAAATTATATAATTTTATAAATTAATATGTATCTAATATATAAAATTAGATTAAAAACTTAAAAATTAGTAAAATTAAATTTAACTCGAGTAAAATTAGAAAAATCAGTTTAATTTTACGAGTTTATTAAATTTGTGATATGAACCAAGTTAGGTTTGAATTTAGTATTAAAATGCATGTTGACTAGTTTTACAAGATTAAGCATATATCTTAAATCATAGATTGGATCTAGATGAAATTTTACAGGAAAATACTAGACACATGAAAATTTATTGTGGTAAATTGTCAAGTCAAATGGAGTTCGGGAACATTTATTTTAGATGATCGAAATTAGTAAATGAATCTTATCAAATCTGTCAAACTAGACATTCATGTACTGTGTGGGACATATCTGGATCTACAGGTGGAAGTTTGTTGCGATTCAAGTTGTGCTAGAAATTAGACATCTCAAGCCTTTTAACCATACATGGTAGATCCAGTAATTCATCCAGACAAGAGAGAACGCCTTGTTTGAAATCATGACTGAAATCTACCAAGAATGTGTGAAAATTAGATATTCAAGCTACATGGAGGAATTTTAGCATAAATATTTTGTTTTATTATCTTATTTTATTTATTTATTTCATGTTGGATAACTATTTTTAATTTAGGTTTGTACTGTCGCATTAAACATTATTCAGGAGTTTATTTTATCTATTGAACTTTTGTTAGTTAATTACTAGTTTAGACTCATTCGCTTGCAATCTAAAATAAGTCCATTAAGACTTGGTGTGATGGAAACAACCAAGTTGTTACCAGGTTCTTGTGTACTTCATACTATTCAGTGATTCTCTCATGTATTAGGAAGTTTTGTTCTAAGACATTTTATTTCTCTGTATCATTAATTTATTAATTAATATTATTTATCTCTCTCATTTTATTTAGATCACTCATTAATTATAATATTGATGACTCTCTTTATTAGATTTTAATGTAATTTAATTTCTTGGCTGGAATTGTCAATATATAATTAATTAAAAAATTTTATTTATAATTTTACGATCCAAGTTTATATTGTATTTTTCATGTCGTGTCAAAAACTATTTTTGACAACCTTGATTTAAGGTAATTGGATGGCTTTTTTTTTTTTACATGCCGGTTTACATCAATGAACTAATAATTAATCTTAGTGGGTGTTTGAGACAGTGATAATGATTGCTTTTAAAGTATTTTTTGCTTGAAAATACATTAAAATAATATATTTTTTTTTTATTTTTTACAATTTATTTTTGATATCAACACATTAAAACGATACAAAAACACCAAAAAAAATTAAATTCAAGCAAAAAAAGATTTTTAAAATTTTTAAAAACTCCGATTGATACTTCTCTCAAATACATCCTTAGTATCCTTATAAAACCTGGTGTAATACAATGAATAATCCGGTGATTTAGAGCTTACTCTAAGTTAGATTTTATATCAAATTTATTTTTTTAGTAAGTCTTTGACTATCATAACAAAGATGATAAGATCCTATCATTAGATATAGTGCTTGTATGGAAATCCATATCCAAGTAAATTTCTAAGAATTGAGTCGATGGCATACCGATAGAAAACAAGAGGCTTATCAATGATCATTGGATACTAATGTCATTTTTCTCTTATGCATTTGGTTGAAATTTGTTTTTTTAAGATTTAAACAAGAACAAATTCACTAACATATTACCTCTTTGATCGAATAATTATTATTAATGTAATCTTCAAAAACGTTTGCCTCCAAAAAAAAAAAAAGATTAATACTATTCATTATCAAAATTTATAGTGTATGGTAACATAAATATTTGAAAATTGCACAATTTATCCACCTCAGTACTTGCTCCTCAGGGTAACAACAGTTTTCTCCTACTTTCCCTATTAAATTTCACCTTCAAATTTATGTTTGTGAAAAATAAAAAACATTAATTTGATTTCCTTCCCTTGTGTCCCTCTCAAAGAAACAAGGAAAAATCATACTTGCTTTACTAAAAAGAAAACTAAACCATGGTCAACCAGGCCCGAGTTATGGATCGGGTTGATCATTGTCTTAAGTCAACATAAAAATAAAAGTGGTTATTATTATAGTTTTAAAACTCGATTTGAGGGTTAATCCAAGACCAAGTCTAGATCACAGGTCACGTTAATCATTGACTCGGGTCAACATAAAGATAAAAAAAATTATTATCATAGTTTTAAAACTCAGCTTCAGAGTCGATCAGGGGCCAGGTGTGGGTCACGAGTCGAGTTAACCATTGACCTGGGTTAACCTTGGGATAAAAATCAAATTAAATAAAATTGAAAAAAATTAGTAATTAAAAAAATAAGAACCAAATCTGATATTAACAACAAACCAAATCAAATTTCAAGGGCTGAAATTGAAAAGAAAAATATAGCAACTAAAAGATTAAAGGTCAAATCTAATATAAAAATCAAATAAACTTAATTTAAATGGATGAAATTGAAAAGAAAAATTAAAAAAAAATCAAAGATTAATAAAAAAAATAAGGACTATAACTGAATTAAAAATAAAATGGGAGGACTCATTTCTTTTTTTTGTTGGGCCAGTGGCATCTCGAGAGAGAAAAAGAAGGAGAAATAAAAAACTCAAGCACCGCCAAACCACTGAGAACCATGATACACGCGTCAGCCCAATAGAAGCGCCGCCACTCGTCAAATCTGGTGACATAGTGATTAGGCTTTTTTGGCCACTAGAGTTGAATGTGGTGGCTCTTCCCCACGCGCAAACACATTCTCTTCAGACATCTGAAACTTTTTTATATCAATTTTATATCTCTAAAAAGACCAAACTAACCCTCATTCACATTGTTTATAGCGTAAAAACCAGGATAAAAAATCCAAAAAACCCTTAGATGGTAGTCTATAAAATTTTGTATATAACGGTACGAAAGTAATTACACTATATATAACAAATGATTTTACAGAAAAACCCTTCCATGGTAGTCCAAATTTTTTTGGCTATAAGGGTTTGGTAGTAATTACATTATGCAACCAAAAACAAAATAACAAAATAACCCTTCAATAAAAGTTATTTTTTGACTTTTTCAAAGGATATTATAGTATTTTCACTATTAATTTTTTGTTTGAAAATACTTATTTAAAAAAATAAAAAATAACCATTGTATCCCTGTGAAAAGACAATCCTACACCCTAAACCAAGACTAATTTCTTTGTGAATGAAGGGGTAAAATAATTTTACTATAATAATCTTCAATAATTTATGTCTACTGCTACAATGAAATGACTATGCCCTATAGAATTTATGTGAATATGAAATGTACTTTGTAAATCAAAGCATATTCCCAATAGACAGAGAATGCCATTCTCTACTTCGTACTAGTTCATGATTCTGGAAAACTTCTTAGTGTACCTCCTTGTTCCATGTACTGTAACAATTCTTCCAATTCATAAACTTTGTTCATGATTTTGTAACAATCTTAATGGCGTTTCCATTAGCCTAAACATAATCCTGATTGTTTGAAATAACAACGTTCTTCAAATATATGAATCATTAATATTTTTTTCGGCGTGGGATTTTATTATTTGAATGCAGACATAGTTACAATTTGTATAGATTAATATACTGATGAAAAGACTTAATTATCAGATTTCTTGAGGGATCTGATTGCATTCCTGCCATACATCCCTAGTACCATAATAAATAAAATAACCAGAACCAGGTTCACCAATGTTCTTGGCTTCTTCATGTCCATGACCAAACCACTAAAATCCTTCTTGTAACTTTCCATTCTGAGTTTCTCAGTTCCACTTAGAAGTCCTTTTTCTGCTTTATCTTTAACCAAGTTTGTAGAATCAAGGCTAGATTCGACAAGATTTTCAGGTTTAGCACTTTTGCTTGTTGTGGCAATTCCCTTTTCTTCAGCTTGCCCATTTTTGGTGCTCTTCTCATTCCATTCATGTTTCACTGGATCTTTCTCCTTCCTCGGTGACCTCGGTGAAAGATTATCATTTTCTGCTCCTTCAATCTCGCCACCCTTTTGTTTCTCCATGCCAACCTTTGCAACAGGATCTTCAGGTTGTTGCTCACTTGCGGGCTTTTCCTGTGGTTGTTTTTTAGGCTTGGTAGCTGATTCTGAGGGTGGCTCCACTTTTCCCTCAACTGATGACGACTTTTGTTCAGGTTTACCTGGGGCTTGTATTGGAGGCGGCTGTGCATTCTCCTGTGCTGGCTTCTGATCATTCTTCGATGCTTCCACAGGCGATCGCGCTTGTTCCTGTGGCTTAGGAGCATCTGGAACAATTATTTTAGGTTGCTTCACATAAAGGATTCCCTTTTCAAACCTTGCAGCGATCTCATTGGTGTCATAATTTGATGAGATAGGAATCTCCTTGCGGAAAGAGCTCCATCTATTCCCACTTAGTTGGCGTTCTCCGCTGACCCTTAGAACACGCGATGAGGTTACTTGAACTTTCAGCTGCTCTTTCTTGAAGCCTGTAGGAAAACCAGAAAGATGACAAGCAGAATGTTAGATTTGATTTTCTATGGAATTTTGTGTTAAGAATTGCATACATAATTAAAGAAAAGAAAAATCCCTCAAGACACCATATTTTACATGGTTCAACTATGTCTACATCCGCTGCACTGCACTGCATTAGAATGGGGAATTATGAAAATAAAAATTAAACTGGAGATAATGAAAAAAGAAGAAGAAAAGAATCAAAGACCTGGTAAATAGATTCGCAGAGTGTCAGCTCCTGGCTCCCGTACCCAGTCTATTGATGGTTCAAACGCTTCATGAACACGTGCAGCAGCTGCGTTACCATTTGGCTTTGACTCCATTCGTTAGCCTTGGTTTGTTTTTGGAATTTGTTCTGATATATGTTGATGAGGGGAGAAGAACTATATAATTCTTTGTTTTTTTATGCATACAAAGGAGAGAATTTATATATAATTAATCTGATGATTAAAAGCCTTGTGTTTTATGTTTATGTTTTGCTTTGGAAGATGTTATTCTTTGTGTAGTTGCATGGATTTCTTACCATTTATTCCTTCCAAATTGTTTCCATGGTTTCAAGTATGCTTTATCTGATTACATAGAGTTGGTCGCTTCAGGCATAGGCAAAGGCAAAACTTTTAGGGTTAAGCTAAAAGAAAAGAGAGAGCCCAAAGGCCAAATCACATCATAGACATACAGTTGCAAGGAGAAGTCAACGAGTATTGAAAAAAAAAATACATTTTTAAGACATTGGTTATATATGAATAATCACGCAATCTCTCAAAACAAATACTAATGAAACTTTGCAAGGCCCAGCTCAAACTTGGGGTTATGAGGTGGTTAATTATTAAAATAATAATATTTTTAAAATATTAAAATGATATCAAATAGTAATGAATTTTTGTGTGGCTAATAACCCAGTCCAAGCTCGGGTTATGAGTTACCTAAATTAACCCGAGTTAATTAAATTAATATTATTTTTAAAAAATTTAAAAAGTTAACTCGAAAGTTGACTTGGTCAATCAGATTACACTAGGTTAATTTCTTTATTTTCTTTTTAAAATCAGATCAACCCATCAAGCCTAATAAATTTAATAAATGTGCTCAGAACCATAAAAAAATAAAAAGAGCAATTTTTTAATTTCTTCTCTTCTTTAGCTTTCTTCTTTCTCTAATGCTTCTTTCTTTTCTTGCTTTAATTCTTATTATTTATTGTCCCGCATCAAATTTGGTATCAGAGCCAGGGTTTTAATTGTTCTTACAATTAAACGATCCACATGTTTATACTTAACCCTAGATCCGGTTTGATCTAAAAAAAATCCTACTGTTCTGATTACAGGAAAAAAAAAATCATTGTTCATTGTTCATTGTTCATCATCAACGACAGCAATCAAATTTTCAGCAGCGGCGCCCCTGCCATTAGCGACGGCTCAGCCAATTACAGCAGCAGACCCACCACCCAAAAGACTTGCACATCAGTTCACAGATCCACGCCGATTTACTACCTCCAACACTCCCGTAGCGCCTCCACAACAGGAAGTCCTCACCAGCAGCAGCAGATCATTGGGTTACAATAATCTTAGCCCACGCCACCGTAACCAACCAACCCAGACACCAGCCACGCCACAACCTCTGCCCCGACTAGCTTTCTACTACTATTTAACTTGATAGATCCCCATAGAAGACAACAACCCACAGCCACAACAGGTCACCCACACCAGCAGCAATAGATCTTCGCCGGCGGCGGCGACAGATCGGACATCCAACCTGTAACAATTCCAAAATTTTCCAGCAATATATTTTGAAAATTCATGATATATTTTATTTTTTCCAAAAAAATTTGGCAGGGTTTCCCCTAATTTAGTTTATCCCAAGTTATCGACAAAACAACATCAGTCCCTAATCAACCATTTCCACAATTTAATGTTCTTATTATACTCCAACATATCTTAATCAACAATATTTCACTTTCTCTAACATATCAACTCAACGAATAATTATTTTGCTAAAATGAAGAAAGAGTTATCTTAACCATGATACACAAACCATAGATTATAGACTTAATATACTTCTTTCAATCATATATAATCTTTTAAGTACTATTTATCACAAATGTTATTAACTACATGCTTTTATATATATATATATATATATATATATATATATATATATATATATATATATATATATATATATATATCACCATTATAATTAGAAAATATTTACACAACAGAGTACAAGTTAAATAAGCTAGTCCATTTAAATTCATACATACACAACATTATAATCTTCAAAATATACAAATAGTAATGTTATTATCAACAATTTACATATCCAAAAGATTTACTAGTAATAGAAGTAAACTCTAAAACTACTAGGAGGCGCGGTATTGAGATGAACATGCATAATGATTTAAAAGATAATCATGGTCAATTAGAGCATTTATATTTGCATTAACATATAAATATATACATTAGTTACTCATAAAATTTTCATATTTACTATCATCTTTCAAGTACTATTCACAAATCAATAATCCAAAATTCAAACCTATCCACATCATAGAACTTCAGTTCCAAACCAGTACAGCAATACCAGCACTAGTTCCATACCAGCACCAGTTCCATACCGGGATAAGTGGTCCACCAGCTGCCCATTCACAGGGCACCAGTACCATACCAGGATAGCTGGTTCACAAGTTGCCCATTCACAAGGCACCAATTCCATTCCAAGATAACTGGCTCACAAGTCTTCCATTTTCAAAATAAATTATCATGGGAAAATCTACCAGCATTTCACATAACATTTCATTGATCGAGGAAAAATTTAAATATCTAAAGTTCAGAGAAAGAAAAAAATATTCAAGATATTAAACACCTACCTGGTGTTTGCGTCCTGCTAGCTGAACCTATCTGTTGAGTGGTTCCTGTAGCCTCGTCCACTCCTGCAGGTTCATTTCATTACCAATTAAATTTTATTTCAACAAAATCAACTTGTCATCAATTTAATTATTTCATCAACAACATCACCACAAAGCCACTTTACTTATCAAACCAGCAAAACAACTCATTGTTAATTTAATTACTTCATCAACACATCACCACATAATTCATTTAATTTTCAACAACAATATCAACTCATCACTAATATAATTCCTTCATCATCAATATTACCATATGACTCATTTAACTATCAAACAACAATATGAACTCATCACTAAAATAATTCCTTCATAATCAATATTACCACATAACTCATTTAATTATTACTCAACAATATTAACTCATCACTAATATAACTCCTTCATCATCAATATTATCACATAACTTAACAATTAATTATTGATCCAACATTTTCATTCATTTTCTTTCTCTGGACCGAAACCTCTCCTCCAAAGAACCTATAATTATTTTTCTTCAATTTGACAAATTGAAACATTACCCACTATTATTTCATTTATTAAAACATTAGTTCATCATAATTTTATAAATTAACACATTCAACCTCACAACTCATACCATAATTATACACTAATACAATTGAATAAAATCTTAACATACTAAATATATCAATTTAATTGAGAGGAAAAGATTTGTTACCTTTTAATTCAAAGAATTAAGAGATGGAAAGCTTGAAATCACCACACAAATTTATTTCCTCCCCCCCTCTTATTTTCCTCTCAATGCCTCCCCTCTTTAATAAAAAAAATCTTTTGTTCCCCTTTTGAGATTTTCTTGTTCAAACCCTTCCTAATAAACTTTAATCACTAGTTATATTCCTTCCTTTTTTATCTTTGTGAATTTATTTTGGATGAAATTTGATAAATTTCACTCAATTCTTTTCCCTCTCAAGCCCTAACATGGCCGGCCACACCCTCCTTAAATTCCACTCCCCACTTGTTTATATATTTACAAGTTTTCCCCCCCTTTTCATTTAAGTCCTTCCTTGTTTTGTTTTAAAACCATTTGGCCCAAAAGTTTGACTTATTCAATTTAATCCTTGTCCCACATTCAAATTATTAGATAATAATTTCCACTCCATTAACATATATATATATATATATATATATATATATATATATATATATATATATATATATATATATATATATATATATATTTGCCCCTCTTTTTTTTGTAAGTCAAAATACAGGAATTTACCCGGGAGTTACACAGCCACCACTCCATGCCAAAAGAAACCCACAAGGCCACACTGAGTTGTTGTCTCCACAGTAGATCTTTGTCTTCAGCCTCAGCCACCGCTAAATCGCACCCTCCAGCAGCAGCAGCACCAGCCGCAGTCACCACAACTGGTCCTTCAGACCAGTTGATACTGCAGCAGTCACACCTCGCCACCAGCAAATAACAAAAGGAAACTCAATAATTGCAACACAGAAGAAGAAATTTGAGGCGAAATTAATTAACCCTGCCACGCCAACTCTCTGGATCCACGTCAGCCGTCATGCCATCACTCCAGAGCCACATCATGCCACTCAGTCACCATGTAAGCAGGCATCGCCACATCATCCCCTATTGCCATGTCAATTGACACGTCATCTGAGGTCCATCCGCGATCGAATTCGACAATTTAAATGATGGTCGGTAAATTGCTCTACCTTTTGATTTGTTGATTTTACTGTTTTGGTATTGCACTTGGTATTCAAAGTTGTCGTTAATATTACTTTTGTGCTTAGAAAAAAAATTATATATATATATATACACACACACACACACTCATATCCCACCTTGCATTGTTATCTATCAACTCTTGCTTATCAACCTTTTTCTTCATTGATATTTAGCAACTAGTTGTTGAGCATGCTGAAACTATTGAAAAGTTATGATCATTATTTGATTAATCATTTACACTTAAAGGTCTAGCATTGCATGCTTATAATTTTCCTAGCATAATATGTTCTTGATTAATCTTCATATAAGAAAAAAAAATGAGATTAGCTTTATTTTTGTATTGTGACTTTATTTGCAAGAACCATTTATGATCTCAATTTCATTTCTAAGTGAGTGTTGCATGCTTTTGTGTCATGAGTCCTAACAAAATAGAAGCCCTCACTTTTGACGGTCGTCATGACCCTTTGATATTTGATATGTGAATTCGTGATATGGATCGATTCTTTGAGTGGCATAACTTGTCTGATAATAAAAAAGTTAGATTTGCTAAGATGATGCTTATTGGTAAATCCAAAACTTATTGGAGAGATGTTAAGGATTGTTTAGAGATGAGAGGTAAACCTCCTATAACTGATTGGATCAAAATGAAATAAAACCTTCAGGAGAAGTACCTACCCAGTCTTATAGGAATAAACTCTTAAACCAATGGAACAATCTAAAACAAGGGAATAAGTCTATCAATGAGTATATAACACAGTTTAACAATTACATGATGAGATGTGCCATAAGAGAGAATGAAGCCATGACTTTGCGTAGATTTTGTAAGGGTTTGAATGATAATCTTAGAAGAGAAGTTATATTTCAAGGTGTATCTACCTTTGACCAAGTTTGTACCTTAGTTCAAAACTATAAGTTGGTCACAAAGGATCAGTGGAAGAATCATCATGACTCCTATAGTATCCCTACTAGGTCCCAATTCAGAAGTAGTGATTCTTTGTTAGGTGTTTCACCCCCACAGACTTAATCCTGGTAGCGCCCAACTTTATAAGAAAGATAAGGGCAAACGAGTTGTCAATGAAGTGTCTAAGGTGAGTTCAAGGGTTAAGTGTACTAATTGTCAGGGTTTCATCATATCTCTTTAGATTGCACCTCTAAACCCTTAGTCATAAAAAATATATAAGGATATAGGTAAAGAGGAAGATTGTAGTGTTGAAGTGTATGAGCCTAATCTTGAGGATTTTAGTGACCTAGATGACATGGATGTGCAAAAAGAGGGACTTAACATAATGAATCCACGTGAGCTTGAGAATGAGGTTAAGAAAGAGTCTGATATGTTTGCTTTAATGGCAGAGGAAGTTTTAGGTAACTCTTCAGTGGAATCGCCTAAAGAGATAAGTATGGTCTTAGAAGAGTCTCATGATATTAGTCCTCCTAAACTATCTGGTTCCTCACCCTACATGCTTGGTGTCTAACACATCATAGGTTTAGCGCAACATGTTGAGCTTCCTGGCCCCTTACCTCATGCACGTGATGAGGAAGATGAAAATAATCCTAGTTTACTTGGTTGTGTCCATACCATACCTGAGAAGCCTATAGAACACCTTTCCATATCTCTTCATGATAGGATGTCTAAGTCAACTGAGTCGTTACCATGTAGAGTTCATAATTTGCATATTGAGATCATGAAACAAATTCAAGCAAGTAATGAACAATACAAATTTTGAGTTGATTTACTTAAGTATCATGATACACTTCATGTTGGAGATTATTTTATGATACAGATTAGACCTTAACGGTGTCCTTTGGAAACCGATCATAAATTGCAAGTAAGTACTGCTAGACCATTCAAAATGTTGCAAATGATTGAATCAAATAATTATGTCATTAAATTGCTATTAAACTTTGATATTAGCTCTACTTTTAACATGAAAGACCTTAGTATTTATAAAATACAACCTATCCCTAATACTTCTTTTGATACCCCTACCTCATTATCCATATCTTTGGCACAAAAGGAACATATTAATGCTACTTTAAATGCACAAGTTGTTTTTACCAGGGATGGTGAACTTCAGCAAATCCCAGTATATGGGCTTCAACAACCAGATTTAGACTATACTTGGATTATCAGAGAGACATCACAACAGCTTGATCCTTATCTTTGAGAGCGCTATCGGAGTCGCCTTGACCTATACTCGATGAGGTCGAGTTCTTCCAACCCCGGGAGAATTAGTGGGGACACCGAACCTGAAATATTATTCATGCATGCGTATGATCATAGACGATGGAGGATAGCCCAAATAATTGAGAGACTGAGCTTTAACTTATGTTTTTGGGTTTAATTTATATGAACTTTTAGTTGAAGTTTATTAATTTGGCTTTATTTGTTGGGTTTGATTTAATTATTGTTGGGTATTTTATTTAGTAGGTCATAAGCCCAAATTGCTTGATCTAGTTAGGGTTTTAGTATTTATACCCTACTTTTCTAAATGTTAAGGAGTTTTGATTATTAATGAAAATATTGCAAACTTTGCATATCTCCAATCCCTTTTCTTCTCTTCTTTAGCTTTTTTCTTTCTCTAAAGCTTCCTTCTTTACTTGCTTTAATTCTTATTATTTATTGTCCCGTATTATTAAGCAAGCAGAAATTGTTCAAAACCATAAACTAGATTAGTTTTAAGAATGTTTAGGTCCTTAGAATAACCTTATCAGAGTGTTTTCCATAAAAACACAGCTTTAAAACTGTTGCAAAACTATAAAATTGGATCAACCATCGGGGGCATCTTCAATATTGTTCTGACATAATTTTGAAGCCAGTATTCATATACTATGAAAAGTGTTCGGTAAATCGGAAGCATCCTAAATATTGTTTCTGCAGGTTTTAAGAGACAGCAATTAAAGTTTCTGGTAACATCAACTCGAAAACTCAGGATCATGGGAGAATGCTCTCGTGGTGACAATTAATGGAGCCATTTTCACAAGGAGCTTCCTATTCCATCATATTATGAAGCTAGTCAAATCAGTAGAGTTTAGGGGTGGCCTTACTTCAAGTCAAACACCCCAAGAAGATTGTAAGTGCAGCTGACCCAGTGCAGGAAAATTATGCAAACGCATCCGCATAAACTGCAGAGCCTCAAAAGCCCAACAACAAAAAACCACAATATCAGGTTGCTCAAGAAGTTCCTTCAAAGAACTAGATCAATGAACCAACTAGTGAAAAAAATTGATGGGGTTGCAAACGGTTCTGCAACTGAGGCTAAGATTCATGTTACACCAAAGACTTCAGAGGATTGGAAGAGTGATCGTGGCTTGGCTGAAGCAGAAAATAACACTAGCACAAGTGACCAAAAGCGTGAAAATGAGGGCCGCTTGGTCCAGAATGCTGCCAAGATGCACCAGGAAGAAGAAACTGCTGCTGTTAGTGGTAGTGATAAATTTAAACTAGCATATCATAAGCAGGTTCTTGGAGGTTTGGTTGAAGAGATGAAGAAACCAAGAAAAACAACAAACTTGGTCACGGCTGCTGGTTTGTTAATCCTGGTGCTTGGGATGCATGTTCACAACACCATCAGGTTTAATGGAGAATCTGAGAACTATGCCTATGCTTGAAGCGACCAACTCTATGTAATCAGATAAAGCATACTTGAAACCATGGAAACAATTTGGAAGGAATAAATGGTAAGAAATCCATGCAACTACACAAAGAATAACATCGTCCAAAGCAAAACATCAACATAAAACACAAGGCTTTTAATCATCAGATTAATTATATATAAATTCTCTCCTTTATATGCATAAAAAAACAAAGAATTATATAGTTCTTCTCCCCTCATCAACATATATCAGAACAAATTCCAAAAACAAACCAAGGCTAACGAATGGAGTCAAAGCCAAATGGTAACGCAGCTGCTGCACGTGTTCATGAAGAGTTTGAACCATCAATAGACTGGGTACGGGAGACAGGAGCTGACACTCTGCGAATCTATTTACCAGGTCTTTGATTCTTTTCTTCTTTTTTTTTCATTATCTCCAGTTTAATTTTTATTTTCATAATTCCCCATTCTAATGCAGTGCAGTGCAGCGGATGTAGACATAGTTGAACCATGTAAAATATGGTGTCTTGAGGGATTTTTCTTTTCTTTAATTATGTATGCAATTCTTAACACAAAATTCCATAGAAAATCAAATCTAACATTCTGCTTGTCATCTTTCTGGTTTTCCTACAGGCTTCAAGAAAGAGCAGCTGAAAGTTCAAGTAACCTCATCGCGTGTTCTAAGGGTCAGCGGAGAACGCCAACTAAGTGGGAATAGATGGAGCACTTTCCGCAAGGAGATTCCTATCTCATCAAATTATGACACCAATGAGATCGCTGCAAGGTTTGAAAAGGGAATCCTTTATGTGAAGCAACCTAAAATAATTGTTCCAGATGCTCCTAAGCCACAGGAACAAGCGCGATCGCCTGTGGAAGCATCGAAGAATGATCAGAAGCCAGCACAGGAGAATGCACAGCCGCCTCCAATACAAGCCCCAGGTAAACCTGAACAAAAGTCGTCATCAGTTGAGGGAAAAGTGGAGCCACCCTCAGAATCAGCTACCAAGCCTAAAAAACAACCACAGGAAAAGCCCGCAAGTGAGCAACAACCTGAAGATCCTGTTGCAAAGGTTGGCATGGAGAAACAAATGGGCGGCAAGATTGAAGGAGCAGAAGATGATAATCTTTCACCGAGGACACCAAGGAAGGAGAAAGATCCAGTGAAATATGAATGGAATGAGAAGAGCACTAAAAATGGGCAAGATGAAGCAAAGGGAATTGCCACAACAAGCAAAAGTTCTAAACCTGAAAATCTTGTTGACTCTAGCCTTGATTCTACAAACTTGGTTAAAGAAAAAGCAGAAAAAGGACTTCTAAGTGGAACTGAGAAACTCAGAATGGAAAGTTACAAGAAGGATTTTAGTGTTTTGGTCATGGATATGAAGAAGCCAAGAACATTGGTGAACCTGGTTCTGGTTATTTTATTTATTACGGTACTAGGGATATATGGAAGGAATGCAATCAGATCCCTCAAGAAATCTGATAATTAAGTCTTTTCATCTGTATATTAATCTATACAAATTGTAACTACGTCTGCATTCAAATAATAAAATCCCACCCCGAAAAAAATATTAATGATTCATATATTTGAAGAACGTTGTTATTTCAAACAATCAGGATTATGTTTAGGCTAATGGAAACGCCATTAAGATTGTTACAAAATCATGAACAAAGTTTATGAATTGGAAGAATTGTTACAGTACATGGAACAAGGAGGTACTCTAAGAAGTTTTCCAGAATCATGAACTAAAACGAATTAGAGAATGGCATTCTCTGCATGTTTGGAGTAATCTCCAAGGTGTTTGGAAAATTGGAAGCATTAAGCAAGCAGAAATTGTTCAAAACCATAAACTAGATTAGTTTTAAGAATGTTTAGGTCCTTAGAATAACCTTATCAGAGTGTTTTCCATAAAAAAACAGCTTTAAAACTGTTGCAAAACTATAAAAGTGGATCAACCATCGGGGGCATCTTCAGTATTGTTCTGACATAATTTTGAAGCCAGTATGCATATACTATGAAAATGTTCGGTAAATCGGAAGCATCCTAAATATTGTTTCTGCAGGTTTTAAGAGACAGCAACTAAAGTTTCTGGTAACATCAACTCGAAAACTCAGGATCATGGGAGAATGCTCTCGTGGTGACAATTAATGGAGCCATTTTCACAAGGAGCTTCCTATTCCATCATATTATGATGCTAGTCAAATCAGTACAGAGTTTAGGGGTGGCCTTACTTCAAGTCAAACACCCCAAGAAGATTTTGTAAGTGCAGCTGACCCAGTGCAGGAAAATTATGCAAACGCATCCGCATAAACTGCAGAGCCTCAAAAGCCCAACAACAAAAAACCACAATATCAGGTTGCTCAAGAAGTTCCTTCAAAGAACTAGATCAATGAACCAACTAGTGAAAAAAATTGATGGGGTTGCAAACGGTTCTGCAACTGAGGCTAAGATTCATGTTACACCAAAGACTTCAGAGGATTGGAAGAGTGATCGTGGCTTGGCTGAAGCAGAAAATAACACTAGCACAAGTGACCAAAAGCGTGAAAATGAGGGCCGCTTGGTCCAGAATGCTGCCAAGATGCACCAGGAAGAAGAAACTGCTGCTGTTAGTGGTAGTGATAAATTTAAACTAGCATATCATAAGCAGGTTCTTGGAGGTTTGGTTGAAGAGATGAAGAAACCAAGAAAATCAACAAACTTGGTCACGGCTGCTGATTTGTTAATCCTGGTGCTTGGGATGCATGTTCACAACACCATCAGGTTTAATGGAGAATCTGAGAACTGGAGGATCCAAGAATAAAAACTGTACTGTAAACCTTTGAATAAGTGGTACATAAACTCTAAACATGTTTGCAAATGTACAATGATGAATAAAGGGCTCAAAATCTTGAAGAGTTTCAGAAAGTATGTCCAGAATAATATTAAATAAAGAGAAGGGATAACCTTTTTGAGGAAAAAGAAATCTTCTAGAAAAGAAAAGAGAAACATAGTAGCTTATGTTCAAATAGGCCAACCTGTAAGATTGGGTGCTGAAATGCATGTAATCGATCATGTTCCCACCAAATTAATTCAGAGGTGGATGCTCTCACTAAAAGGTTATACATTAGGAAGAAAGAGTTTCTCAAGGGCCTGTAAAGCTTTCCTTAAAATAGATTTAAGGGAATAAAAGGCTGTGAAGCAGCTTACAAAGAAAATTGTTTTGCCTCGCTGAGGAGGAAAAATCAGAGAAGCTTCAAAAGGAAAAGAAATAATTGATGTAATAATAAAAAGGAAGAATTGAATACAGAGAAAACATGTGTAAGAAAAGAAAGTTCCTATCACATTACAATTCTTTCTTTATATTGTATATAAAACCAACAAATTTGGGACCTTTCTTTGGCATTTGAAAGGTTAAGATGGATAGCACTAGGCCATTGGCTAAAGTTAATGATCAAGTCTATGAAGATATTGATCCTAAAATGGAATGGGTGAATGATGCTGGATTCGACACCCTACTTGTCCGTCTACCAGGTGACATTTTATTCCTTAAAATGATGTGAAATTCTAGTCATTTGTTCTTGTTTATGATCGTTTGTTTGCTTTGTTCGTGCCCAGCAAGGCCACACAGAAGTTCTTTCTTTTTTCTATGATAAAGAAAAGAAAGCAGTAACAAAAATGTATAATAGGATGTATATATTGATCGTACAGGTTTTACGAAGCAGCAACTAAGGATCCAAGCAGCAACAGGTGATCGAAAACTCAAGATCACAGGAAAGAGCCGTCAGAGAAACAATAAATTGATCCGTTTTAACAAGGAGCTTACTGTTCCATCAGATTATAATCTTGATCAAATCCGTGCTAAGTTTGAGGGTGGAGTACTTTATATCAAACACCCCAAGAAGAATATCAGTCCAGCCATGCCAGTACAGGAAAATAATGCAAGCTCAACTGCAGAGCCTCAAAAGCCTGCAAATGAAAAACCAGAAGACGGAACGAGTGGACAAGATTAGGCTACTCAAGAAGTACCTCCAAAAACACAGACAGAAGGACAAACAAGTGGAAATATTGATGGACGAGCAAATGCTACTTCAACTTAGGCTAACTTGAAGGATCCGAAGAGTGATCATAGCTTGACTGAAGCAGGAAAGGTCACAGGAACAAGTGAAAATCATGAAACCGCGGCAGTAGTGGCTTGGTAGCAAAGAAAAGAAAGTTGAGAATATAAAAAACATTGGTTGTGTCAGCTGGTATGTTTGTTGTTGTCCCGGGGCTTTATGCACAAAAAGCTATGAGGTCTCATGGAGAATCTGAGAACTAAGAATCCAAGAACTCACTACGTCTTCATTTTTCAAGTGTGTGCTTAGGAATAAATTCTACACATCGTCAAAACATGTCTGAAAGGTAAACAAGTTGAATAAGAGGTCAAAATTTGAAGAATTATGCCATTGTATTCCAGGGAAAGGAAGCAGAAATTGCAGTTTGGTCCAGCTTATCAGATTTTGGACGATCTGTTATTTCATTTGCAATGTGTAGCTTTGGATTAATCATATTGATACCATTTTTGGTATTTTTGAGTCCTGACAGCCTCTAATAGCTATTAGCCTTTAATTAATCAAGTCTCGCCTTCACTTAGGAAAAAATGATTCATTAGTGTTGGTTATTTTTTCGAGATAAAAGAAACAGACATGATGACAATAATAATAGAAAAGATATATCTACTTGCATTTTTATTTTTAAAAAATAGAAATTCATACCAAAATAGTCTCAATATATATTTATTTTACATTTTTATCTTTTGTTCCTTCAATTAAAGAAAATGTGTAGAAAAAAGAAAGTTCCTTCACATTGCAACTCTTTCTTTACCTGTGTGTATAAGGCCACCACAATTCGGGACCTTTCATTCTCACTTGAAACATACACATCGATACAAACCCTAAGATGGATAGTACTAAGCCAATGGCTAAAGTTAGTGATCATGTTTGTGAAGATATTGATTCTACAATGGAATGGGTTAAAGAAGCTGGATTTGGTAGCCTACTTGTGCATCTAACAGGTGATATTTCATTAATTCATGCTTTATTTTCGGATTCAGGCCATTTGTTCTTGTTTATGATCATATGCTTGCTTTAGAGGGCGTGTAGCTCGCTTCACTCATGCATGTCCAGAATGGCCACACAAAAATTAAAACAAGTAAAAAGAGAGGAAAATTCGTATACCTGGATGTTTATGTTGATTCTATAGGTTTCAGCAAGTCAGGATTCATGCATCAGGTCAGAAACTCGAGATCGGGGTGACAATGAATGGATCCGTTTTAACAAGGAGGTTATTGTTCCATCAGATTTTGATCTTTTTACAAAATCCATCCAAGGTTTTGAGGGCGGAATGCTATATATCGGTCCAGCCAAACCGGTAAAGGAAAACAATCCAAAGCCAGCTGCAGGACCTCAAAGGCCTGCAAATGATAAACCACAAGACCAGAAGAGTGGGACAGGATTCGGCTGCTCAAGTCGTGCCTCCAAAGTCTAGGAAGGACAAACAAGTGGAAATATTGATGGATGAGACTTGAAGGATCAGAAGATGAAGCAAATATCAACAGTAATATTCGTTATGACTGCTGACTTTCACTTTGAAGAAGCAATGAGCAGGAGAGCATGAGCAAAGAAATAAACAGCTTCATGAGCTTAAGATATTCCAAGGACATAAACCTTGTGAAACACATCCAGTTAATAATTGCTTCCTAAATTAAAAAAAGAAAACCAAGGAAAATAATCATCTCAGAAATAACACGGAAGAAGAAATACAAGGAAAATACTCATCTCAGAAATAACACAGATTAGACATAATTTCCGTTCGCTGATGAAAGAATGGTAATTCGTCATAATTTCCATTCGCTGATGAAAGAATGATAATTCGTCAAAACTTTTTGAGCTCACTGGGCACTTCCGAGCTTGGTGCGAAGATGCTTGGCAGCTGCGACCATGTTGCTGAGGGCAGGTTTGACTTCAGCATATTTGCGGGTCTTCAAACCACAATCAGGGTTGACCCAAAGGATGTTGCTTTCAAGGACAGCAAGCATCTTCTCAATGCGGTCTGCGATTTCTTCTTCTGAGGGGATCCTAGGAGAGTGAATGTCATAAACACCAGGCCCAATGCCTGCACCATATTTCACGCCCTCACGGAAGACTGACAGAAGCTTCTCATCTGATCTGGAGTTCTCTATAGTGATCACATCAGCATCCATGTCAATGATTGAGTGGATGATGTCATTGAAGTTTGAGTAGCACATGTGGGTGTGGATCTGTCCAAGACATAACGGTTATTTAATGTATCATCCATAAGTTTAGTATCGCTAATCCAGCAAATTGCATTGGAGGAAAAAGGGGAGGCCACTCCCGCCATGTAACCCAAGGTTTAATAAATATCTCAAAAAAAAAATCAAAGAAAGAAAGGAAAGAGAGTAAAGAACCTGAGTGGTGTCTTCGACTCCACAATTAGTGATCCTGAAAGAGTGAACAGCCCAGTTCAAATAGAAAGCATGCTCAGACTTCCTTAGGGGCAAGCCTTCTCTCAAAGCAGCCTCGTCAATCTGGATGACAGTGATTCCAGCTTTCTCAAGATCCTCAACCTCATCCTTGATGGCCAAAGCTATTTGATAGCAGGTCTCAAATCTATAACACAAACATAGATAGGTAAAGTCAAATAATATTAGAAACCCTGAAAACCAAGCATGGTTATAATTATTTTACTTAAATTCTTACCTGGGCTGGTCGTTTCTGACAAAGGACCAGTTTAAAATGGTAACTGGACCAGTAAGCATTCCCTTCATGGGTCGCTTAGTCATACTTTGAGCCATTGAAGACCAGAATACAGTCATGGCCTTGGGGCGGCTCACATCACCATAGATGATAGGAGGCTTGACACAACGAGAACCATAAGATTGGACCCACCCATTAGCGGTGAAGGCAAAACCAGACAATTGCTCACCAAAGTACTCAACCATGTCGTTCCTCTGCATTGCAAGAAATTTTTAAAAATCAGTAAAATCTCAAAGGGAGGAAAATGCATCACAGCTCAGTAACTAAACTATTTTATTTAGAGGGAAAACTCACTTCTGGTTCACCATGCACTAAAACATCAATGTCAAGCTCTTCCTGGATTTTGACAACCTTGTTAATTTCCTCCTTGATGGCCTCAACATAATTTTGCTCTGAGATCCTATTTTTTATCAAAAAGGAAAAAGAAAAAGAAAAACCAAAATCAGCTAAGTTGAAACACAAACTGCAACTGATAAACTTAAACATAGGTGCAATAATGCAACAGTATTCTCACTTCTTAGCCTTGTATTCGCGGCGCACTCTTCTAAGGTCCATGGTCTGAGGGAATGATCCAATTGTTGTGGTAGGAAGAATAGGAAGGTTCAACTTCTTCTGCTGAGCATCCAGCCTAGCACTAACGTTGGTGGCACGGCGGTGGTCAGAACCCTTCAAAGCAACGGCCTGAGCAAGAAGGCAAAACTCCAAAGTAAGAACAAGCTATGAACATAAGCCATACAACAGCATTAAGGATGAACTAAAAGCCACTTACAGCCTTTTGAACAGCCTCATTTGTCACCCTTGGTGAGGATTTTCTTGAAGCCTGAGCTGCTGCATTTGCAGAAAAGAATGCCTGGACATATGGAAATAGGAGGCAAAGACCTTAGTGCAACTCTTACTAGTCATATCATCATATTTCTCACAAGAAGAATCTTTCAGGAGTAAGATCTCTTGGTATTCTAATAATAACAACAAACAACATAATACATATATATGCATCTGACCGTAAATCAATTCATTTGATACAGAAAAGCATTAAATGCAGATTGGGTTCAAAACTGTCTAGAAGAAACCTTAATAGCACAATAGATAAAAAATAAACAGCAATGAACTTCTAATTCTTAGACACTGTTTTAAGTTTTAAATAATGAAGAGGATGATGTATGATGAGAAAACTGAGAGATGAGGTTACCTCATCCTGCTGTCCAGCAAGTGCCTTAGCCAAGGCGTTTACTTCAACTACTTTCTGTGCTGCAAATGCAAGCCATGACTTGATCTCTTTGTCCAACTTAGGCTCGTTAACTAGATCAACGGCAGTGTGCAGAAGAGAGCAGGAAGTGGATACTACAAGCTTGTCTGCAAAAGCATAAGATAGATGCATTTTTCAGCTTCATGTAAATTGAATCAAAATAGCAATGATAAAGCACCATATTAAAGCATTAATACCTTTGCCAACAATGCCCTCGAGAGCTTTTAGTGTATCGAGGGAAGAACCAAGATTGTTAGCCCAGATGTTCCTTCCATCAACCACTCCAGCAAAGAGGTATTTTCCAGAAGGGAATCCACCCTTAATCAATTCTAGGGTCTTTGTTCCCCGAACCAGGTCAAACCCAAATCCAGTAACACTCTTCAAAGAAGTGAGTGTTTTGTATGCTTCAACTGGAACATCAGCAAAATATGTCTCAACCAGAACATTCAAACCAGATAAAGATGCCTCAAGTGCAGAGTAGGCATGGGTAAATGCTTGCAATTCATGAGCTCCAAGATCCATCACAAGCTTCGGCTCATCAAACTGAATCCAGCTTGCACCTGCTGCCTTTAGTTCAGCCAGAACTTCCCTGAAAGAAACTAATTGTCAGCATAGATTCCCAAGATAGAGACAAATAGCATAGCCTAACATCCAACCCAATAAAACTCAGAAAATAGTTGGGCACTCACTGGTAGACAGGAAGAATCTTGTCAATTAGGGAGAGGAGAGAAAAGGATTTCTCCACACCCTTTGCTGGTTTTGATAGCAACAAGTATGAAACAGGACCGACGAGGACGGGCACTGTATCAACTCCAAGCTGTGTCACAGAAAAATAAAAGATTGTTAGTTAACCAATAAAATCATTTAGAGACAGTCAAATTAAAGAATGTTTCCACTGAAAAGCCACAATCAACACAAGATTCTCATGAAGACACTATCCTAGCTCGATGTGTTGACAACATGACTAAGGCTCTCAGATGGGACTAAAGTTTGCTTCCTATGAGAAGGTTTAAAATTGACCCATGAATCATGGTAAAAGTGGGGGTACCAAGATGATAAAGACAGCTGTTATTGAACCATGGTAAATTTATTTATTTGTAAGTTGTAACAAAGGAAAATTTGCTAAAACTTAGACTGACAGCATGTATAATGACTTTCATGTTATTTTTCTATCAGAGCAAAAAATCCTCATTCTATTACTTTATGATATCCATGATATGAAATTCAAGTTGAAAATCCAAGGAAGGCTCAAGCTTCCTCATGATCATTTATCATGTGCAAAGAAAACCATTCAAAAAACAACAAAAAAAATAGAAAATTATAAATAGCAGTGAGAGGATAACTTACAGCCTTGGCCTCCTTGTACTCGTTGACAGCCTTGTGAGATGCGTAGGAGAAGTTAACTTCTGGTCCCAATTCAGGGACAATGTAATGGCTGCACCAATATTACAATGCCGTTCATATACTGTTAGTTTTAGTCTTGTTATACTTCGAACGAAAGTATGAACCAACATTATAGGAAAAAATGACACTTACTAGTTGGTATCAAACCACTTGGTCATTTCCATGGCCGGGACTGAGGCATTACCTCTAGCCATGGAAAAATAGACATCAAATCCAATCTCACCACCATTCCATCCATATCTTGGAGGAACAGCACCAAGCATGGCTGTAGTGTCCAACACCTGATCATAGCATGAAAAAGTGTTGCTGGGAATAAACTTGATTCCAGCATCAGACATCTGCTTCCAGATGGATGACCTGAGATCAGCTGCCACCTTCTGTAAATCTTCGGCACTGCTCTTGCCATCCCAGAAAGATTCCAAAGCAAACTTGAGTTCTCTCTTGGGGCCCATGCGAGGGTAACCAACGATGTGGGAAGCCATTGCTCTGTTTCAACATAAGACATTAAACAAAGCTTAGATCCCAATGCATGTCTTAAACAATAGCCAAATTGCATATAGAACAACAGAGGAATAGCTTCACAAAACCATAAATCAAGAGTCCCAAACTTCCAATGTTAAAGGATAGTACCATCAAAAACTACATTAAAAGAATGAAAGACAATCCATCAAATCGCATACTACAATCGCCAAATAGAACCATAAGGGGACAAAAGAATCAGCAGGTTCCATCAAACCTAAACTAACTCCCATGGACACTGCAACTGATCTAATAATTAAACACAGAATGTTTCAATAAAATGAAACGACAAAAGAGAGAGGTCAAAAGAGAATGTCCATACAACTAAGTTTCAACTCCCAAACACACCTTTTTGGAATCTAATCAGATGCCATAAGAGAAAGTGGATTTATCCATATAGTTAACCAAAATTCAAACTTTATTCCATAAGGAAATTAAATCGAAAATTAATGATCCAGATCCCATTTGATTCATAACCGACATAGCTGACATTCAAAAACACAAACACATAAATGCTAGCCATCATGTCTAATCAACTAACACAACTCCCAACAATAAAATCCATTGTCATAGTTAATGGAACATAACGTCAATAAATGCATGTCATCCACAGCTTCCAATTCCCATTTCCAGATCTGAATCAAATTCCCACCCGAAATCCACATTCAGTCACCAAAACCAAACAACCCCAAATTATCGACAATCAAGAAACCAATCCAAAAGTTCGAATCTTTGACCATTTAAAGATCCCAACAAAACTAACTTCACAAACCCAAACTCAACCATTTCCCTCACAAACATAAACCAAACAACCCCATTTGCAAACAAGACCAGATCAACGAAACAACAAGGTCAAAACAAGAACTTGCAAGTTTCTCATCGGATCTACCAAGAATCGATCCATTCAAAAAGCAAACAATTAGATACCAAAAAAGGGATTTCAGAAAAAGGTAATGTAGTTAATAAAATACGGTACCTAATAGAGAAGGAGCGAAAGGAGAAGCGGAGAAGTGAAGGAGGAGAGTGGGAATTGGTGGCAGTGAAGGAAGCGGAGAAAGAGAGAGAGCGAAGGGGTATGACTCTATGAGATGAGAACGGCGCGAGTATGTGATGAGAGAGTCGGTTCATTTATACGGAAAAGCTGCCATATGCAGTGTACTACAGTCCCACTTTTCTCTCTAGATCTGAACCATTTGTTTTTTATTTAATTTATTTAATAAATAATCTTTGTTTTGGAGTATTCCGTTGGAAGAAAAAAAAAGTATTTTTTATTTTTTTTCTCTGTTTTCATTGATTAATTATTTTTGTTTCGTACTTGGATATTTTCATGCGTTTCAGTGCCAGGAAAAAATAAATTATGCTGGTAATATATGCAAAGGTAAGCCACTATTTAGAGTTATGTTTCTAGTGAATTTTTTTTTTAATTTAGTTTTAATTCAATTGATGTATTTTAGTTATTTTTTTATAATTTTAATATAATATTTTAAAATTATTTAAAATATTTTAATTCAATATATTTTCAGATGAAAAGTACTTTCAACTATATTACAAATCAAGAGCATATAAAAATATATTAAATTGATATTTCTATAAAAAAATATTTTAGAATTTATTTATAAAAAACACTTCAACAATAATATTAAAGGATCCTTAAGTGTTATGATATTAATATGGTTTAAATGTTATGTAATGGTATCTAAAAATCAAACCGATCAATAAAAATTATTATATACACACTAAAATTTTCATTTCAGTTTTATTATACAGCAAAATAATATGTCAACAAAATTGAATATTGTAACCCAACTACTAATGGAAAATTAATGTTCAATTTATAGAAAATAATATTTTATTTTGGTGTTAGGTAGCAGCTATACGGTGTTGGTATTTTAAATTTTTTTTTAATATTGGATAATGTTAAGTTCCGATAACCATCAATGTATTGGATTTTTTTAAAAAACAAAATCACAATAATTATCCAATTTATCTATTTTTTTTGTTATGATGTTAATTCATCTATTTTAAAAAAATTTATATGCTATTTATCCCATTTATCTCAATGTGTCTCAAGTTTTACTAGGTGTAGGTATAGTTTTCAGACCCGGCCCGGTCTAAGGCTCGGGTTAATTTTTTTTTAAATCAAAACTACATCGTTTTAGTAAAAAAAACACAAAAATCAACGGGTTGCAACCGGGTCACACTAGGTTTTTTCTTCCTCTATTTTTTCTTTAACCCGGCCTGATTTCAGCCACGGATCGACCCGCCAGGTCGGGCCGGGTTTCAAAACTATAGATGTAGGTAAGGATTGAAGTAAAATATAATTTGTGGAGGGCAAAAAAATCCAAAAAGACAAATCCATCACCTACTTCAATCTTTTTGGGGAATTAGTTGAATATGAGTCATCTTAGAAATCTTATATTTTAGATCAAAATGAACATGAACATGACCATGACCATACAACCAAGCTCCGATTTTAATTTTATAATCACTTCCATTGTCACATCCATGAAGTTGGTGCCCTAGTGGATGTATACTTGTAAGCAACTTCCCTAGAATGCAATCTACTCAAAATTGTGTGGTGAGGTGAGCCATATCTTTTGCCACTATAAATTCATCAACAATCCACTTTTACACTTATAATTAATTGTTTTTCAATTTTACCATTTTATTTTCAACATTTGTGTTTTTCAAGATTCAATATATCATTGATAAAATTATAGTTTTGAAATCCGGCTTGGCCCGGCAGGTCGACCCAAGACCCGACTGACCCGAGGTTGAAGAAAAAATAGATGAAGAAAAAACCGGTGTGACCCGGTTGACTCGGCAAGATCCGGTCAAAAACCCGGTTGCAACACGTTGATTTTTTTACTAAAACGGCATTGTTTTAATTTAAAAAAATTGACCAGGACGGCCCGGTGACCCGGTCAAAACCCGGAACCCAAGCCTTGAATCGGGCCAGGTCTGAAAACTATGGATAAAATTGAAACTTTTAGAGAACTACAAGGATAAAATTGAGAATTTTTAAACTATATGAATGGAGGTGGGAGATGGGTGAATTTGCAGGAGCAAAAAAATGAAGTTTACCAACTCGTGATTAGGACAAAGAGAGAGAGAGAGAGAGAGAGAGAGAGAGAGAGACATCAAATAAAAAGGACCACACTAATTTCCATTAGTCATACAATATTATTATATTGGTGATGTGAGTAGGTGAGATGGGACCGTTCTTCAGTATTCACATGGAAGCCTTCGTGCTCTTAAAATTTAATTTAATTATTAATTTATGTCGGTGCCGTGGTCATTAAACTCCTGTTTCTTACTATGCTAGCAGGTCTTTTTTTATTAAAAAAATTATTTAAAATTATTTTTTTTATTTTTTAAAATTTATTTTTAAAATCAACAAATCAAATATATAAAATAAATAATTTAAAATAAAAATAAATTAATTTTTATAAAAATATAAATAAATAAAACCTACACCAAGTATAAATATATTAACTTGGAGTGAGTTGGATTTATTTTTTTAATTAAATTAGGGGTTGATTTAATTAAATTCAAGTGAATTCACAAGTTTAAAACGAGATTTTACTAGATTAATTTTAT
Source organism: Populus trichocarpa (assembly GCF_000002775.5). Taxonomy (NCBI): domain Eukaryota; kingdom Viridiplantae; phylum Streptophyta; class Magnoliopsida; order Malpighiales; family Salicaceae; genus Populus; species Populus trichocarpa. The sequence goes on along the minus strand of NC_037288.2, from coordinate 20,304,193 downwards.
GATTTTATTTTAATTTTAAAAAATATTATTATTTTAAGATTCAACAAGATTAATCCTGACAATGGAGAACTCGGGTGAAGTTTGGTACTCATGCTTGATATAGACAAATGATTGCTTTAAAAAAAAAGCACGTATTCTGCAATTTGTTACAGCAATGATTGGACCAACAGGCGTGCTTTATTGGTCAAGATGAACATAATTAACAGCCACTACATTTATTTATTTATTTATTCATTTGTTGTAAAGTTAAAGTCTCTTTTTATAGGATATTTAAGAATACGGTGTCAGTTAACTTTTAAATATATTAAAATAATATTTTTTATTTTTAAAAAATTATTTTTAATATAAACATAATATCTAAAAACTAAAAAATTATTAATTTAAAATCAAAAAATCAAAAAAATCAAAAATTTTAAAAATACTTATAAACTATAAAACAAAACCTGCATTTGCTATCAAATTTGCAAATGGCGACCTCATGGCACCCGGAGAATTGAAAGGAGCCATACACAATGAAATAAATAATTTCTCAATATAGTAATTATTCTAAAAATACTTCTTATCATCCAATAAAAATAAATAAATAAATAAATTTTAAATTAGTTTTTTATTATTTTTTATCGTTTTAATATGCTGATGTCAAAAATAAATTTTAAAAAATATAAAAAATATATTATTTAGATATATTTTCAAGCGAAAAGTACTTTGAAAAACAACCTCAACTATACTTTCAAACAGGCCCTTGAAATCGGATCTTGTTTTAAAAGTACATTTGATTAATTTTATTAGGTTCTTGAATATCATACACACAATGAAAACTATAAAACATAAGTTATTTGGGAGTCCTTAGGATCCTGTTAGACAGATCTAAAGTTGTTTAGTGATTTATTTCCTGAAAATCTGATCTTTTTCGGTTTTGAATAATTTTTTAAAAGTTGGGTTGTCGCAAACCGCAAGTCGTCTAATTTTCCGACCTCCAACGGTAATCCACACGAACCATCCATGAGAAATCTCTTAAACCCCTATCCAAGAGAGAGTGATTGTTATACCTAGAGTGCTAACTCTAATTCTGTATTTTTATAGTTTTTTTTTTCTAACAGACAACCTCTCTAAATAAGAGGTATATCTTACTATTTATAAAAAAATTTGCAAAATCTTATAAATTGGCAAAAATAAATTTGTCATCTGAATAATCTAGAACAGAAAAGAACTAATGAGATCTCTCAAGGTCTTTGCTTGAAGGTTAAAACAAGCTAGGCTAGAATATCCATTTATTAATTCAGAATAATTTTAAAAAATAACTCATTCAAGTTTTGCTTGATTTTTCTATGTTCAGAAATATAATCATTGTATTAATTATATTCTAGTTTTTAATTTCTAAAATATATTTTAATCAAGTCATACTTAATTAAATCATTCCAATTTAATTTTTGATTAATGGTTCTTAATGTGTGTATGACCCATTAGTTCCTAATATGTTGGTCCAAATATAAATTATAATTATAATTATAATTAAATAGAATTAAATAAATTAAATAATTTAATTTATTATCAATTAAACAATTGATTAATTTATATTTAAAGATCAGGTGCATTATCTAGTAAGTGTCATGATCCCCTAAATATTATAAAAGTCATTAGTGGTTTGACTTAACCTTTTAGTGACCGGTTTTTCAGTGTAATTAATATTTTTTTCATCAATAATATTCTGATTTAACATTAAATTATAGAGTATATCTACCATGTTAAATCATGTTTATTCTCTACACAATAATCATTGATTGTTTGAATAAAAATTAATTTTTTTTTTAAATCTCATTCCACCTGAGTAAAGAATTTCTCAGTCAATACTATTTGAGAACATATGTGATATTTTTTCTAATTCACCCAGGGTGATGAATCCTCTTTTAATCACTCAAATATCTTTATATAGTTCATATTATATCCAATGTATGTCTTTCCGTTACCTCGATTAAGATATCATGTGATATAATCAAAGCATAACACTATTTATATAAAATAACTTAGTGATCTCAAGTTTAAATATATATCACTTACATAACTGTCATGTGAGACTTTTCATAAACATAGATGATCTCTCCATACGTAATTCTCATATGGGCCAATTCAGTTTACGTATCTTATGATTAGCACCTATATATGAATTCTAGGTATTATTTATATCTCAGCTTATGAGAATAGATGTTTTATTTTATAAAAAAAAAGAACATGATATATATATATATCAATCTCTACAGTTCTAATGAATGTCCAGTATTTAAAAGAACATCGAGTAGGAATAATGCTTTGAAACAATAAGATTCTTATAATTATAATAACTTTATATTTTTCTTTGCAAAATATTTTTGTCATGTTGAATTTATCTTTACTCTAGATTTATAAATCAAATATTAAATTCATTAATTTAATATTATATGAATATTAAAGATAAATTAAGCATTTATTAATAATAAACATATATTTACATGAATATAATGATGTCATATATAACCAACCCGGTGGCTACATGTCATATTAAACTAGCAAATTTCTCATATAAAAAAAATCTATAAAAAAAAATATAAAAACATTGAAATAAATTTGCCTCGAGCAAATTTCTTCAATCTTATTAATTTTTTTTTTCATAATAAGTTTGTATGCTGGTATTATACCTTTAAATGATTTTAATGACACCATTTATCATACTAATATATTAATATGATTTGAAGTTGAAGGTTTGAATTGAAAAAGGTTAATAAAAGAAGCAAATCTCTTCAATATTTTTTCCCCACTTATTTGTGAAATATGGCTAGTCGATTAAGAAAAATTACACTAATTACTTCAAATAACATTTATTGACATTATCCCCACTAATTTATTTTTTAAGAATAGATAGCAATGCATCATGCCAATTTTCTTTTCCTAGGCGCATGGAGGATCATATGCTCTCTACTGGGTATTTTGCAGCACACACGAGAGGATAATTTCCTACAAGGATCTTAACTAGCTGCTGCGACACCTGCTACTTTCCTCAGGTTTCTTTCTCTTGCCGTCTAATCTCTGTCCCGGTACGAAACCTTCCTGGACAAGGTCCATCTCTTCAGATCCTCCCATCATTCGTAGCTTCAAGACTCGGATCAAGCAAAAAGCCTGAGAGTGTCCCACGTAGCCCAAAATTTGGAGTTCTTTTTTTCACTTTTTTGTTGTGGTGGTTCTGTCAGGAAATTGGCTAAAAGTAAATGCCAACGATCAAAATTGTCGAGCTTAATTTTGATCAAGATCGGGCAGACTGACAACAAGTACTTATCGTCACAAGTACCTATGACCTTTTGTTTTGTCATGATTCTGTGCTTTGTTGCATCCAATCTGTAACTTCTCTTCCAGCAATAAAGCAAACAAGAATTCCCTCAATGCTGTAATGAAGGAACATCAGAGTAAATTAATTTACATCAGAAATGTTCATCTCTTGTTCATCCTCCAGGATCTATCTAGCCATTAATGATTTTCAACTAAATTCAACTTCGAAAGAATTTTCAGTGTCTATTCACAGGAAAGGCACGAGGGTTGGTTCAAGACTCTGGACTTCTGTCACATCCCCTATGCAAGAAAGCTCCAATCTGCATGCCCTCACCGTTAAAGTTTGCTAGATTTCCTTGCGAAAAAGGTGTCATGATTTTGACTCTGGTTCACTTTTCAGCCTTCTTCACTCTGTTTTGTTTCTTAATGTCGCCACCTGCTGGACAATCTAGGATTCTGTGGCACTTGATTTGTTTCAATCTTTACCTTCTGAATATCAATTTCATGTACACAGTCCGAATTTGATAAGATGATTCTCCAGCAAATCTCACACGTAAATTTGTTGTTGGAAAATAATATAAATTATATACTAGAATCTTATTTAACCGTTTAAGAGCCATAATATTATATTTTTATTGACCGGTCATGAGTTTGAATCTTACTATTTAATTTTATTTGATAAAATCAATAGTAAAAGATACTGTGTATCTGTGTAAATTTCAAGTTTAAAAACTTTTACTTGAAAAATTATATTAGGGAATAATATAAATCGTATTTTGAAGCCTGAGCTTTTGAATTTAGATAGTTTCTTGATACTAAACATATTCGATCAATTACTCGAGCATACACACGAACCTCTCTTTGGTTTCTCGATACTAAACATATTCGATCAATTAAATAATATTTTTTTATGATTTGAGATTCTACTAAAATTTCAATATAGTTTTTCCTATATTAAAAGATTTCAAGTTATTGATTAAACTTGTTATACTTTCATTAACATTTAATTCATATTCCAATCATTATCTAATCTTCTTGTACTCATTACATCACATCAATTATATTTTGTATCATACATTTAACTACTACATGAATTAAACTATGATTCATCCACAAAAATAATAGGAATATGACAATATATAATTTAAACTAAGTGTCATTTAACTATTATGTTCATAGTTAATACAAACATTACAAAAGAAAAAATTCTACATTAGATAATCATGGATTTAACTAATATTTAAGTCCAACATCTCATAAAATTCCTAGTATAATAATAATTACATTAAATATTTAACATACATGTTATCATCCTAAAATTATATAAAATATGTAATATCAGTTATGTTTTTATAAAATACAAAACATAAGAGCTCTATAATCTACTAATCTCGATGAAACTACGAGGACCTTGAAATCATTTTATACCATGATTAATTAATTAATTAATATAACATAACATTTTTATACACAATCTAATGAATTTACCAAGTAACTAAGGTATACACTACCATTAAGAATTAAATTAATAAATAACTCAATTTCTCTTCTTATTAATTTCATCATTCCTTGAAGATCTAAAAGATTTGCTTCTTAATCACGATCTAAGTAATAAATCCTGATCCAAGGTATCTAATTTTACAATCATGAACATGACACTAATCCTTAAACCAATGAACTAATTAATTAATTAGTTCTTAAAACATGACACTAGTTCTTAAACCAAGAATTAGTCATCCAACTCAAAACAAAGCATTAATCCTTAAATCAAGAAACCAATAATCAAGCCCAGCCCAGAACATGGCACTGGTTCTTAAATCAAGAACTAGCCATCCAACCCAGAACAAAGCATTGATCCTTAAACCAAAAAACCAATTATCCAGCCCATAATAAGGCAATGTTTCTTAAACCAAGAACTAATTATCCAGCCTAAAACAGGGCTATAATCTCATATCAGATATTAATACAATTAAATAGTAAGGAATTTACTTCAATATTTATAACAATTTTAAATAGAGCCGAATTAATAAGGTGTTGAGCACCTACTTGATGTTTGAGCTCTATATGAAGGATCCTGTCTCAGTATTCTCTCTCTGCAATTTCTCTTGCAATTTTAACATCTTAATGTTAAATGTCTCATATTCTTATATTAGCTTAATACATAAACAATTATTATTAAAATACCATTCATTTATCTTTGGTCGACAATACCAAAAAGAAAAAGATATGTATTCTACTTAAAATTCTCAAAACCTAGTTTCCCATTAATCATCCCATGATTAATTCATTGCAAGTTCTACCATTTTCAAATATCAATTTATTTAAACAACTCACTCCTTCTAATTTCTTCAATTGACTAAATGTTTCTTTTTAGGTGGGGCATGTTTTCTTTTCAATTAACCACAATTTACTTATCAAATCAACAACTAACTCTTCATCACATCATTACAAGTATTAAACAAGTATAATTCACTCTAATTTCATCAATTTCTAAAAAATATTGAATTCTTAAAACATCAAAATTCACATTTATCATGGAGAAATAGGATTAATCATTTAAACTACTACCCACATGTTTGGTTATCACAATTTCAACACGATTTACAAGAATAACACAAATTCATCAAACCTTATTTTTTAACTCTACATGGCTAGCCTTTAAGCTCCATCACCCATCCAATTTTTTTATTCAATTTAACAAAATTTTTACTGTCTCTAATCATTTAATAATCATTAACAATAATTAACAACTAATTTTAATTTCCCTAAAATGTCATCTCAAGACCCTTTATTCAAATATTACTAATTTTACATTAGGTCATTAAACACTTGGAAATTGTATTTCTCTCTCAAAAAACTCTCTTTTTACTCATAACCATTACTTTCTAGTCATTAAGGTGGAAGAAAAGAAGAGGAAATGAATTTGCTATTTTTCCTCTTGCTACAAACCATCGGGTTATATCAGAGATAATAGTCAAAACGGTCTGACTACTTTATGTAAATTGTTCTAGTTATTTTTTAAAATGGCTAAACTGTTTTTTATATTGAAAAAAATATGCATTTTCGACCAAAAACTCTTTTTTATTTATTTATCTTTTTATCTCCTTTTCCTTTTCTTTTCTCATTTCATTGCATTAGATCTCAATTTTTATTATATTTTTATTTTCAATTTATCTTAGAGTTTACTATACAGTTCAATTTTTTTCTACTAGAAAAATATTAGCAATGTCTAAATATTTTATATATTAAAAAAATATGATCTGCAATGTAGCATTGGCAATAATCTAATACCATCCTATATATACCATCAATTAAAAAAAGAAAAGATAAACCTAGTAAAAGTTACTAACCTTTAGTAGTTATTCACTGCTGAAGTAAAATTTACATGATTTTTATTTTTTTATATAAAAAATCAATGAATTTCTAAAATTTTGGTTTTGAATTATACGAAGCTCATGATTCTAACCAAATTATATAAAACACGAAGCATTTACCTTTTTTCTAGTCTGTTTTATCATGTAATGTAAAATATTTTAGTAAATTAATTAATGACTTTTTAACGAGGTAAAGAGAATTTATGTGATTTTCATGTGATATTTCAGCAAATTAATAAGTTTTTAATGAGGTAAAGATAGATTATGTGATTATCATATGAATGCTTAAATATTATATTTACCTAAACTAATAGAAGGATCTGATTGAGGATTTATTGACATTTTAAGAATCTAAACGATATTAAAATTAAGTTGGGGACCTAATTAAAATTACCCCTATAAGTTGGTGACTTTCTTGAGGTTTTCCAAAAAAGTAAAGTCCCTCTCCTTTCTTATTTCACCCGGAAAAAAATAATCCAAAGATCCAAGTAAATAGACAAAAACAAAATCCCCAATTCACTGATCTTGAAACCTTAATTTCAGTACCTTTCCTTTCAACATCAACAACCATGACGAAGGAATTCGCTGTTCCACCAGTAGTTTTCCCATCCGTCGGGAACCCGACGGTCGCCACTGGCGGAAACATCCAGCAACGCCGAGTACCAATAGCTCCATTCCAACCTCCACGTCCATCAAACTCCGGAATCCCTTTCATGTCCTTCGATATCGGTTCCGCTGCCGCGACCACCGTCGGTCCAATCGGCGGAGGAACCGGTCCTATCGGTGGTGTAGCCAACTTCGACGACGAAGAACCACTCCTTGACGAACTCGGGATCCACCCAGACCAAATCTGGAAGAAAACGAAATCTATTTTAAATCCATTCCGGGTCAACCCTACATTCCACAAGGATTCGGATCTATCCGGCCCAATATTTTTGTACCTATCGTTCTGTTTGTTTCAATTACTCGCCGGGAAAATCCAATTTGGCGTGATATTGGGGTGGATTGTCGTTTCCTCGATTTTCTTGTACGTTGTGTTCAATATGTTGGCTGGTAGACATGGGAATTTAAATCTGCACACATGTACGAGTGTGATTGGTTACTGTTTGTTGCCGGTGGTGATTTTATCGGCGGTTTCGCTGTTCGTGCCGCAAAATGGGGCTCTTAGGTTTGGGATTGCTGGGGTTTTCGTGATTTGGGCTACGAGGGCTTGCACGAATTTGATGGTCGCTGTTGCTGATGGTGGAGAGGAGCATCGTGGATTGATTGCGTACGCCTGTTTCTTGATTTACACTCTGTTTTCACTGCTTGTTATATTTTAGCAGTGATGATTAGTGGGAATGTGAATCGATGGGGTGTTTTCGTATTGGTTCATTATGTAGTTTTTGAAATGTGGTTGTTGTAGAAATTTTGAGCTTGATGTTAATAATATGTTAGTGGGCATTAAATGTTTTTGATCAATTAGTTTTTCTGGTTCCTGGTTTGGGATTTGTGTTAATCTGATGATTGTTATCTTCAAATCAAGAAATGGAGTGAAATTTTTGAGGCATTGTCTTGTTTTGATCTATGTTAGGGGGTGTTGTATGTGTTAATATGTTCTTTGATTTCTTTAATGAAAAGCTAGGGAATGAATTCTGGTACCATTTGAAGAGAACTCAAGAAACTTAGAACAGTCTCTCTAGAGAAATCAATGAAACACAGAAGAAAAGTGCTAGAAAATAGGTAATAGACACGGGTATTGTCCATTGATGGAATCACTTATTATCTTAGGAAGGAAATTGAGTTAAGGGATGTGATTTTTGTAAGGATCTGTAGATGCTAAGAGGTGACGGTGGTGGCAGAATTTGGTAAGGGATCAGGCTATTAGTTCAGCTTGGATCATATATATGATCATGCAAAGAAAGACGTGCAAGGATTTTATAAGCCACGTAAAGTTCAGCTTGGATCATATATATGATCATGCAAAGAAAGACGTGCAAGGATTTTATAAGCCACGTAAAGTTCAGCTTACACACCACAGCTAATTAATGTGCATAGAAAATTTTAGCTCCTAATTTTAATGATTTTAACCCTTAATTCCTCAATTCTAAATCCTCATCTTCAGAAATTTGGCCTCAAAATTTGGACTTGACACTAGTAAAAATCTTAAAATTTAATTGTAATGGGATGTTGTTGGAAATGGGGATACTGTGTGTAGTTTACATGCATGCATTCAAATGTTTAATTAATTTCCTGTGGCTTTTCAATAATTTGGTCTGATACATGAAAATTGATAGATAGAACTGTAGCTAGCAGATGCGTGTGTGAATTTTTTCCCTACTGTCGGCAGCAGCTGATGCCCTACTAATAAAGCTATATATATATATATATATATGAAGTCAAAATATCCCTTGAGCTGCACCACCTTCATCATTTCTCTCCAAAACAATCATTTCCGTTATTTATCAGACCATGCACTGCACTGTCCTCTCCATTTCGTCGAAGGGGATGGCACGTTTCATTCCTTAAAATTATCTGGAGGCGAGGCAGCGTACTGTAGTCGTCGCTATGTCAAGACTTACAAATACATGCTTGAGAAAGAAGCAGGTTTCCCATCTTTTCGAACATGTTATCTGGCTTTTATAGTCTTGCTCATATCCTTGTGTTGTGTCTGTTGGGAGAGTTCTGTGTGGCCATATTAATTAATCTCATGAGAGGATTTGGTTTGGCCGACACAAGTCTTGCATTCTTTTCACATAAGCTCCTCGCTCTTGGCGAGTCTGATCTACCATATGTCATTGATTTGACACAAGAAGGCAACGTCGAGACATTAGGCAGATGGATTTTGATAGAAAGCTGTTTGCAAGCATGACTGGACACCCCAAAGTTGACAAGGATTCAAAGGAGACTTTTGCTTTACATTGCAAGCCTTTAATTTTTCCTTATATCACTTATTTTTACTTCAATGAAGATGGTGTTAATCAAAAAGATGTCCCCCTTTTGTCTATAAATCAGCTTACTCCTATTCATGATTTTGCAATAACTAAACAATTTGCAATTTTCCCTGAGACACAGTTGGTGGTTGCACCAACAAATGTCATGCTAGGAAGAGGCATGCCTGTGGTTTTTTGAGCCAAAGAAAGTGCCAAGAATTGGGATATTACCAAGATATGCTAGGAGTGACAAATTAAGATATGAGGTGGTTTCCAGTTCCAGGGTTTAATGCCATGCATGTCACCAATGCTTGGGAAAATGGGGATGATGAGGTAGTTTTGGTGGCACCAAATGTATTAAACATTGAAAATGTTTTCCAGAAAATAGAGAAGGTCCATTTCTCATTGGAGAAGTTAACTATCAACATGAGAACAGGGAAAGCTTTAAAAAAGATTTTGTCCAAGAGAAGCTTGGAATTGGGATCCATCAATGCTTCCTATGTTGGGAAGAACAATCGTTATGCCTATCTGGGAATTGCTGAAAAGATTCCGAAGATGTGAGGTTTAGTAAAGATTGATTTGGAAAAAGAATGTGAAGTCTCGAGAAGGCTTTATGGGCCAGGTTACATGGAGGGGAGCCATTGTTTGTTTCTTGAGATGCAAATGATACGGTGTCAGAAGAGGATGGTGGCTTTGTCGTGACTTGTGGCATGATGAGACCTCTGGAGAATCGAATTTTATTGCCATGGATGCCAAGTCTCTAAATCTAGACATTGTTGCAAATGTTAAACTTCCTAGACGTGTTCCATGGGGTTTTCATAGCCTATTTTTAAATCAAAACAATTTATCAAATAACTGGTAATTATAAAGAAGAGATGGATTCAAGATTTGCAATTACAATTAGCAGCTAGTTCGTGATTATTGACATACTTTTAGAGAAGTGGGATGTCAATTTCACTTGATTTATTGGGTATCTGATTTTATCAGGTTTTAGTTGATATATTCTTCTTGAAATATATAATATAAAATCATTTAACAATCAACAAGGACATAATGATGTGATTTTATAAAATGTTAATAAATTTATTTGGGTCACTTGCATATTTTTTTCAATAATTTTATCTAATATCAAGTTATATATCTATATTATAAGATACATATTCAATATTAAAAATACATTATTTTTTCTAAGATCTCGAAAAAATTTTCAAAAATTAAAAAAAATCCCTTATTTTAAAAGAAACAAATTATGTTTTTTTTTTTAGAATTTCATTTAATATTGAGTCGTAGATTTACACCATAAAATATAAAATTAATATTAAAAATACCTGATTTTTCTCTAAAATTTTAAAAAAAAATCCAAAAATTTCAAGTGAACCATTCACATTGTCAGCAAGAAGTCTAAACCACCAGTTCAACAACATCTCATCCAGCAGCTTCCTTTCTTCTCAACAGTGACAACATTGTGAACCATCTCCTCCAACAATTAGGGGTGAACAAAAAAACTGAAAAACCAATCAAACCGAAAAAAACAAAAAAAAATAATTGAAAAAACCAAACCGTGAAAAAAACTAATTAAACCGATTATAATATTTAAAAAACTTATCGATTCGGTATCGGTTTAATAAGCTTGAAACTGAAAAAACCGAGTCGAGCCAAACCGAACAAAATCAAGCTGAAAAAACCGAGTCAAACCGGAAAAAAACCAAACCCCTTGGAAATTACAAAAATAAAACCCAAAAAACAATATAGTTTTTGGTTTTTAATATAAAATAACCAAACCGAACCGAACATGAATCGGTTGGGTTTTGGTTTTTGTCCTAAAATAACCGAACCGAAACCGGTCTGTTTGAACTAGTTTTGATTTTTTTTAAAATTTGGTTTGATTATTTTTTAGGTAAAAACCAAACCGAACCGAAAATGATCACCTCTACCAACAGTAGTATAGAACTTGAGCAGCGGCAACAGTTTTAAAAAGAAGCTCTAATATGCACTCTTTTCAAACCTATGCCATCAGCATCACCAGTCTCCACCATCGACCACCACCCCTAGGTCAGGCATGTCCTTCGCTCCTCCCCTCTTACACTCTACCTTTTGTTGCATGCAAGACGTGAATAATTAACATCCAGTAGCTGCTAACTTTTGCTAGCAAAGGGCAAGATGGGCTAGACCCTCTGCCCAGCCCCACAGCTGGGCTGGTCCAACCCATCCTTATAAAAAAATGATTGGTCCTTATTTCATCTCAATCAGCTATGTTAAGCTTGAGTCTCGAGCCTAACCAACCCAACCCAACTCCTACGTTACGGGTTCGTTTGTCTAACACACCCTGATGTCATTTCTTTAGTTTTAGTTTGTTTTTATTTTAATGTTTAGCCAAATAGTCTTACAAATTTTAAAAAAAAAATGGAGTTTAAGGACCATCTTAAAAATATTTTTGGGTCACTTACATGCTTTTCCAGTAATTTTACCTAATATCGGGTTGTATACATACTTTATAACATACATACCTGATATTAAAAATATCTTATTTTTTTTTAAGATTTCAAAAAAAAAATCTCTTATTTCAGAAGACATAAAAATACGTTTTTATTCAAGAATTTCATTTAATATTGGGTTGTAGACTTACAATGTAAGATACGAACTCGGTATTAAAAATACCTGATTTTTCTTCGAATTTTCCATTTCAAAAATACAAAAAAAATGTTTTGTTTTCATGCATATTTTCTAAAAGATAAAATCATATTTTTATCATGTTTTAAAAATACAAAATAGATATCGTAATGAGTTTATAATTATCTATTAGAATTTGGCTAAAATACCAAAAATCTCATAACAATTAATTTGTTTAATTAATATTCAGAGTGTTAGGATTTTGCTGTAGATTTTAATATTTAAGAGTATAAAATTACATTGTAAAGTATACCCTCATGTATTAAAGATACAAAATAGAAAATAAATGTGATGTTAACTTTGGGCTTTAGAACAATTAGGATTTAATCCAATAATATAGAGACTTTCTCACAAAGAGAGATCTGCCTTGAACCTGAAATGAGATCAACTAATAGAAACATGACCTAGAAAAACAGTTAATCAACAATGCAACTTACCTTAGGTAAGGTGCACCGAGGTGATGGGTCTTCCTTTTTCATAACTAGTCCTCTTACCCAGGCTCTCACAAACAATAGGTTTTCTAATGACCATGATACTAGGTGACAACTCCCTCAAATCATGAGTTTATAATTGAACCCAAAACCCCTTCAATTCCAGGAGGCATCTTCATCGTTCGACACTGTGCACGTGACAACAATGACAATTTGTTGAGCAGAACATTAGAACATTCTAATCTCTAACACACACAACTTGTTTTTGCAAGGAAATGGGTTTTTTCTCCAATTTATACACTTATCCAAAACTCTACAAAAGAATATTAAAAAGTACTTCTGTTGTAATTTATGGCTCATAAATAGATATTGAAGTGGGACGACAACATCTACCTTTTCTTAGATGTAAAGTATTATTTTATTGTCACATACAATTGATAAGTTATGGGTATTATTGAAAATTACTAATACACCTAGGATGGCTAGGGTCTATTATAAATACACATTATGTAATCCTAACTTGACAAAATGTGAAATAAAGCTCATTACTCTTATGAATATAGGTCCATTGTAAAACCACGTTAAATTAGTGTGTTTTTCTTGTTTTCTCTCTTATGTAATATTCATCATTATTGTTTTAAATTTCACAATAATCGGTATCAAAGCCTAACAGAGGAGGGTGAATGATCTGTTGGTATAACAGGGCATGGTAAAGGCGTTATACCTAAGCAACTGAAAGGTATTAATGACATAGATTGGTAGGAACTGGAAGCGAGGGTTATGACAACTATTAGGATTTGTCTAGATAATGATGTTATGTATCATGTCATGGATAAAGAATCATCAGCGACGGTTTTTGAGCAAAACTTGAAAGTCAGTATATGTCTAAGTCGTTGACAAACAAACTTTATCTTAACCAGAAACAATCTGGTCTTAAGATGTCAGAGGGCATATATTTGAATCAGAGTATCAATGTGTTCAATCCATTGTTATTAAACCCGGACCGGCCCGGCGGGTCGACCTGGTGGCTGGACCGGTCCGGGTTTGTCAAAAGACCGGTCAGTGCAACAACCCAGCCAAACTTGGTCGACCTATGACTCGGGCGAACTCGGCTAAGACCCGAGTTTTTTTTTTCAAATGTGGTTTTTCTCCTATACTCCTCTTTTTTCATATTTTTTTTAGTTAGTTATTAACACTTTTTAAAGTTCACTATATAAATATTAGAAAAGTGTTTTATTTTTTCAATGTGAGATTTGAAATCCTTTAATATATATACTCTATGTTTCCAAGAAAAAAGTTATTTTTTCAAAGTGAGATTTGAAACCCTTTCGTATATATACTTTATGTTCACAAGAAAAAAGTTATGTATTTTCAATGTGGAATTTGAAACCTTTTAGTATATATATACTCTATTTTTCCAAGAAAAAAGTTATTTTTTCAATGTGAGATCTGAAGCCCTTTCGTATATATACTCTATGTTCACAAGAAAAAAGTTATATTTTTTCAATGTGGGATAAAAAACTTTTTGGTTTAAATACTTCAACTTAAAACGATAACATAATATCTTTTCAATGTGGGATTTAAAGCCCTTTAGTATATATACTTTATGTTCATAAGAAAAAAGTTATGTTTTTTCAATGTGAAATAAAAAAAAATTTTGATTTAAATACTTCAACTTAAAAGCATAACATAGTATCTTTTCAATGTAGGATAAATTTTTTAAAAAAATATTCTTTGAAACTTCATTATTTACAACATGTATAGTCTATATTTATATGGATTTTTTTTTACTTTTTTCATATGAAATATTAAATATTTAAATATTTTTTAAAAAATTTTCTCGAGTTGACTCGAGTTAACCTATGAAACCCAGGACCCGACCTCCAGGCCGGGTTTGATAACTATGGTTCAATCAGATCATCAGTGATATAAAAAAATTGATGTGAAATTTGATGATGAACGCAAGGCATTGATATTACTAAATTCTCTATCTATTTCTCTCATGTATGAAAATTTAGTTACAACTCTAATGTGGCGAAAAGAAACACTTCAATTGGAAGAGATTATAAGTGCCCTATTAGGCTTTAATTTGAGGAAGAAAATCAGTACTGAAAATTCACAAGGTGAAGGGTTGGTGAAGAAGAGTAATCAGGAGCATGGTAGAAATAAGTCTCGAAGCGAATCGAGAAACAATAAAGCTTAGTCAAAATCCAAAAAGAGAAAGGGTATAAAGTACAAAAAGGATCCGTCAAAGTCTGCAAATGTAATGGAAGAAGACTTAGAAAGCAATGACAAAGATATGTTTTTTTATTTCATATAGTTTAGATCATCTCATAAATTCTTGGATATTGGATATTCGACATGCTATTATCACATAACACCCAATAAGGATTGGTTAGACACCTACAAGTTAGTTAATTATAGTTCTATTCTAATAGGTAACAATGATCCATGCAAAGTTGTTGGAATAAGGAATACGAAAATTATAATATTAGATGATGTTGTTAGAATATCGTGTGAAGTTAAATATATATCAAATTTGAGGAAGAATTTGATTTTATTAGGCACTTTAAACTATAATGGGTTCAATTTGAAGTCTGAAGGTGGAGTATTGAAGGTTAGTAAAGGTGTTATGATAGTGATAAAGGGACACATATTGCTAGGAAATATTTATAGACTACTAGATACCATAGTTGTAGGTAGAGTTGCAATTGTAGAATTTGAGTCAGATAACACAATTTTATGGCATATGTGATTAGGCCATATGGGTGAGCGTGAGATGATGGAGCTTCATAAGAAGAATGTATTGAAGGGTGTCAGAACATGTAAGCTTGATTTTTGCAGATATTTTGTTCTTGAAAAACATAATAAAATGCATTTCAAGACAACCACACACAAGACATAGGGGATTTTTTTGTATGTTCATACAGATGTTTGGGGTTTAGTAAGGGTAGCATCACGGTGATGATATATGTATTCACGAAAGGTTTGAGTGTACTTCATGAGATACAAATCAGAAACGTTTGCCAAGTTCATAGTGTGAGAAGGTGGAGTAGAAACCAGACAGGGAGTAAGATCAACTGTCTTAGATCAAACAATGATATTGAGTACACATATTCAAAGTTCATGGAGTTGTGTGAGCAACATGGGATAAAAATACACTTCACAGTATGTAAGACACCACAATATAATTGTGTAGTAGGAAGGATGAACAAAACTATAACTAAAAAAAACTAATCACCTAAGGCATTACTAGATGAGAAAGTAACATAAGAGGTAGAGATATGCAGTCCAGTAGATTACTCTATTTTCAGAGTATTTGGATTTTCAGCCTTTATACATGTGTTTAGTGAGGAAAGGTCGAAGCTTAAAGCAAAGGTTTACCATATGAGGAGCTATTTGTTGGAGGTTTATGGTTTAGTCTCTACTTGCACTATCTACTACTGAGTCGGAATATATAACAGTGGCTAAGGCTACTAAAAAGCCTTATGGCCTATAGGTTTGATCAAAGAACTGGGTATTCAGTAAGGTGAAGTTCAGTTGCGTTGTGACAGTCAAAGTGTCATTTACTTGGCAAAGAACCAGGTGTATCATGCAAGGACCAAACACATAGATGTGAGGTTTTATAGGATCTGGGAATTGTTTTTTTAATAAACTAATACTTGATAAAGTTCATATTTCTAAAAATACAATAGACATGTTGATAAAGTTTGTTACCATAAATAAGTTCAAGCATTGCTTGAACTTAATGTATCATGTAAAGTTTCAAGTTATGATTATTTTACTTTTCTTTTAAGGGATGGATATTTATCAAGGTGAAAATTATTATAATTTATGACTTATATAACTATATATTGTTTAATTATCCTTAACCAATAAAATCTTAGTAATTACTCCTTTACTTTTGCTGGTTTAACAAGTTCATTCCTTGCTAGAAAATTCAGTTTATTAAACTTACTTTTATAAATTTAAAATATTATACTATTGCATTTTAGAGTACATGATGCAGAGAAGGTGTAAATAGAACTTTTATTATTATTATTATTGTGACTGTATAAGTATATGTGTGTAAAAACTATTATAAGATGAAGTCTATTAAAAGACGATTTGTTCGTTCATACATATGAGATTTTTTTTATTATTTATTTCACTTGAAAAATAATTCAAATGAAATAAAAAAAATTATATTTATCAAGTCAATCATAGTAAATGTGTTTATTTATACAAAAATCAAACTAAAAAAAATAGTAAATACAATTTATTCCGTGCATTAACAAAGAGAAATTTAATCTATGCTTATTTTTAATCCCAAACCTGAAATAAAATATTATAATATAGTATAACAATGATTTTTTAATGATTGATGCAATACTAACAGATATCTAGCATGTATACCGTATTGGATACAATACTTAGGTTCTTATAATTAATTTAAAATGAGATATAGATGACCTAATTAAACAAGGGAAAACCTGGAAAGGGGACAATTAGAAAGATCATAAAGATCAAGGACTTATTCGCTAGTCACTATATATATTAGGCTTCCGAAGAGGCTTTGCCATTCCAAAATCCAAAACATTAAACAAAAAAAAAAAAAAACAAACAAACAAACATGAATCCAATAACAAATTTACTTAAAAAGTGTTGGGAAATTTTAGGTTTTAAAAATTATTTTTAATATTAATGTATTAAAAAAATATTAATTTAAAATAAAAAATTGAAAAAGCTTTAAAAAAAAATTTAAAATATTTCCGAAACATAATGTTAAACACTACTTTAAATTTTGGAAATTTCCTTTCTCTCTCTCTAATTAACAGCTCTCTTAAAAAGCTTCTTTAATTTCCTTGCCTATATTCTTGTTCTTCTAGTTTTTGTTCTCCGGTTCTTTTTGATCTGTTTAAGCATAAGTTGACAGAGAGAAAGAGAGTTGAAGATGTTTAATGGAATGATGGATCCCGAGCTGATAAAAATTGCTCAGGAACAAATGAGTCGAATGACGCCCGCGGATTTCGCCAGGATCCAACAACAGGTTCGTTTGTTTTTGTTGTTCTAAGGATAATTTTGATGTGGGTTTGTTTTTATTTGAATGGATTGACGTGTAGTTTAGTTCAATTTTGAGGGGAACTGCTTTTTCTTTATGAATTTTGTTTTGGTGATTGTTTTAGCATGGAAAGCATGAATCTTGGCTGTTAATTTTGTGTTTGTGATTTTTTGTTGATTTTAAATTATGGGTTTTATTTGTTTTTCTTTGCTTTCTTTGAATCAGTGAAGATTTTAGTCTTTGGATACTGCAAGTTTAATTCTTTGATTCGGGGCGTTGACTTAGATGGAAATAACTGTTCATTAATGGGTCATTAAGCACTCAAGATGAATAGATTGTAGTGCTGTGGTTCTGTTTAAACATATAACCTGAACTGAGTTTGTGTAATAGATCACTAGAAACTGGTTGCCGGTTTATCTGGTGTTGTTTACATCTCTGGTCGTATTGGTTTTGATTGCAGGTAATGTCTAATCCTGAGTTGGTGAGAATGGCATCTGAAAGTATGAAGAATATGAAGCCTGATGACTTGAAACAGGCAGCAGAACAGTTGAAGCACACGCGCCCTGAAGAGATGGCGGAGATTGGTGAGAAAATGATGAATGCATCACCTGAAGAGATTGCTGCTATGCGTGCTCGAGCTGATGCACAGACAACATATGAAATAAACGTGGCGCAGATGTTGAAGAAACAGGTAAATTTAAATCATAAATCAGATGATTTGCTGTTTGTGTGCATATTGTGTTTTATGTAGTGGTTAATGTACTTACTAGTGTAAATGCAGAAGGGTAACTAGTGCTGATTTTGCTATTGAAGATGAAGCTGTTTTTGTGTTTATTTTACTGATGTAATTGAATCTCCTTTGGCAGGGTAATGAGCTGCATAGCCAGGGAAAGTTCAATGATGCTTTGCAGAAATATTTGCTTGTAAGTGCTGCATCTTTATCTTTCTTATTTTATAAGTATCAGCTCTTCTAGTTGGCATGTCTTTTGGATTTTGAACTGATGAAATTCTTTTCCTCCCTTATTTCTTAGGCAAAGCAAAATCTAAAAGGAATTACATCCTCCAAAGGCAGAACACTTTGGTTAGCATGCTCTCTTAATTTAATGTCTTGCTACTTGAAAACAAAGCAGTACAATGAATGCATAAAAGAGGGCTCAGAGGTACAACAATCCACTAACAAATTCAGTTTACATAGAGAACAGATAGTAATAATTATACTTTTAATATAAATTGTTGATATGAATAGGGTTTGTTCCTTTGCTTGCAAATCATTTTGTTTTTGTGTGAGTCTTTCTTCTTTCTCATTGGATTACTGTATCACTTCAGGTTTTGGGATATGATGCCAATAATGTTAAAGCTCTTTATAGAAGGGGTCAAGCTTACAGGGAACTAGGACAACTGGAAGTAAGTTTGTTTGTGCATAGCTTGCAAATGGTAGTAGTGGTTGTAGGATTTCGCTGTTTATTGTTTGATAAGATATCTAATGACTCCCTGGTACATGTTAGGATGCTGTATCTGATCTTAGAAAAGCACATGAAGTTTCCCCGGATGAGGAAACTATTGCAGACATTCTAAGGTATTATTTCATCTGGAATTCTTAGACCATTGGCTGGGCTGGAAGTTGTACAGTTTGATATTTACTTCCCATATGGTATATGTACTGTTAAAGAGTTTGGAGTCTTTTCTGTGGAGTTTTTAGCTTTAGCTTTTGTATTCTCGATGCCATGTCCTCAGTAGTTCACTTTTAAGTTTCTTGTCCTCTGATTGATGTTTAGGAATTTCCAAATCTTCTGACCTTCCTCTGTGTTGTATATAAGGTGTTAGAATTTCCAACAAAAAGTAAATAATGGTGCTAGTATTTAATACAACATGTTGATTGTAACGTTAATTGCTAATACAGGAGTGCTGAGGAAACATTGGCTCGAGAAGGTGGCCATCATGCACCAAGGGGTATGTTATTTTCCTTTATTTTTTCTTGACACACCTAAAAGTTGCAGGTTCCACTTTCAAATTCTCAATTGACAATTGATTTCTATTTGTTTGATAGGAGTGATAATTGAAGAAATAACTGATGAAGCTGAGACTGTCTCCTCTGAAAACCTCAAGAGTACATCAACAGAGTATCAAGTGAAGCAACCACGGGAAAGTGCTGATATATCTAAAAGTGGAAAGGGAGGTCGCAATGGGAGTTCAGCAACTAATTCAGAGGCCTTGGAGGCTTTGAAAGATGACCCTGAAGCTATGAGGTTATTTTTAATACATCTAAAAATTGCTTGATTTTATGTATTTATATGTTGTCACTGGTATTATGTTTTCAACTATCCTCCTGTCTCCTTTCTAGAGATTGTACAGCAGAGATATTAGATGGAATGTTAAGTTTTTATTCCCCCTAGGGATCAATTTATGTTAATCGATCCTTCTTTTACATTAGTGTAAGTTACCGGAATTTTATTTCTGCAATGAAGGATTACATGGAATGTTAATTGCAGTCTCTCCTGCAAAATAATTGCTGCCATATTTGGTTGTATTTGTCACAAAATATCTCTGATTTTGGTGGTGTTACTGTGATGGCAATTATTTGCAAGTTTGACATTGAGTCAGGGCAAACTTATGAAAACATGCCCAATTTGTTTTGATTAATGAAATAACAAAACAAGGTCAGCATGTCTAATATTTTTCTGTCTAACATTTTGAGGCTGGAGGTTGTTTTCTTGCAGCAGTGTAGCCTTCTTTTGCTGTCAATCAACCAGAAAATTAGATATGAAGCTTGGTTTTCAATTTGTTTTGATTTTCTGTTTTTCCCTTCTGTCTGATTGTAGGTCATTCCAAAATTTCATATCTAATGCTGATCCTGAAACTTTGGCTGCTTTAAATGGGGCAAAAGCTGGAGAGGTGTCTCCTGACATGGTTAAGGCTGCCTCGAATATGATTGGCAAGATGTCACCCGAAGAGCTTCAAAGAATGCTTCAAATGGCTTCCTCATTCCAAGGGGCGACTCCTTTTACTGCAGGTGGATCTTCAGATAGCAGTTTTAATGGCTTCAAATCTGGTGTGGTTCCTCCAAATGTGACACCAGACATGCTCAAAACAGCAAGTGATACGATGAATAAGATGTCACCAGAAGAGCTTCAGAAAATGTTTGAAATGGCATCTTCTTTAAGAGGAAATAGCTCAGTTCCAGCTGTTGCTTCAGCTTTAAACACTGACAGATCAAGTTTGGGTGCTAGGTCAAAACCAACAGAAACTCGAGAAAAATTTGCAGTTAATGGTAATAATGGCATCAGTGAAACTAGTTCCTCGCGTGATTTCTTTTCAAGTTCGAGAAATGCTCCTCCATCAAGCTTTCCTGCCTCAACTTCTGATATGCAAGAACAGATGAGAAACCAAATGAAAGATCCTGCTATGCAGCAGGTATGGGCTTTTCTTGTCTTTGTGTTTCTGAGTTATTGGATTCTTACCCCAATAAGATTTCCCTTTGCACACCATAGAATCTCTTTATTTATTTTGGTCATTTTGAAATGATCCGATCCGTGCATGGATGTACTTTCAGGTTTTCAAAACATGTATTATTTGCAATTCAAAATATCTCTTTTAGAGATTGTTCTGACTCTTATAAATTTCCTGCAGAAAATTTCCATGCTACAGTAAAGAAAGGCTTAGAGATAATTTGAACTTTTGTAATATACATCACACTATTGTCTTCTTGCTTAAAAATTTTATAAACAATATAAGAATACTATATAAATGCATGGCTGTTTGTGTTTGTGTTGTAATAATATCTGGTTGCTTGCAAATTGGCAGATGTTCACGTCAATGATGAAGAATATGAGCCCAGAGATGATGGCTAACATGAGTGAGCAGTTTGGAATAAAACTTTCTCAAGAAGATGCAGCTAAAGCTCAACAGGCCATGGCATCTTTATCACCAGAGGACTTGGATAAAATGGTACCTTCTTTGCCATGCTTACTTCCAATGAAATTGTGTGCTTTTCTTTCAAGATACCCCAACCTGGGTCCAGCTTTTATCTATAAAATTAAGTGGGGTCAAATATTACTACAAGAATTTTCTCTCTCGTGTATTACTTCTGTACGTAAACTTTTATTTTTATTACACGTTTGTTCTGAAATAACGTTTCATAAGTTTCATAGTTATGACTTCTTTTTTATGACTGCCCCGCTTCATTATGAATATATAATGATTTTTCCCATTAATTGCTGCAGATGCGATGGGCTGATAGGATCCAAAGAGGAGCTGAAGGTGCAAAGAAGGCAAAGAACTGGTTACTGGGAAGACCTGGTATGATCCTTGCCATTTGCATGTTGATCTTAGCCATCATCCTCCACCGGCTAGGCTTCATCGGGAGGTAGAGCAGGAATAATAATTTTGATTCATCATTGCTATGCCCTACATGCTCAACTTATAGGGGGTAGTGTCATCAAAACATTATGTGCGTGCTTGATGCGAGGACAGGAAAGTATTACGAGGATATAGATGAGAAAAGGAAAACCCTAGGGATGGAGAGGTAACGAGGGGTACATGTATTCATTGGGTAAAGAAAGACAGATACCCATAACTTGCTCTGCATGTCATTCTGCATTAATGCTTTCGTTACTTGATTTCTCGGAGCTGTTGGCATTTACATTAGTAGGAAGAGAAGATCCAAAGTAATTGAACTGGTGTCTTTGCATGGCGTGATATGCACAACGAGACGTGCAAGATTTCATTCCCAAGGATATGAACTTTGTTGTCAGCAATCCACTGAAGAAGACTCGTTGACTCGAAAAAAAACTTGGTTTCAATTAGGGCTGTTTTACTCGCATCTGAGCCAGAATATCAAAACGCATCATGTCTTCGCATTGAGGGTGTGTTTGGGCACCATGTTTTATTAAATTTTGAAATTTTTTGCTTAATATGAAATTTTTTTATGTTTTTAAATTGTTTTGATGTGTTAATATTAAAAATAATTTTAAAAAAATAAAAAAAATTATTTTAATGTATTTTTAAACAAAAAATATTTTAAATCATTATTATTATTACAATCTCAATTATATTTGGTCGAGTCGAGGATTTTCTTTACCCATGGTCTTTGAAAGGTAAAAATTATATCTTCCTTTATGAATTATAAAACAACAAATAACCTCAATTTCAAATCTTTACATAAAATCCTTCGTATATAAGGTAAAAATCTATATATTATATTGAAAAATAAATTTATAATTTCACAAAATTAAAAAAAAATAAAGGTTTAAGAAAATCTAGTGAGGTGGGGTTCGGTGGGTGGGGTAAACCCTAACCTATCTCCATATCTAACCTGATTGAATGACTCGATAATTATTGTTCTTAGTTTCAATCATTTTGAGATTTTGGCAAGATTGAACCATTATATCTACGTAGTTGAAACAGTTTGAGATGAAAATTAAAAAACAATTTATAAAGATTTAAACAAATATCTGTATTTTGCAAGAACAGAACAAAAAAAAAAACCAAGAATAGATCACAACGAATCATTCAGTCAGGTGGTTAATGTGGGGAGTTATTGATGGTTCTTGTTCTTTCTCTTTTCTTTTTATTGGAATTGATGGCTTTCAGCCTTTCACCGTTCTAATGGTTTATGATTCTTTTGTTTCTATTTATCATATTCTTGATATTTCTTCTTATGAATTAACATTTTTCTATTTTAATATATATATATATATATATATATATATATATATATATATATATATATATATATTATGTTAAAAGAAAAGGTATACCCAAAATATAATGATCTGACCATCCATTGCCACCCTCGCCACCAATTTCTATAATTTCTTCTTGACCGTTTTTTATAAAAGCAAAATAGCACCAAAAATAAATAAATAAAATCTAACAAATTACCCAAAATAAAGCAACAAACTTTCTAATTTTACCTTCCATTATTAACTAAAAATCTAAAATGCTTGGGCTAAATATTGTTGAGCTGACATTATTCACGTGCTCATAAAAAACAATAGACATACTGTTTATTTTTTAATAATTCATTTTGATACTCAAAATTTTATTTTGAATTATTTGATCATAATTGAAAACCAGTTGCTTTTGAATTCTTATGCAATGGTGGAATTGAAACAAGAGGAACCAAAATGAAAAAGACACCAAACATGGATAGCGTGCCAAAAATTATTTTAAAAATACACTTAGATACTCAACTTAAAAAATAACACAAATTAGGTCCCTTTAGAATTCAAATAAATCAATTTTGGTATAAAAGTTTATTTATAGTATTTTACAGTCCCTAGTTATGGAGAGAAGAGAGAGGAGTCGATGTATTTTGGCTATGAGAGAGAAGATCGTCGTTCAAACCATTTCCGACTACCAAAATGGATTTTTTTAGTGTCCACGGGTTTCATAAGATGAGAGGGGTTTGATGGTGGCTGTTTAAAATTTCAGTATTTTCTAAAACAAATATCTAAGCGGAAGAAGACAAATGTAACTCGCTTTGATTTTGTTTTTTGTTTTACTCATTTTCAGGTATTTTGAGCTGATATATTGGTTTATGAGTATTCCAAGGATGTTGGTGAGATGGTTTTGGGTTCAAATGACTTAAAATTGGATTATTATTTTTTTACAAAAGATGCACTCCCTTGATTTTCCAACCACCACTAGGTCGGTGGAATCTCGGCTTGCAAGCAAAATGTCGTTTGTGTTTTTTTCAAAAAAATGTCGTCCTCCCTTTTAAAATATAAAAAATAAAATCAAGCCCAAACACACAGGCTCGGGCATGAAGGCCTACCCATGCGCCTGAGCTTTTCCTTGAAATGGCTCATACACGTTGGGTCATAAGTTATTTCTTGGCCCTCTTTTGGTTTTTTTTTAAAACTTGAATATAAATTTAAGAAACAAAAATTATTGAACTCGATTGAGTGTATGACCCAGAGCACAAATTTGACAAGTTGAACCACAATATTCAGGGTATTTTTTTTATATAATATTGCCTTTTGTAATTGATATCTTTTCTTAATGTCTTTTATATAAATAAGTTTTAAATTTGTGTTTCAATGTATATCCCTTCTTTGTGATTTTTTTTTCCTTCTTATTTAACCTTTTTTAGATAGAGAATTTTTTTTAATGATGTTTTGTATATTTAGTTTTTGAAAAGATTATTTTGATCTATCTATAATTTTTTTAATCTTTTATATAGATGAACTTTATTTCTTAGAATAAAAAATATTTTTTCATATAATATTTCTAATATGTGCAACCTTACATAATAATTTTTTATTATTTTATTCAATCAATTTAATATATGTATATATTTCTATTATCGTTTGAATGAATAAAAAATTAGTTTTAATAAACAAATTCAGCGGGCACAACTATGTAAATATCTCGTATTGAGAGATTAAATATCTTGATCTGTTCATGTCTCTTGATTTTTTTAATTTTTTTAGTTATCGTTAATGATTTTTCATTGATTTTTAGCACGCATAGTTCTTGATTTATTTAATTATATATATGCATAAAATTTTTTATTTACATATTTTTTTATGTATAAAAACATGTTGAAAAGGTCAGTATATGTAATTTTTTTTGCAGAAAAAATTTATCAAACTTGCGGGTCAAATAGCTAGTATTAAAAACAAAACTAAAAGAAATGGAAAAAACACTGTTCAATTAGACACAGTTTACTGTGGACGGGAACAATGTATTCTCCTTCTTGGCCTTAAAAAAAAGCTCTTTCCCATGTGTTTATGGGTGAAATAGTATTTGCCTCGGGACAATTTTGGTATTCTAAAATTGATTGGAGGCGGATGAGTATTTTGCGTTTGGATTGTATAGTGAATTTACAACACTACCCTTAAAAGAAATTAATTTTTGAAATTCGACTTAAGGTTAGTTTTGCATTTTTCAATTAAAAATATATAGTAATATAACGTTTTTATCCTTAAAAAGAAAAAACTAACTCGCAAATGGAGGGTTTTTTTTTTGTCATTTTCAATATTATTGCACAGTAAAAGTACCTTGATGCCTTTGGTATCAAATAATTTAACTCTTAGGTTAAGGAGTATTTGTGTCATTTGGTTGTTGGGTTTTTTTTTTTTTTTGTTATTGATTGGTTGGGGTGGGGTTATTTTAGTATTTTAATAATTAAAAGAGAATAATAAAAAAAAGTTAACGCGTATTGCACAAGCGTCATCTGCTCCGCCATCTTTGGATAGTGCGTGCCGCTAATTCTAGTGGCCAAAAGGCCATTGCGAGGTGGCTTCAACTTCATCTCAACGTCTTCTTCCTGGATACGTGGAGAGTGCATCGATTGGAGGTACGGTTTGTCACCGACAACTATTTCTTTTTTCCCCTCTTTCTTCCTTGGTGTTTGCTCCCTAACACCTGATTTTTCAAGTCAGCCTCTAAACTTATGTTTCTTTTTTATTTAGTCATTTTTTTGTTATATATTTTTTAAACAATCCATTGAATTGGATTTTTCTTTTGATTTCATCCTTATTCAATTTTTTGCTTTGTCAAATTAGACTTTTATTTTTTTTATTGCTATTTTTTTTTGTAGTCTAAGATAATTTTAGAGTTGTATTTTTTTTTATTCCACTCTCCGTATTTTTTTTCCTAATAGATTTCATTCTTATTGTTTTGATTGTTTATTTTTTGCTTTGCAAAATTTTAAGAGTGGTTTTTTTTAACTCGATTTAATTCTTCAACATTTAATTGGTTTGAATTTGAGTTTAGTTAAGCCTGTGTTTAAGGTTTCACATCTTGCAAACTTTGAAAATTAACCTAACTTCGTGAGGTTTGCCTAGTATTGTTTTAGTTTTTTTTTAAACTAATGTTTTTTTTTTATCCTTCAATATTTATTTAATAAAATTAATTTATTAAATATAGGTATTTAATCGATTCTTTTTATTATTATTTATTAATATAAGTATTCAGATCAGTTCGTGGCATAACAATATTTTTCAAATTATATATTAAATTAGTAATATGAGTTTGATTTTATGAGTTTAATAAATTGATAATATGAATTAAGTCAAGTTTAAATTTAATATTAAAATATTTATTGATAAATTTTATGATATTAAACATATCTTTCATATTATATATTGAATAAAATTAAAATTTTAGAAAGAAATATTATAGACATAAAAATATATTACAGTAAATTTTCATATATAAAAAAGTTCGAGAACATTATATATCAGACCGTCAAAGTTAATAGATGAATATTGCGGATTCCTTTCCACGGGCTTTTTTTTTTCCTCTTAATTTTATGGGGTCAAAAGGAGACCAATCATTTATCAATAACAGATAACAAATTAACATAAATACCTAATCAAAGCTCTACAAAGAAAACTCTTCATGTCCGCGTTTAAAAGGAAAAAACCCACCCCTTTACTCGCTTTGCCTCTCGTTTCCTATCACCGCTTCTTCAGCCATTTAAACCTGATCATTCCCTTATTAGTACCTCCTCTTTGATCTGTTTAATCTCTCTCAAGACTCCAAACAGAGGGAGGGAGAAAGAAAGAAAGAAAACCCTTACTTTCTTTCCTTTTCTTGGCTATCAAAAAATGGCCTTTTTTCAAGAAAGTTGTGCCCTTTCTTGAAACTTTGTTTAAATAACTCCTGAGACCCATTAATGCCCAGGAATTTCCCACCTCAAGAACCCAGGAAAAAGAGAGTCTTGGATTTTTTTTTAAAAATTTCTGGACTGGCTGAGTTGACCCAGTATGATTCGACAGGGACTTCTTCTGCGATCACCTTCTTCGAGCCAAAGGTTGCAGCCTTTGTTGAAGGAAAAGACAGGGTCAAAGATGGTGCCGGGAGGAGAGAGGAGGGAGAGGAATCTGGCAAGGGCGAAAACGCAGAGTTTTGGTGAGGTGGCAGGTGGCACGGCTGCGGGGTGTGCGGCGGTGTGTTGCTGCTGTCCATGCACGGTGATAAACCTTCTTGTTTTAGCCGTCTACAAGGTGCCGGTTTCCTTATGTAGGAAAGCCAAGAAACGACAGCGTTTGAGAAGAAAGCAGAAAGAAAGGTCCCTGCTGTCTCGCGCGAGCAGTGGCCTGTCCAGGGATGAGGGATGGGAGAAGGAGGCTAGAGAGATTATGGAGAAAGGGAAATGTTGTGATCAGCATAATCATGATCCTAATGGTGAAACTGATGCCGTTGATTTGGAGAAGGAAATGTGGGACCAGTTTAACAATACTGGGTTTTGGAGGAGTCCATCTCAAATAGGTACATGATGGATGATGCATCATTGGTGTATGGTATAAAGTAATTTGCTGTGGGATTGTAGTACTATGACGGTGGTTAAGGGATAAAAATTCTGGGGGCATTGAACTTGATAGTGATAGATTATGGGATCGGATTTGTACTTCTACAGGAAGGGTACAAATTCAAACTGGGTTTTGTTTGTGGTCCACTGTGGGTTCATGGAGATTATTAACTTATGTGGAAGAACATAGGTTCTGGCTTCTGAGTTCTTTTGACCATGAAGAAGTCTATTGAATGCAATGTGGAGATGGCCCCGTGTTTTTTTTTTCTGCTGGATAATTGACATTTGCTCGATTTTCTTGGGTTCATTCATGGGTTGGATAATCAAATGTCGAATGTTATTTGACATTTGATTAAAAGAGATTCTTGTATGTTATGAAATCCAATTCCACCATCAATAGACCTCTTAGCTTCCCAGTTTTATACTTGGTGTTCTTCACTTGTTTTTGCCCTTTTATGTTCATTTTGTTTCTGGGTTTTGCTTGTTTCTGTGCTGAATGTAGCCCAGTAACTCTATCTTGGATAGGAGAAATTGATGGCTGAAACTAGTCTTTCAGTACTTTCTTTGGTCTGAAAAGAAGGACAAGCCTTCAAGTTGTGGCCGGGAATAATAGCACTGAGTTTTTCAGACACTTGACTCGATAGTTTCATGATTTCTGCCGGACTGATGGGATTGCTGTAAACGA
Organism: Populus trichocarpa; assembly: GCF_000002775.5. NCBI lineage: Eukaryota > Viridiplantae > Streptophyta > Magnoliopsida > Malpighiales > Salicaceae > Populus > Populus trichocarpa. The sequence continues at coordinate 20,275,522 of NC_037288.2, read as the reverse complement.
ATGATCGTTAATTTTTGAAGTAGTTTTTGAAATTATAGTCTGAAAAAACTAAGTTTTTGAAAAATTTGATTAGTTGTAGTTAGTTGTATTTAGATATGTGTTTGATAAAATTATGGTTGAAATTTATGTGTATCAAAAAACATATATAGTTGCGGTTGTTTTTTAAAGTGTTTTTTACTTAGAAATGTATTAAAATAATATCTTTTTATTTTTTAAAAATTATTTTTGATATTAGAAAATTAAAATTATCCAAAAACACAAAAAAATATTAATTTGAAGCAAAGAAAAAAATAAAAAAAATTAATTTTTTTCTGAAGCGTTTTTAAAACGTAAAAACAAATAGGGTTTTAGGAATTTTTATGAAACTCGGTTAAAAAAACATGTAAAAACTATTACATAAAAATAAAATCTCAAATTTAATTTTTTAATGGGTTCTGCAATATAAAGTATAGTTTGATTTCTTACTGTTTTGTTTGTTTTATCGTTTGATCCCAAACACACAAGCCACAGGAAAACCTCAGAAATAAAAAGCCTAACTTTCTTTTAGCTTTACAATCACTTTCTTTATTATTATTATTATTATTATTATTATTATTATTATTATTATTATTATCTGTTTCATTTCACCCACATTTTAATTTAATGCAAGTAGGTCTATGAATTTTTAGTGGTGGAGGATCCCAATTGACTATAATAATTATTCAGCCCCAGTTTGCTGAGTCAATCTTCCTTCTCTTCCTAGCTGTCTCTATATCTTGCCACGTCAAATATTACCAAGCAGCATCTAAATGCTGGTTTGTAAAACACAATTTAAGAGTTTTTCATATTTCTTCACTTTTATTTTCAATTAAATAAAACACTACGATATATTTTTAAAATTTTAATATTTAGTCAGTGTCATAAATTTAATTCCTATTGTAAATATAATATCAAAATCTCTATGCGTTTTAAGCATATTTGTTGTGTGTACCCAGTCAAATATAATTAATAAATCAAGCAAGTTAATTCTTAATTTTTAATTTTTAATTTTTATAGTCCATTGACTTGTGATTTTTTACAAGGCCGAACTAAAAGTTAAAAAGAGAACGAAACAACCGTAATTTGTAACATTCTCAATCTGCCTAGAAGGCCACATTGCCTAAGTCAAATTTGGACCTCGAAAATGGGCCTTTACGGGCTTAAGTTTTTTTAATCTAGACTTTAATGGGCTTGTAGATATCCTTTTTCTTTTCAGGCAGATTCAAGGCCATTTGCTACCTCGGTTTTTTTTTTTTTTATACCCACCAACCTTCTTCAGGCATTGAACATATTGCTATGCCTTTGTTATATCTTGTTCTTAGAACGTACTTTTTAAGTATTTTATTAAAATACGAAAATAATATTTTTTATTTTTAAAAAATTATTTTTGACATCAGCACATCAAAAAATATTAATTTGAAGCAAAGAAATGTTGAAGAAATCCCTTCTCCAAACATGTTGGATTGGTGATTTGAAGCCCTTGAGCATGACGAGCATGCTAAAATATTGAGCATCCAACAAGGGTATTTAAGATGAATTTGAGATTAGCATGGAAGATAGAAGGGTGTTTGAGGAGTTTAGAGAGGAATTTAGAGAAATGTTGAAGAAATTTGTAATGATGAGAAAGGAATCTTGCTGAGTATTTTGAGTCAGGAGAGTTGGAGGGTAGGGTAAGGGCATTGAGTGTTGAGAGGAGGGAAATAATTTCTTCTGCATTTGAAAAGAAATGCAATGAGAGAGGAGTGGATGTGATTAATAATATATATTTATGATATTTATATTATGATAGTAGTTATTTTTTAAATAATTTATTGGTATATTCTTACATGTTCAAAACTTTCTACGTTCAACTTTATTTATTTTTTGTACTGTTCTCTTAAGTTTTGTTGGCATATTCTTAAGTGTTTAGATTTATTTCGCTTTGCATTTAGAGATTATTTCTATGTTAAATTAAAAGTTGCTACTGCAAGGACCAAGATTAACAAAAAACAAACAAACAAACAGAGCTAATTTTAATTAATCCTTATAGTTTGAAAAATTATAATTTTTAATATAAAGTATCTTAATAATGTGATTGGATGTAATTTTGAATATTCCTGAGATTGATTAATGTGTAAAAAACGAGAAAAACTCACTTGATTCAAGTGTTCGAGTTTTAGACCCGTTAATATTTATTTGATAAAATGATAAATTCATGCTCATTTTTTCACGAATATATCTTTTTTTTTATTAATGTAGGTGTTCGGGTCAGCTTGCGCGTACTTCGACTAATCTCACGGGCCCTAAAGTTAACGACCATGTAAACCTTCAATGATTATCATATTAGCAACCACATGGCTTGAACGTGAGATCACAGGGAGATCAAACCTCTTGATCCCAAATTTTTATCACTGAGCCACTTATTAGATAGTTTTTCATGAATATATCTTAAACTTTGATGTTTATGTAGAGATATTGAACATATTTTAAATTATATATATATATATATATATATATACACACACGCGGGGGGGGGGGGGGGGGGGGGCGGGGCGTCCTACCACTTGTAATTGTTTTTCCCTCATATTTCACGACTAAACGCTCCTTTAATGGACAGTTAAATTTGGTTTTCTCGTTGTGGAATTGGGTTGACCCAAGATCTTGGAGAAGGTGAAACATGATTATGTAGATCAAAAAAATCTCAAGGAGAAGGTTATGTTAAAGTCAACCCATGATTATGTAGATCCGATCAAAATTTATTTTGATTTTTTTTTAAATGATTTTTTTTAATTTTTTTAAATACAAAATTTATATAGATTGACTCAAATAAACCTGAATAAACTTCAAACATCCTAGACCAAGTCTTGTTTAATAAATTTGTCCCCTTGATTACTTGGAAATCCTTTATCAAAGATTAGTTTTTTAAGTTGTGCTACATTGCAGGTTGGATCAAGATTTTTTTTTAGTCTAATCAAAATATTTAGGTTGTGGATAAATTTTTTGTATTGTTATTAAACCTAAGAGGGCCAACACAATAGGTAAACTTTAAAAACTCATGATTTAACTTCTGATCTAAGTTTTAAATTATATTGTATGAGAGTCACCAGTTGACTTGATGGGTCCAAAAACAACTCTAACAACCGGTAAAAAATATGGTTTAACTCTAAACAAAATTCAAGAACACACACACACATTTTTAATACTGAAACAACTACATATTAGATTGACTTGGGTTTTGTGATTTAACCCACTAAACCCGTGATCTGAATCATGAACTCAATTGAATTTAATAACTTTTTACTTAGTTATGATAACAAAAAATAAACACTTGCAAAATTAAGCACCAACCAAATGTTAAGATGTTTGTTTGAAACTGTGATAACTTTATAAAAAGTAAATCAAAATAAATTACGAATACCAGTTCAAAATCAACCAAAAGTTATAGAATAAAATTAATAAAAAGAAAAGCAAAAAAGGATTCAATTAAAAAGAAAAAATTCCACATTGAAAAAATATATTTTTTTTAAACATAAAGTATATATACTAAAAGGTTTCAAATCTCACATTGAAAAAATAAAACATTCTTCTAGTATTTACATAGTGAACTTTTAAAAAAGATTAATAACCAACTAAAAAATATATAAAAAGGGGTTTCTGATTAGAAAAAAAACACATTAAAAAAAATGGTCTCAACTGGGGTTTTGTCGAGTTACCCGGGTCACGAGTAAACTTAGAGTGTGTTTGGTATTGCGGTAGCTGTTGTGGTTGTGGTTTGAAAAAAGTTGTTTTATAAAAAGTACTTTTAGTTGAGGTTGGTTTGAAAAAATAGGTGTTTGGTTAAAACTGTGTTTGAAATTGAGGTTGAAGAAAAAGTAGTTTAATGTGTTTGGTTAAGAATGCTTTTGAAATTGAGGTTATAAAATAATTTAAAAATATATATTAATATTAATGGTTTTAAATTTAAATATTGTAGAATTAATTACTCCTATTACATCATGAAATAAAAAATACTTTATAAAAAATACTTTTTTATTATTCCATTAAACTATTTATAATTTCATTACATACAAAATTCATCCGATAAAAACTACAGTTTTTATAATTTTTTGAGCGTAGATAAAATATTACCAGGTATAAATTGATATTACAGTGCGAGTGAATTTAATTTACTTTATACTAGTGTTTTTTTCAAAAAAATATTAAAAAAATTAACACACTGAAAAAAAAAAAAAATTCACGTGAACAGTGGAGTATGTCTCCCCTGCTCACTGAACAGTGGACACATGCCTCCACTGTTCTGTGAACAGTGGAGGTGGCATGATACACTGTTCAGTGAACAGTGTATCATGGTTGAATTTCCCGAAAGCAGCATTTTTATGCTTTTCATCTTCTTGCGTTCCGCACGCGATTTGGCTGTGGGACCATGCACAGTAAGCAATTTTTTTTGTTAACCAAACGTTTGCTTCCTGCGTTTTTGAAAAAACACAACTTCTAACATGTAGCCAAACGGGCTCTTAATGGATCAACCAAGTTTTACTAGAGTTTTACTTATCTCGGTTTTTTACTTTATCCAAACTGGTTCAGCAACCGGGTTTTAAATTACTGTGAGGCCAGTCAAGATAACTATGTTCTTTAGTGGAACCCGGAGGCCGGCCCAGAATCATCATACGCCACTTGATTACTTGAACCCACATCGTAAATGTTCGTTGCTTTAAATTCCCGGCAAGACTAGCTGTAAGTACAAAGTATTATAAAACTCTCTCAAAAACCCTAATTCACTTTTTACCTCAGCAGCAGCAACCACCACCACAACCCACACTCAAGAACCATTTACTTACCCTCTCCCTCCTTCCCTTTCCCTCTGTCTCTAAAATGGAACAAAATTCCATTTCTGAATTACCCATTTGTAAAATTTCTTTATTTTGCTTCGCAAATTCACTTCCTTGTCAAATTCACTCAACACCCATCTCTTGAAAGTAACCCCCTTGACAAAAGTTTGCTGCTTTTCTCTTCCAGTCTTCTCAATTTTCTACTTCTTCGTCAAATTCAATCAAAACCAATCTCTCAAAACTACTTAGTCGATTTTGACCTCCAAAACCATCCCTTTATTTCTTGTTTTCGTTCTCTAACCAGAAAACGCGTTTTGCAATCTCAGAGACTTAGCAGCCTGGAAGATTTTTTCAACCTACTCTATATTAGTTGGATTTTTCTGTTGTTGCTTCAATGGCAGAGGATAGGAATGGGGATCGAAGCGAAGAGAGTGATTACACTTCGGAAGATGAGGGAACGGAGGATTATAGGAGAGGAGGGTATCATGCTGTGAGAATTGGTGATACATTCAAGAATGGGAGGTATGTGGTGCAAAGCAAGCTTGGCTGGGGTCATTTCTCTACTGTTTGGCTCGCTTGGGACATTCAAGGATCGGTATGTTTTATGGCCTTTTCTTTTCTTTTTTCTTCTTTAATCAATAATGGGGAATTTGTGTGTTTTGGAATCGAAATTCCAGTTTCTTATGTTTGGATTTCCTTTATTTTGTTGTTCTAAAGAGTCCTTTTGTTGCTAAGGAAGATCATGGAAAGAAATGCTAGATTTTTAATCGGATAGAATAATAGGGTTTGTTTAGTCTTAAACGAGGGGGAAAAAAGAGAAACGATAGTAAGATGACAGTGTTGGAGTTATCAAAAACTACTGAGGGTATGGATTGTGGATTTAATGGAGGTTGTAGGCACACAACATTCAATGAAGTTTTTTTTTTCTAGTAATTTTTTTGCTCTTCAAGATTTAGGTTATAAGGTGCTTTATTAGATAATTTCATGATTGAGGAAGTTGTCATTAGTTTTTATTGTTTGACTTTGTTAACAACATGAGAAATTCATTGTTTGTAGCGTTACGTAGCTTTGAAAGTTCAAAAGAGTGCTCAGCACTACACGGAGGCAGCGATGGATGAGATAAAGATCCTCAAACAGATTGCTGAGGGAGATCCTGATGATAAAAAGTGTGTCGTCAAGCTTTTGGATCATTTTAAGCATTCAGGGCCTAATGGACAGCACGTATGTATGGTTTTTGAGTACTTAGGAGATAACCTTTTGAGCCTTATTAAGTATAGTGGTTACCGCGGGGTGCCTCTGCACATGGTCAAAGAGATATGCTTTCATATGCTGGTGGGTTTGGATTACTTGCATCGCCAGCTTTCAATTATACACACCGATTTGAAGCCAGAGAATGTCCTGCTTTTCTCAATGATTGATCCATCAAAAGATCCGAGAAAATCAGGTGCTCCTCTTATCCTTCCAACCAACAAGAACAAAATTGTGGCTGAATCTAGTTCTTCGAAAGAAATTAAGAGTTTGAATGGGGATTTGACAAGGAATCAAAAGAAGAAAATCCGAAAGAAGGCTAAGAAGGCAGCTCAGAGTTGTACACAGAAAGAAGCCTCTTTGGAAAATGATGCTGATCCCAAACCATCTAGTCCTGAAGATTCTAATGCTGATGTGAAATCAAATGAAGATTCTTTTGAGGAACAATCAAATGGTTCTGTGATTAAGGATGATTCAGCAAACAGTGATGGACAGAAGGATGCTTGTCAAGCAAAACGCAGTAGAAGGGGGAGTCGCTCCACGAGGCAAAATCTCTTGGCAGCTGCTGATCTAAAGTGCAAATTGGTCGATTTTGGAAATGCTTGTTGGACGTACAAACAGTTTACAAGTGATATTCAGACAAGACAGTATAGGTGTCCAGAGGTTCTTCTTGGATCTAAATACTCTACTCCAGCAGATCTATGGTCCTTTGCTTGCATTTGTTTTGAGCTTGTCACTGGTGATGTCCTTTTTGATCCTCACAGTGGTGACAACTATGATAGAGATGAGGTATGTGCAGATGCTGCAATATTTTCCCGCCTTACCCTTTTCATTCTTTGCTGCCATGCATCTGTTTAATTAATCGATAACGCCTTTTTTTTTCAGTGAACAGAATTTTTTCTTCTTCTTGTGGTGTCTAATTCATTGGATTTACATTTCTATATAATATTCTCAAACTGTTGTGGATGTTAGAACTTAGAGGGTAGCTTTTGCCTTATCAGACTAAATTTAACCAGATATTTGGCTTCACACATACATTAAAAAGAAAGGGAAAAAAAATATAAGCATGGTTGTTGAGAATAGCTTTTGCTTTTGGGCTCTGATTTATTAATCACCCATTAGATGATTTCTTGAGACTTCATGCTTCTTGCAAATTTGGGTTACCTTTTCTTTTTGCTGAATGCCAAACATATAAAACTGTGTGCAAGGGTTCTAGCTTCATTTACAAGTTTTTTTGGGGTGGTGGTGGGGTTTTTTTTTTTTTTTTTTTGGGGAGGGGGGGGCCGCTGGCTTCCTGCATTATGGTCCAAGCTTAGCTTTCCCTCGTTTGCTTGATTTTTGCTTTGTTCTAACTCATCTAGATTATACTTGCAGGATCACTTGGCATTGATGATGGAGCTTCTAGGCATGATGCCGCGCAAGGTAGGAGTGTCACGTGTTTTACTGATGTCGATTGCATGCTTATTTGCAAGATCATCTCTTTTCTGGATAAACTGAATGAGACCAAAATTAGCAATGCAGTATTAGGTTTTATGTACTTGCTGTGAACATTTACTCTGTGCATACTTTCCTCAGATTGCATTAGGTGGTCGCTATTCTCGGGATTTCTTCAATAGATATGGAGATTTAAGGCATATTCGTAGGTTGCGTTTCTGGCCTCTTACTAAGGTGCTTATGGAGAAGTATGATTTCAGTGAGCAAGATGCTAATGACATGACTGACTTCCTTGTTCCAATACTTGATTTTGTGCCTGAAAAGAGACCGACAGCAGCTCAATGCCTTAATCATCCATGGATCACTGCTGGTCCTCGTCTGCTTGAACCTTCCATGCCAAGTGTTAAGCACGAGGCCAAAAATAGGAATACATCTGAAATCAAAGAGAAGGCGGAGAGGGAGGCTATGGAAGCTGGAGTAGGAAATATAGTTATTGATGGCGCTTCAAAAAAATCCAAAGAATCACAACCTATGGAAAACCCTTCTAAAGTGACATGATATAATTCCCAAGTGGTGTTTAATACCAAACTTTTCACTTGTACTTTTCCAAAAGCGGCTTGCAATCATCTGAGGAACATCAGCTTCCCAATTTCATTGAGATCCATCCATGTGGTGTTGTGGAATGTGATTTATGAATCATCAAGTCGTAGTGTGGTTGATTTGTCAGGCGAATGTTCCAGTTTTTGAAAGTAGGCTCTCACAGGTGCTCAAACTAAGAAATACACCTCCCTCTATTTGACTCTGCTTTGATTTTTCTTTTTGTACAATGTACAAGCATTGTTCCGAGGGTTCATGTATCAGGCTTCTAGATTAGCCGTGTTATTTGGAGACATGACATGTCGAGGTTTCAAATGTACATTTTATTGGATTGCACTTGTTCCATTGATTTCTTCGGAGATACTGCCGCGTGCTGCGTGCTTATCCTCGATGAATTATATGTTATCTTTTCTAATAGCATGTCACAGGGTTCATGTTGACATAATGGTTAAGGTTTGGTGCTTTTTTTTCCTGCCCCCTTAGCACAACTAGGGTTGGCCTAAAGTAAGGTGCCACCTTCAATCATGGCAGCACGACAACGCTGCGAAGACAATGGAAGAGTCACCGTCGCCTTTATTGAAGCAGGAGCTCCAAAGCTAAGATAAACAAGGAAAAAGAAAAGCACAAGCCTGATAAGTCGATATTAATCATCGAAGGGAAATTGGTTTTCCAGAAGTGTAGCTTGCCATCCATCACAATTTTTTTTTTTTTGGGGTGTGTTTTCATTACTCTTCTCGATATAATGAAGGAAAAACAAAATAAAATAAAAGAAAAGAAAAGCAAGGGTTTGATAACTTGATAATAATCATTGAGGGAAATTGGTTTTTAGCAAGTGCATTTTGCAATCACAAGATAATTTTTTAATAAAATTTGAAGTACTCTTCCTGGTATATTGATCACTGAAAAAAATCTTTCATATTTTGCCACATCTTGACGATATGTTTGGAAATCATTGGTGAAGTACTCTTCCTGGTATATTGATCACTGAAGAAAATCTTTCATATTATGCAACAATGGTTTGGTTTGGTCCTTTACGATCGTTGATTGTGGCAACCACCACTTTCTACAGATGGGGTGTGCCGGGTAGCTAATGCTGACTATTCGTTCTTCCCTGTAGCACCAAAACGGTCCAAACAACATTTGAAGTAGAAGTTTGGCACCACAGTCCAAGTCGCTGGTGCAGAAAACATAAGGTCTGTCTGCAAACAATCCTTTCAAAAACGGGCATAAGGAGCCTAATTCTACCAATGCTGATATTAATATTTCCTTTTACCATCTAGACCACGGAGATGATTACCCATTTGATGCCCTGGAGGAATCTATGCCCATGGTTTTAGACCAACTATTGGAATGCAACATTTTGATGCGGATGGAACTTGGAGCAGCAATCCCGGACCTGTAGAGCTAGACCTGCAATCCGACGCTGTGCATGAAATAGGTAACCTACTCAGACTTGGTCGCAGTGAGGACCATCCAGGGGCAATCATGCATCCATACTTTGAGTATGCGATCAAAAAAAGGAATCTGCAAGACCAGCTATAAATTGTTCAGTAGATTTTGGATTTAAGGGTAGTTAAGTTATTTTATTGTGCTAAAAGATTAAAAAACCCTTAGATGCAAGTTTAATGTTTTTATTCAAAGGGCAAAAAAGTCATTTTAATATGCATGAAATGGTAAAAAACCTATTATGTCCTTGTATAATTTAAAAATAACAATTCAATCATGGTGAAAAGACTACATTGTTTCTGATGCATAGCTCGAAGGTTCTATGATTAAAGAACAATTTCTTCATCATACTATTATAACTAATAGGAACAGTGTTATGTGTCTAGCTGCATAATAATTTCTTAAAAAAATAGAATTTTTTTTTTGTTAATATCGAAGGATTCTAAAATAAATGAAGTTGAAATAAAATCATTAATTTTTTCTCTCTTACTAATGCTTAAGCTATTTGCTAGTATGTTAAATAACAAAATTTAGCAGAACTGTTTTGTGGAAGGCCTATTTAAAAGTTTACGAGAATGTGCATTGACTCTACCTCCTGTTGATAAAGTTTTCCACAAGAAGAAGCAAGTTGTGGGAAGAGTTAAATCTTTCAGTGATAATTTGCAATTGTGTTGGATGTTCTAGTCCATGCTTATTCATCTATTGCTGCTTGACTAAATAGTGAATTCCGTGCTGATCTCTTTTTTGGCAGGTTGCCAGCTCCTGTGTTGCTGTTGCTGTTTAGCAGCAAGCATTCTGTCTGATGTGCTCAGTATAGCTTCGGAGATGTCACAGGCAAGCTTTACTTGTTTCTTATCAGAAAAATTCTTCCTGAATCGCAATCTTCTGCAAATATTTAGCCCCTAATTGAACCAGACAAGACACGTTGGATCTTCCCAGAGTTGCCCTTCTTACAGCGATTGCTTGAGGTATTCCCGTTGGCTTCAGATGATGTGGAAGCAAGGAGTGTTCTCCGGCAAGGTTACTCGTTCGAGTTAGAGAGAATGATATAAGCCCGTCTAGCCTGTATCAGTTTGTGTTGGTTCTAGCAAGCAAATCTGAGATTATTGAAGATGATCTTCTCAGCCGACAATTAGATAATTCCTGTGAAGAAACCAAGGACTTTACCAGTTCTAGCTCAATACAAAATACTGGAAGCACAGCAATATCCTGTTCTCTTATTTTTCTTGAACTTGTATTAGAAACACATCAATTTGATTTTGAAAAACTTATGCACATCATACTCTACGTTCTTCTATTCTTTTCTCCTTAACTCGGATGCAGCTCATGAGAGTAGTCAGTATTCTTAATCAGTGGTCCATCTTCCATATTGTTTGTGTGTGCAACACTTCCATTAATGCCCCAAATCTCAGGGAATCTCATGCGGTAGGAACACAACACAGGTCCCTCGGTGCATGGCTACATGCTGTAGCTAAGATGAAATCTCTCTGGACCGTGAGGAAACATAGAATCCAACGATCAGGTGTGGTGAAATAATTGATCCCAGCTCTATAAAGTTGGCTGTTGCCAGTCTTGATGCAAGAATCCGTACCCTCCCAGGAGTTTTGCTGGAATTTGTCAAAATAACAATCCAATTCCTGGAGGTGTTGTGGTGATGGGATGCCCTTCCCCTAAATGTCTATCCTGCCTGATGCAACCATGCTTAAAAGTGGAAACGATCAAATGGTAAAACTATAGCATCTCTGAGTTTAGGTCATGCAAATTTATGCTACAATCTGGGAAATCAGGTTTGCACATTTTATCCTCCATGTATTCTAGTTTCCCCAATTTTCATGGTGGTTTAGAAGAGATTGTTAGCACAGGCACATAAACCATGACTCAGATTTGCAGGATATTTCAAGACTATGAACATGAATACATCTGCAAAAATTTCGCAGTTCTAGAACTGCAGTTCCTTTGTCTGAACAAACAATCTAAGCAATCACATAAACTCTTCAATTAAGGGCTGGTAGAAGAGCTTATATGCCTCCATAACTTCAAGATACCACATTGCTTCTCGATCCGGAAATGCTGAAAGATCAACCATCTTATGAACCTGAAATTTGACAATAAACTGTTATCCACATGATCAACGTCTGAACAAAATGTATTCTTTGCAGGTATTTGATAGAAAATAGGTGGATCAAGTAGTAAGTTCTATTGAACAATGTAAAAACGAATTGTTCGCAAGTATTTGATTAAAACTCGGGGGATCAATTCGTAAATTTACCTTAATCATAGGGGTCTCGCCATGACGGACAAAGTACCCTCCAACTACCATCACATACATCCCTGTACAATCCAAAATTCAGAAATAGACCCAAGAAAAACACAGCGGTCAATGCTAAAATGCACCAATATATGCTAAAATGCGCCAAAAGAAAAAATAAATAGAAAGGGAAAAGTGATACCCGAGTCCCAGTGGCGGAGACGGAAGTCGGGAGAAAGGCAAAGCTCGATGACACCAGTGCCGTCATCGAGAAGGAGACGGCCGTCGCCGTCGTTGGAGACCAAAATCCCCTGAGAACAACAGCAGAAAGGAATTACATAAGGGAACTGGAAGAGGGGTAAATGGGGAACCGATAAAAAGAGGAGGAGGAACCTGTAACCAGGCACGTTGAAAGAGAATGCCGCCGAGAGTCAAGGCGTTTTGAGAAGGAGTCTCGCTGGCGTCTTTCAATTGGACGCAGAGCAGCTTGAGCGCTGCTAGACTGTAATCCATCTCCTGGTCTGCACCGATTCCTCCTCTTCCCTCTCTTCTCTGCTCTACTGTGTTGGCGAGTTATTCGAACGTTATTTTACTCGAAGGGCAAATAAAGATGTGGGGTAAGGTGCGTTTGGTACCTGTAATTGTTCCTCCTTACTACTTTGGTCCCTTTACCTGTAATTGTTCTTCAAACTGGACCAGTCACATTTTCAAGCTGACCGTTTTCTCTCAAACTGTACCAATCTTTCTCCTTTTTTTTTTCCCCCTTAAAATCACCATTTGTTTATGAGGTGCAGAAATGTTTTTAAAATCTATGAAAAACTTGTGAGACCATGATTTAAGCTTTGAAGTAATATGATAAATGATGTTTTTTAAAGTATTTTTTATTTAAAGATATATTAAAATAATATTTTTTTAAGAGTTTTTAAACGAGCCTGATAAAATGAGTTAGGTGAGCTTGCTTGGTCATTGACTTTTTTTTAAATTTTTTTTTAATTAATAGTTTTTTATCTATATATTTTTAATTTGTATTTAAATTATTATCTTTTTTTCTTTTATTTTCTTTAAAGAATCTCTTTTAAATTATATTTACTTTTATAGTTATGCATTTAAATTTGAAGAGGTTTTTTTATCTATATTTTTTTTATTTTTTATATGGATGAACTTTGTTTTTAAAAATAAAATAAAAATTATTTTCAGATGATATTTCTGATATATGCAGCCTTGCATAATATTTTTTAAATATATTAAAATAATATTTTTTTATTTTAAAAATTATTTTTAATATTAACATATAAAAAAATATAAAAAATTAATTTTAAATAAAAAAATTATTTATTTATAAAACACGATTTACAACACTCCAAGTAGTCCCTTCATGCAAAGGGGCCGGACCGAGGAGTGTGGCTGTGCCGCGGGGAGGGGGGCATCAAAAAGAGTTCTACAATCAACTTGGAGGCAACTTATTATATATACTTTTTTTTTTAATGAAAATTCAAGGTCATAATTTAGTCAAGAAACAAATAATTTGGTTTGAAGGGTTCTGCGATCAACCTGAAGGCTATTTGTAATAATTATTAGTAATATATTCTTCTGTAGGCTTTTTTCTTTCAATGAAAGATAAGTAAAGTAAAACACTTCAAGTGAGAGAGAGATAAATAAGTAAGTAATAAATTAGAGTACGGTTGTTTTCGTCTTTTAAAAATAATTTTTTTTTTAATTTTTTATTTTAAATTAATATTTTTAATATTTTCAAATTATTTTGATATGCTAATATAAAAAAAATAAATAAATAATAAATTAAAGTCGGTTTATTTTTGCATTTCAAAAACATTTTAAAAAATAATAATTTTTTTATTTTTTCTGTTTTAAATTAATATTTTTTTAGTATTTTCAAATTACTTTAATATTTTAATGTTAAAAATATTTTTCTAAAATAAAAAAATATTATTTTAATGTATTTTAAAAAAAAAATATAAGAAAACAAATCTTAAAAGACAAAAAACCAATCCACCTTTTCTTAGGGTTCTTCACCAGCTATTGATTGTAATAATTCACATTAAATAAAATATCCATACATCATGATCTTACAAATAATCCAGTCAATGCACCAATAATTAGGTTTGAAGAGTTCTACAATCAACTTTCTGCGTTAGTGCTCTCTCCGAGCCTTGTGGCAAACTCTCTGCGTTATGGTGAATTTTGGCGGTGTCAATACGTGCAACATGATCATAGCCGAAGATTTATTCTGTCAGACATCCTGAAGATGTCGGAATAAACTCTATCACCTCCAATTTCGGCACCAGTGGCCCCAGCAGCAACTCTAAGAACATCTTCAATTAGAGCAAAATTTCCCAAAATGTCCACATGTGCTCCACTCTCCAGACCCCTTCCCTCCAGGAGGCTAGCTGGTGGCTTGTGCTGATATTCCCTTATGTGTGTGGCGATGCCAGATGGATTGAACCGGGTTCTTCCTCTCCACCCCTTCGCACACATGAAACCAGCACTTATTACTGGCACAGTCTCATCACCATCAGTTAAGTATACTCCACCTCTCAAGCAACTGTCTTCATCTCCATCAACTGAGCTATCAATCCGGAATGGAATGCTCTTGCACTTATCATTTGGTGATAGCTTGTAGATATATGATCTTTCGGTGGGGATTCCAACACCATATGAGCAGTATATCTCAATATCTGGTGCATCAGGTAACCTGAAACAGAATCCCAACGTTTACACCATTAAGATTTATGCTTCACTTAGAGAAAAATCTCAACTCATAAGATTGGACATTATGCACTAAATGGAAAAAAGGGCATCAAGACACTAGCTTTTCAAAAAGCAATTATAGTAAAACAATGATAAAAGAATTTCAGAAAAATTTAAATAAAAACCCATCCACTTTATCAAAAAAAATGTCTTCTATTTAAGAATGTATATGGAAGATTTCGAAACGTGAAAGAAAAACTCTGCATGGATGGTTAAATGAAGAGAGACAAAACAGAAGGATAGTTATACTCACTTGGTCTCTAGTGGGTTAGACCAGTACTTGTAACGAGTATATTTAGGATCATCAAGATTGTCAGCTATCCCATAAGATAAATGACTCTCAACACGTTGCATCATTTTCGGAGCCACAAAGCGGAGTAAATCAAGAACAGTTCTAGCTGTATAGGGTTTATTTTCTGCAATTTTTCGGATGGTTTCCCTGCACATCTCATCATATTCAGTCCAAACCTCTCCTCCACATGCTGAGTTAGTGTTCTTGTTGGTTCTTGTGCCCAAAAATTCCTGTTGAAGCATCTTTATCAACATCTATGTATGCAAATGAAAAGAACATTTCTCCAAAATCAAATTAAAGGATCGCTTGATCTCCACTGTTATTAAACAGGGTTTAATAAGATTGAGCGCGAATGGAAACGAATTCCAATCTGCGAATTGATACAATCTTTGATTGTTCACTTTAATAAACTTCAAAGAAGCAACCAATTCATGAAATGCAGCCTCTTTTCTTTGAAGTCCAAAATTTTGGCCGGAAGTAAAGGCTCTCTCTGTTCAACGTATGAAGATCTTGTTTTGTGTTAAGTGCATATGCCACTAAGTGATCATCAATTCTCTCTCAAGAAAATGAAGAATATGTTTCCGCATAGGTGGGAGCCTTACTGCAAGGCTACAGGCCTCTTGTGAAAATGAGTGATATTGTATTAAGGATGGTTAAGAAGATGTAACATCGATCAGATGAAGGATTTCACAGATATTTATCTCATAACCTAGCAAACTCTCACAGTTATAAGTAACAAGATCAGTAAAAGAATACCTTTGTATCAACAGAGGGAAGCTGTGAGGATGATAACTGCAATGTTTCCTTCCCGAAAGAAATGATCCTTCCGTACTTTGATTCTTTCACGTGAAAACCCATCTTCACATCACTGTCATTTGTATCCTTGTCACCTGCAGAAGCTTGCGAGTATCTTTTCTTTGATAAATCACAAGCATGCCCCTCTTCAGCAGACCAATCCAAATTACCCCAGATAGTCTCTCCTCCTTTAGGTAACAATGATGCTATTGAATCCCATGTTCGAGTCACCCGCATGACATGCTCCAAGGCTTGAAGTCTGAGAATCTCAGAATCCAAAACACCAGGATCCATAGCTCTGCATTGTCCGCACAAAAGCATTCCAGATAAATACATTTTCTTATTTTATAATTCTACAATATTGTGAACTTCATGCGAAAAAAACTACATAACCGACTCTGAGATGGACCATTAGGCGCGTTGTCTGTTGAACAAACTGTACTAGCTTGCTCTATCCAGGCATATAGTCACTAGATATATGTCATCTAATGAGAGACAGGTTGCAAATACTAACCTTATAGATGCCACGTCTTTGGCTTCGGCAGAGAACAGATTACTGACTGCCTTAGGTACACCAAGGAATACTGGACCAATATTCATGATTGCCTTTATGTGCTTTGCACACCAACCTGGACCACCACCGCCTCCCATAGGAGGAGGTGTTTCAACCCACTTAAGGAAGTGAAGAAAATAGATAACCCCCATGGAATGGGGCACCACTACCACTTTCATATAGCCATTTGTTACATACATAAGCTCTATTTGACTCTTCAATCTACTTAGTGTCTGGTCCCGAATCTGCTCATCCTCAATTAGAAATGTATTAGTGGAGACTCGATTCAAATTAATCTTAAACAAAATTGCTGATCAGGATCTTAGGAACATGAACAGGGAGGGAAACTGAAACATCAAAAGGATTTTGAATACCACCAGAATGGTTCCGCATTGTTTTCATAACATAGAAAACTTGTAATGGGACACATAAGCATGCTTGCAACGAAGATATTTTATGTTAGATTCTTTAGAAAAATACTCTTTTCAAGGAATCTAACATAAACATTGTGACAAATTGCGATTAAAAGGAACTGAGTGTTATGAGAAAAAGATTTGAAGCATCTTTAAAGCATTTTTCCACATTGCTCAAGTAAGTTTGGAGTTAATTTAGGTATGTTGGACATATTATTAAATAATATATAATTGTAGGTATTAAGTTTTAAATATGTATGATAAAATCATGACTGTTACGTAATATCCATGATGATCTACTTTACCACGATTGAAACTACAAATTAAAACCATGTTCTAGAAAAATTATAACCATTTACACAATGATTACTGCTGGCTATTTTACTTCACTTGATGAAGTGGCGCATATGTACAATAAAAGCTCGCTATCGGAGTCACGACTAGTATAATGTGCTAATCCTCCCAATTTAGTGAATAACTAAAGGCAGGGGAAGAACCTCGATACCTCTGTATTTTGAAAAGAAAGTCTCCAATCATACGCTGCCATGTGCATATTCTTCCCTTCATAACCAATTTTTGCTAAATTCTCAATGAGTACAGCCCAAACAAAGTACCCTGGAGCAAAATAGTCAGCTGCAACCAGCCCTGGCACTGCACGTAGTCGAATGCCTGGAGGGTCAAGACCAGTCTCATTGTGCAAAGCCAGATGCTCCAGCAAACACAATGGCCTAAATTTCCAACACAGTTCACATATAAATTCAGTAATCGGATAACCGAACTGATGGAGCAATGAATGATTTAATCTTGCAAGAACAATCTCACAAAGCAAGGATAGGCTCCAACTAAACGTAGTGGTCCAAAACTCTCAACAATGAGTATTCAACTTTGTCATTAAATTTAGCAAAAAAAAACTATGTAATTTGACTGTGTCAAGATAACCTCGCCTGTCAAGAAACAGGTTATTGAACCAGAGCACAGTGGTCTAAAACATTTGATACCATTCCCACATAAGTTCACAATTACAATCCAATTGAAACACAAAATGACCCAAAAAAAAGAGGTGCTTGCACAATTCTGAGGGGGTTTGACAAAGTGAACCAAATTTGGTTCTGCATTAAGAAGTAGGTGCTTAAACTAACACAATCAACACAAATTACACTATAAACTCACAGATGTTATCAGAATTAAGGCATGAAATGGAACAACATGTGATTCTCAATTACAATACGAACCTTTTTAAAACCTCAGTAAAGCTACCACCCCAGAGTCGCTTTCGGAAAAGACCTTCTGCACAAGGCTTGCCCTCCCACAGCTCTAGCCCTCCAGTGACAATGCCAGGCACCAAAACAACTGGATGAAGAGCTGTCAAGCCTTCAAGTTTAAGTCTTGTTCCAGGTGATTCAAGGACCTGAAAGCCTGGAAATGTAGCTGGCATGCAGTTAAACAAGACCAAAAGAAGCCACCAGGTAGTGCACAAGTACCCAATTGCCCAACAACATGAGTTTATACAGCTCCATTCCTTTGGCTGCCTTTTATTCCTCTTCTCGTTTTTTTCTAAGGTAGTTTTGGCCTCGGTGGCAACAGTTTCTTCTTTCTTGTCAATTTTTTGGGGTTGAAAGGACTCAAATTTCACAGGCTCTACATAACATAGCTTTCTGAACCGAAGAATTGAACCCATTGAAGACTAAAATCACTTCAAACTAATTATTCACCACCAAAAGAAAGAACCAAAACAACCCATTTTTAGAAATGAAAGACTGGGCCAGCTTTCTAGTCATTGGTAGTACAAAAATGTAAGACAGATTGGTTAGCTACTGAGGATTCGCCTTGCATAACAGAAACAATGAACAACCCTTTAAGGAAAACTGTAAGATCGATTGGTTAGATTAATAGACAGGAATGCAAATGTAGTGAATTATAGAGCAAAGAAGGCTATGGGCTTTAGATACCCGTTAAGAAAAGGCAAGAGCACGTGGTGAAGGAGAAGATATGATTGTGTCAGTGGAAGCACTAGCGATGAACACTGCGCTACCTAGCAATCCGATAAAAACAAAGACAATAGAGAGAAATTTTAGCATCTCTCCCAGTACTCTTCAGGCATGGTGGGTGAAAAGGAAGGGAGTTTTTGGAGCTAGCCAGTTGTGAGAGATGATATATACCAGGGGAGTGTAAAACTCAAGTGTATGTGTGTGAACAGGCTTGTTTACGTGCAAACCAATAGGGCATTTGTCTTGTGGCCTTCACGCGCAACAGAGCCGTTCCTTAAATAGTAAGCATTTTGGGGTTCTTTCTGGTTTATCACGTGGCTGTCTCTCCTTATAGTCATTTACACCATTGCTACAGCTCTCTGTATGGGATCAAAAGAGGTGTCAGGGACTGGGAAGGAAAGGCAGAGAGAAAAAGGATGGGAAACCTTTCTGTAGTTTGTCTAAAATGGCAAGTCTCGAGAAGGGTAGTGTTAGGTTTGAGAGAGAGAGAGAGAGATGCTGCTTGTGCTTACTGTTGGGCGAAGAAGAGAGAATCCAAAGGGGACAACGTCTTGCAGCCCCGATCATGGGAAAAACACAGATACCCAAATTGTCAATATGACTCCATTGGAATGGTTGTGCCTGTGGACCCTGATTATTGCACTAGAACTTGCAAGAAGAAGCACTCTGGTAGTACTAGAGCTGTGCCCAAGAACATATGACGGAGTTCTTTCTAATCCGTGCCTATAAATAATATCTTAGTAGGGTTTGCTGGGCCAAGTGATTTTGATGCATTTATTTATTAATTAAAGAGAGATGTGCCTGTTGATATATTAATAGGGTTTGTTGGGACAGCTGATTTAGATGCATTTATTTATTATTTAAAGAGAGATCAAATTAATAACGTGTTTATATTTGCGATTAAAAACTAATTTAAAAAAAATAATTTTTTATTTTATTTAAAAATAATAATTTTTTTTTATCTTTCCAGTATTTTTATATCAAAAATAAATTTTAAAAAAATAAAAAATTATTATTATTTTAATACATTTTCAAATGAAAAACACTTCAAAAAATAACCGCTATCAGAATCTCAAATATTATCAACAATCTCAAATATTATCAGTAATGGAAATGTAATAAAACAAAATCTTAGAAATTAGTTGTATTGTTTTTTGAATTGAGAGACCTATTCTAGACCTAGTGCTTGTTTGGGAGTGCTTTTCAAAAGCGCTTTTGAAAAAATTTAAATTTTTTTTTTTTTGCTTTGAAGTAATATATTTTTGATGTTTTCAAATCATTTTGATATACTGATCTTAAAAATGATTTTTAAAAAATAAAAAAATATTATTAGCACACTTTTCTGAGTGAAAAGCACTTTGAAAAGCAACCACACCCACATTCTCAAACACCCCCTAATCTTTGTTAAACACAACAAAATGGTAATGATCATTGCACAAATTTAAGTGCTAAAATTAATCAGTTGTGTCGGCCATCAACAAAGCATAAATGTAAGCTCTCGAACGGTGGATCGAATGGTATGAAAAGGACTCATTCTAGAGTCTTCATTTCAAATTTGATTTCTTGAGAGTATAATATATTTATTTGCATCTGTTTGATCTCATTTATAAAAGTATCTTAAACTTTAACACTATAGTATAAGCACAGTGTCTGTAAAGGTATGGTAGGAAATTCTTCCTCTGTATTCTCTTCAGCTTTCTTGCAGCTGATGATGCTCTAGAGATTGATATTTCATGGACAGCTTTCTTTTTCCTTTTTCGATGTCCAAGTGATTGAAGGGATGGCTTTCCCCTTTATTTTTATCCGTGTAAAGACAAAATTGACTTCTCCTTCTTCTTTTTTTTTTTTATTTTGTTAATGTTGGTGTTCGGACCAGTTTACGCGTATCTCGACTAATACTACGGGCCCTGAAGTTAAGGACCATGTAAGTCTCCAGTGATCTGAGGTTTGTGAGATTCAAACTGGTGAATTTTAAGAAGCAAATCCAGAACCTGACCAGTTAAGCTACCCCCCTCGTAGTTAAAATTTACATTTTTTTATTATTATTAATGCGTGTGTCTAGCCCAACTTACGCGCACTTTAACTAATCTCACAAGCTTTAAAATTAATAATCATATAAATCTTCAGTAATTATCATATTAATAATTAAAAAACTCAAATCTAAAATTACATTAAAAAAAACCAATCTTTTAATCCTAAATTTTAACCACCGGCAACCTTGGCCACCTGTTGAAATTTACTTCTTCTTTATTCCACAGGTTATTGTTCCACTGAGCTTCACTGCGGCTGTACGTGCAACAGGCTTTTTTGCGCCATCGTTACGTCATGATCTCTGTGCTGGGTTAAGATTTTTATTGTTTGGGATATATTAATGTTAAAAATATTTTTTAAAAATAAATAATATTTTTTTAATATATTTAAAAAAATAAACACTTTAAAAAACTATTAGAAACACCCAAATTGTTACTTTAGAAGTTGTAACATTTTTCTCCTCTTTTTTCTCCGATTTGTCCTGGCAGCTGCCACTTGGCATATCCATTCACGTGGTCCGTGTATAACATGCCAGTTAAGGATGCATGTCAGCAGGCATTTATAGCTTGTCCGAGCATCAGGATTACGGTCTTTGACCTCAACTTTGGCAGAAATAAAAAAATCTCCCATCGTGCACACCATAGTTTCTATGCTATAAAATCCTGCTTCTATACCTAGCTATATTCTGATTTCTTATCTTTACTCTGTGTCTACTCAGTTAAAGATTGATTCTTTGGCCGATAACAATACCAGGAGTGGACAAATCTCCACGAACAAGCACGCTTGCTGCTGGTTGTAGCATTGCAGGTGAACTTAGAATCTGTTCGTGTTTTGACAGGACAGCAGTCAAGCTTTCTATGCTCAAGAGGCAGTACCAGGCTAGGAGATACTGAATGAAGTACAGAGTTGATCTGTTTCGTCTAGCTGATGCTATGAGCTAAAATCCATAGATATTTTATGTATCTTCGATTTGATAGCAAGGTATTTATGCGTTTTCTTTGGGATTTTAAGGGCCGCTGAATTATTTTCTTGTCTCTAGCTACATAATCTACGGTTGCCGCTGCACTGTTTTCGGGCAGCGCATCCTTGTTTCAACATCTTTTTTTCTTTCTGAATAGCCTGTGTAAGGTGGTTTGGTCGAGCTTGACATTAATTTGCTTTTATTTTTTTTAATTTTTTTTCTTGGGTTGCATGATGGCCATATAAAAAATTAAACTAGCCCTTCATTTTCATCTTCATTTTCATTTTCCTTACTTTTACTTTTGATTTATTCTCTTTTCTTGGTTACTTCTAATTAGATTTTATTTTTAATTTCATCCATAGTCATTTAATTTTTTTAATTTTTTTTATTAAATTTAGTCTTTATTTTTTTAATTTCTATTTGTTGTGAGTCATTTTCTTGATCGATTTGTTTTTTCATCCTATTTCATCCCTAATAATTCTTTTAATTGTTATTTTTTTATTGTTTTTTTTATTTTTTTATTTTTTTTTCAATTTCATCCCTAAACAATTAATTTTATCTTTTGAGATTTGAGTTGTTGGAGATTCGGCTTTGTACGATCTTATCATTATGCGTTTGTTTTTTTAAAAAAAAATATTAGTTTTGTGATTATCTTCAATTTATTTTCTATGGGTTTGTCACGATCTCATTATTCAAGTCACGGGTTTTGTATGTTATTTTTTAATATAAGTTCTTTTAGAATTGTTTTGTTTGTGTTTGATTTTTCAACATATTATTCTAATTCATTTATATTATTTTTTTTGTTTTTATACAAATAAAGTTTATTTTTAAAAATTAAAAACATTTATTTTTAAGTAATATTGTTGATGTGTTCGGACTTGCGTAAAGTTTGTGTCTACTCAATTAAAGATTGATTCTTTGGCCGATAACAATACCAAGAGTTAAAACAAAGGAGAAAATGCTGGAAACTCTCGTGTGTTCTGTTCAGCAAGAGATGATGTATATTTATATTGGTAACTGTACAAATTATTGAGGAATCAATTACAGCTGTGTAATCTATGGAATATACATGGAAAGCAAATAATTAACTCCTGGGATCAAGTTGCAATTACACTTACTGATTTGTCGTGATCTGCAATTACACTTGCTGATGTGTCGTGATCTGCAGAATGCATTTCCATAGTATGCCCATTCAAGGTCAACGAGGATGAATACACGTTGAGCTTATCTTTGAGGAAGGCAAATCTGGCTGACACAATTGGTTTAGTGACACCATCAGCAAGCTGGTCTTTACTGGATATGAAGCGAACATCCAGAGTTGTCAACTGAACATTTTCCCTGACAAAATGATAGTCTATCTCCACGTGCTTAGTGCGTGCTTGGAAGATTGCATTGGCCGTGAGATTTGTGGCGCCAACGTTTTCACACCACAGTATTGGAAATTGGGCTAAAACAATATCGATTTCACGCGGCAAGGATTGTACCCAAAGTGACTCAGTTGTGGAATGTGCAACTGCGCGGTACTCAACTTCGGTGCCTAAACATGCCACAATTTGTTGTTTCTTAGAGCTCCATGAGACTAAGTTGTCACCAAAATACAGGCAGAAACCTGAGGTGGACTTTCGATCATCTGGGCAGCCCGCCCAGCCGACATCAGAGTAGATAGAAAGTTGTGTTGACTTGTTTGGCTTAATAAGTAGTCCAAAGTGAATCGAAAATTTTAGATACCGAAGAATCCTTTTGACTGTTGTTCAGTGTTTGTCGGTGGGTTTGTGCATGAATTGGCAGACTTTGTTAACTGCAAAAGAGATATTTGGTTGAGTCAGTGACAAATATTGTAACACCCTCACTACACTGTTGTAAGTGGAAGGATCTGAGTAAGTTGCACCCGAGAACAAAGATAATTTATGAGAAGAGGACATTGGTGAAGAAACCGAATTGGCCTTCTGTTTATCTTTCAAAATACAAAAACATTCATTTTTAAATAATATTATTGATGTGTTCAGCATTGCGTAATTGTTTTTAGGGCTTGGGTTTAAATAATAATTGTTTTTTAGGCATTGTGTTTATCTTTTAGGTCATAAGTTTTTTAGAGTGTAGATTTATTTTTTATTGATTTAAGTAAACAAGTTTAGTGAACACAATCAGGTGAATGTCTTATTTTGTATGATTAAATATCTTAATCTATATTCATCTCTTAAATTTATTTTTATTTCTCTTTTGGTTACTATTAACGATTTTTTTCATTTATTTACATAAATAGTTATTGATTTATTTAACTAGATGCTTGCATAAGCTTTTCAAGTTATTTTTTATTTTTTTATGTTAAAAAACACATTGAAGCAAGCATGTCCAATTTGATAGGTTAACCATACAAGTTCATGATCTAAAGCATGATTTGAATCGAGTTTTAATTTGAATCGGTTTTCACATTAAATGGCCAAACCCAAGTGACATAAAGATTGATTTGCAACTTGATAGATCCAGTCAAACTCTACTAGATCAAGATTAAAGAATTTAACAAATTAAAACGATATCATTTTAAATATAAATAATAGACTCAGATTAACCTGGATATCCAATGTCCTGTGACTTTTCCGATTTAACCTTGACCACTAACAACACCTAATCATTCATTTTACTATAACTTAAAAGCAAAATCAGTTTCTTTATAACTTCTCTATATGATAATGCTAATTTTAATGATTTTAAGATTTAGAGTATCCTCGTAATAATTTTTGCATATCAGTGTGTACAAATGCATTGTATCCTGTGATTCCCTAACCAGTTCTAACCGACACTTTCGATTTAATTATTCCTGATGTCCTATGGTAACAAGAAAAATGCCTGAAAACTCTAGATAGAACTACTTTCTACAGTCGAAACTTCTACACAGCCGAATCGTGATTTAACTGCTATTCTTGGATCTTCTAAACGTTGCTGGAAGTTTCGGGACCTCTCTTATTATTTAAATTGTGCCCTCTCTTCTAAATGTTAAATCTTCGGTGGCAGGAGAGGAGAGAAAAAGGAATATCAAAAAGCAGAGAACAATCATGAGCGAAATCAATTCTGTTGATGAATCGAGGCTTTCTTCCTGTTTCCTTCACTTGAATTTAGACAAAGTTATAACACTAGGTTTAAGAATTGATATGGTAACAGCGATTTGACCAGTCAATTCAAGCAATGAAATCATGTCGTTTTTTTATAAAATAAATGATATTATTTTCATAAAAAAAAAATATTATTTTAAAATAAAATCTAACACAGGTTATATTTATGGTGTTGAAAGTTATATATAACTATGCTTTGGCATGGAAGAAATGTCCAACTTAGTCATTATTGTTTACTAATTATAACAATTGGGTCCCTCTAGTTTTTGAAGTCTTAACAAAAATCAATTTTGGTTTAAAATTTTATTTTCCTATCTTTTTAATTCCTAGTTTGAAAGAGAAAAGAGAAAGTTGTTGAATTTTAATGGTAGAGAGAAAAAAAATATCATTGACATCGATCCCGACCACCAAAACAGTTAAATTTTGTGTCGAATAGTTCAACTATTAATGAGTTTATCAAGATGTTCATGGTGTTTTCTGTGTGTTTTGAGGTAAAAAAAAAAGTTAAAAAAATGAGTTTTTGTTTCAAAAAAGCTTGAGCCCCAAATTGTTTTACCGCTGTTTAGGTAAAATCAGACAGCACGTCGTCTAACTTGGTTTTTGTAATATTTGTAACCTTATATAATATTTTTTTTATTCAATCAATTTTATACATATTTATTTTATTATCGTTAGATTCAATAAAAATTTAATTTTGATAAACAATGTTATTAAACACAACTAGGTCAAAAGTTCATGTTGTGAGGTCAAATATCTTGATTTTTTATTTATTAACCTATATAGTTCTCGATTTATTTTATTACAAGTATTAATAAAAAAATTTTATTTACATATAAAATATGTATAAAAACACATCAAAAAAACTTGCCTATATAATTTATTTTTATAGAAAAAAATATCTAAACCACAGCAAAACACAGGTATAACATAAATATTTTTTTAAAAAAATATATTATTTTAATATATTTTTAAATAAAAAAATATTTAAACCCACATACTCACACAAATATGTCGGTGCAAGAATCAGCACGCTTTTCCTCACCGACTCTAAAAAAGGAAAATAGATGGGTCTAACCCAGTAAGCTTTCGTAGGTAATGGATCAAGCTGTTTTCTTCCAAAGCCCGTCATGGCCCAGTCAAGTTTTTCCCCTTTAAGTAAAAATAAGAGAAAATAGTATAGTTATAGCAGTGGACCCTATAGCAGGTCACTCCTCAGCAGTCAATCCAGCCATGATAAATTTTTGTCGTGACTATAACACCACTGGCGTCCTTTCTGTCGGAACCCTCAGAACACGCGCCAGAAACACCGCGTGGTCTTAGCGACGCTAGATTTTCCGTGTCGGTGCTGTGGTGCAGAATTCAGTGTGGGCCATTGTACGTAAGATTGGGTACACATGAGATTTAAGACCTCTGATTCTTATGCATGTAGTGATATGAAAGTACTTTCCATTTTTTTATAAATGGTTATGTGATGGCCGACCATGATAAATAAAACTAGATATTTCTTTTGAATTAATGATTGAATTCGTCTCTATATGGTACGAAATTTTTAATTTATATTTATATTTTCAATTAAGTAGATTTTATCTTTGCATGTATTCAAGGGCGAGGCAGGAATTTTTCCATCCCTAGACTATTAAATAAATATATAATTTTTTTAAAAGATAAATTATTAATTCATATACATTAATTTTTAAAGTTAACAGTAAAGTTTTAATTTAAATACACTACCTAAAATATTAAAAAATAAATTTGAAAATATATAAAATTAAAGTGAAAGTAAAAATAAACTCACTATTAAAGTTACATCCTTTAATGTTTTGTGGAATATAATTCATCTATAATTGAATCTGAATCGATATTGTAACAACCCCTCAACTAGAATAAAATAACAATCTCATGTCAACTAGAAAACAAAATAATTAAATTTTTTCTCTCTCTCAATTTCTCCTTCCTTCACTTGATTATTCCTTATATTAGTATTTTATAAGTTGGATTTTGTAAGTTTACAAGGTTATTCTCTCACTTTTTTTATTTTTTTTTATTAGATTTTTTTTATGTTTTTCCCTTACTTTTCTCTCTTTTTCTCTCGCCTTTTCTTTTCTTTCCTTTTCTATTATGCTTCTACCCAGTCGACAACATATAAAAGGAAGAAAGAACTGATTTGTTTTATTTTTTAATGGCAAATAATCATTTTATCCTTAATAAGTCGTTTTGCTTTTATTTGATGTTTTTTTTGTTAGCACTACCAAACTCTGTTCATCCTAAAATTTTAACCATATTTTATTCAATATATTTTAAGATCCCTCGTAAAATTCCAGCTTAATTTGATGGCCGGGTAGAAAATTACACCCAATAACGTAAAACTAGTCAAATTGTGATTTTTTTATCAAATTTCTAAATTTCTTCAAAAATTCTGAAATTTTAACCCAAGCTAAAGCATCATATTAGAAAGCTCCACGTAAATTTTCAGAATTTTTTGACACCTCAATTGAGAATTACAAATTTTTTTATATAAAACTAGTAAAAAAATATTTATAAAATCTTGACATAAGCTAGAGCCCACCCTAGCCCATGCATGCCTCCGCACTTGCATGTATTTTTAATATGGTTAATTTACAAACCAACTCAGCAAAATCAATTACGCAATTTGTACGTGATAATAGTTTTTTAATTTTATACATGTTAGTTTTTATTTTTTTTTATTAACGTAGACATTCGGCCTAGCTTGCATGCACTTCCACTGATCACACGGGCCTTGAAGTTAACGACAATATAAGCCTCCAGTGACTATCATATTAGCAACCACATGACTCGAACTTTAGATCACATGAGGAGCAAACCTCTTGATCCCAAATTCTTACCACTGATCCACCTACTAGATTATTATACATATTAAATTTATATGTGTTTCTCACGTGTAAATAACGTGATTAATATTGATAATTTATCTTAACATATGGTTAAAATAATAAATTAAAAAATTAATGGTGAAATTTGCTAAATTAAGGGAACAAAAGCATAATAAATAAATATCAACCATCTAGGTGGTGATCCAGTGGTAAAAACTTGGGATCAAGAGGTTTGCTCCCTCTGTGGTCTCAGGTTCGAGCCCTGTAGTTGCTCATATGAGGGCCACTAGAGGCTTACATGGTCGTTAACTTCAGGGCCTGTGGGATTAGTCGAGGTGCGCGTAAGCTGGCCCGGACACCCACGTTAAACTAAAAAACTTTAAAATAAAAAACACTTTATATAAATACAATTTATCAATTAAAAAACATGGAGTTCGATTGAAGAGTCCCAGTCATGAAAAAAGTTGAGACAGGTCCATGAGGTGTGCTTTCCCGTGCGGAGCTTATTTGCAAGTGTTGTGTGAACAGAAACAATTGTGATAATGTCGAATCTAAGTTCTTGCTAAAATGAACAGGGAAGAAATTGACGTGCGGATTGATTTTTAATTAATGTATTGATATTAAAAAATATATTTTTAAATAAATAAAAATATATTATATTAATATATTTTTAAATAAAAAAACTTAAAAAAATAAAAAGCAACTCTTCTGTAAAAAAAACCTTCAAGGATCATGTTCTTGTGAAAAGAAACGTTTTTATAATGGAGAATCTCACTGTCACACGCATAACCATGCTGGGTTCTTTCCAAATCAACCCACAAGTATCGAACTGACAAGTAGGTTTTTAGCCTTTTAGGTCTTAATCATAAGGAAAGGCAATAAATATTTTATTAAACTGTCACCATCACTCCCCGAGCTTCCATCTGGGTCTTACAAGGAGAGGCAGTAAATATTTCATGTGTTATGACGATCGATTGGTAACAAGTTTAAACCGGTTAGCTTATTTTTTAAAATATTTTTTTATTATAAATATTTTTAAATAATATATTTTTAATTTTAAAAAAATTATTTTTGACATCATTATATTAAAATAATAAAAAATATAAAAAATAATTTTAAATAAAAAATAAAATTTAAATTTTTAGAAATACCCAGAGTCGACTTAAAACGAATATAAGACTCCACAAAATTATAAATGAGGCTTTTTAAAATATTCAAAAAATATTTATTTATTATTTTTTATGTGTATCTAACAAGCGATCTCTTGGGCAATTTTCATTTCATAAAATATAATTGATAAATATACCTTATTTATTCTTAGAGTTCTTTTTATGAACTTAGGGTTTTGAGCTATTGTTCAAGTTGCTCATACACTTAACCGACTCTAAAAATACTGTTTGGAATGCAATTTCAATCAGCCTTGGAGTTTATTTGGGAACTCGGTTCAAACTGCATTCCTTTAAAATTTAATTTTTTTTATTTAAAATTAATTTTTATTTATATTTTAATTTTTATTTATATTTTTAGATCGTTTTGATATATTGATATCAAAACAAAAAAATTATTTTATATATTTTTAAATAAAAAATACTTTAAAACATAAATACTATTACATTTTCAAACAAACATTTATCTAATGGCGCAGAAGAGGTGCTCTTGCTATAGGACCATGGCAACCCGAACTTTGAATAAAATTTACGTTTAGTCCTAAAATTTATGAAATATTACAGATACACCCCTTCTTCCCCTTTTCGCTGTATCTTGGCGTAATTTATTTCTCCGAGTGGATAAAGGAAATAATAAAATCATGTAAAGGTACTCCTGGGAAATAAGATTCCACGGGGATTGGAGCGTGGTGAGGATGCATGGGAGTCGGGGGTGGGTGGGGCTTGTGGTTTCTACTGACACGGAATATGCAAAAATCGGAAACCCACGTGAGCCAATTAGATAGACAGCTCATTGGGAAGAAGCCACTCACATGGCTTGCTTGCCATTCGATACTCTCCCGCTGATGCCAGCATTTTTACTTGTTTCTCGTGTTTCGAAACTTCTATCCCACGTCTCCCTATTTTTTAAATTCTAATCATTGTTTAAATAAATAATCACAGTTAATGTCATAACTTCTGGCTGTTCACGAATATATCTTCTGCTGTCGGTATTAATATTAATTATTAAACTATTCATTAACAGCTTTTAGGAAACGTATTTAAAATCATATTTTTAAAATCATATTTTTTATATATTTTTAGATTGTTTTCATATATTACTATTAAAATTATTTTTTAAAAATAAAAATATTATTTTTATAAAAAATATATTTTTTTAAAAATAATTATTACACTCTCAAACCAAAATTGATGTCACCTTGATTCATCAATTACCAGATAAATCACATGCATTTTAATCCTTTTTTGTTTTTTCTCCTGTGGAGGTGATTGAGGTGAATGGATTGCTAGAATTTAATGCCACGGTTTGTGCTAGGTGCTGATGTCATCAACTATCCAATCAGCTATTACTATGATCTGTCACACGAGGATTATGATCATTCGGATGATGATTTTACTCGCTTTAATTCTCATATTAACTATAAGAAAGATATTTAATGCTACAATTTTTAGTGATTAATGAGATGACTTGTCCGCGTGCTGCCACAGGCTTATAAAATAAATACATTTGATGGTGTTATAATTGTGAACCAACGCTAGATAAGTAATAAAAATTAAAGGTATGATGAAGCAAATATTTCATGAAGGAAAAAAAAGTTGTGTTGGTGATTAAAAACTTAGAGACTGAACAAAATAATTTGTAGCAATCTACAGTGTTTTGTGAGGAAAGATATAGTGCTTTCGCCACATGATTTAGCTTTTCAGTTAATAAAAAGCAAAAAAAAAATACAAAGCTAAATTCTCTACCAACTTAATATTAAAAAAAAACCAACAAAGATAATTTTGGAAGGAAAAAAACCCATGAGAAAAGATGTTGCAGTAATTGACAATGTTTTGTGAGGAAAATTATAGCGTTTTTCCCAATAAAATAAACTAAAAAACTATTTAGATAAATATTATAGCAATCCACAGTGTTTTGTGAGAAAAACTACAACGCTTTTCTCATATGATTTAGCTTTATTGTAATTATAATTCTTAACCAACTCAATATTAAAAAAAAAATCGACAAAGATAATTTTGGAAAAAATCATAAAAAATCACATGGAAAAACACTACAACAATTCACAGTGTTTTAAAGAAAAAAAATAACAAAGCTAAATTCTTAATCGGCTCAATATTAAAAAAAAATCAACATAGATAATTTTAGAGAAAAAAAAACAAACACCAAAAAAAAAGGAAAAAATCATGTTGGAAACACTGTAGCAATTCACAGTGTTTTGTGATGAAAGCTACAGTGCTTCCCCACATGATTTAGCCTAATTTGTAATGATTTGTAATTGTAATTCACAAACAACTCAATATCAAAAAAATAAAATTGAAAAAGATAATTTGAAAAAAATTATAACAAAAAAAACTATACGGAGAGACACTGTAGCAATCCACAATGTTTTAGGAGCAAAGCTACAATACTTTCCCCACATGATTAAGCTTTATTACAAATTTAAATTTTAACCAACTCAATATTTTAAAAAATAAAATCGACGAAAATGATTTTGGAAAAAAATATTACAAAAAAAAAAACACAAAAGAAACTGGAAAAAAACTATGTGAGGAAAAACTGTATCAATCCATAGTGTTTTTTGAGGAAAAACTTGTATTTACTTGTAATTACAATTCTTAACCAGCTTAATATTTAAAAAATAAAATTGACAAAGATAATTTTAGAGAAAAATATAACGAAAACAGAAAAATATTTTTAAGGTGATTTTAATATGTTAGCGCTAGAGATTAAAAAAATTAAAAAAAATTATTATTTTAAATTAAAAATACTTTTACAAAAACACCTTTCACTACATTATCAAATATATGCCTAATATGAAACTATTAAGTAAACAATTGGATACATAGTTGATGATAATTAATAGTTGAAAATTTTGTTTTCCAATTGCACTTCAAAATCTCACAGCTTCATATATACATGTAATTTATCCTAGCCTGTTTATAAAAATGCTAACAGCGCAAGATAAATCACAACTATATCTCTTCTAAAACTCACTCGTGCTTTATTTTTAAACAATCTTCCCATGATTACAAAAAACAATTGTGCTAAATTGCTAATATTTATCGTGGATGTATGAAAATGTGATAATAATTACAGTTTAAAATATTTTTTACTCGAAAATATATTTAAATAATATTTTTAAAATTTTTAACATCAGTACACCAAAACGATATAAAAATATTTTTAAAAATTATTTTTAAAAAAACATAATTTCAACCGTATTTTCAAATCTTATCTAATCTTGATTTCTACTAATCTCAAGCAACACATGAAAATGACACCCCAAGTCCACAACAAAAGATCAATTAAAGAAAATTATAATTAATTACTGGTTTATCTTATATGGGATGCTTGAGATGTTATAGAAATTATCTTTTAAATATTTTTTACTTGTAAATATATTAAAATAATATATATATATATATATTTAAAATTTACTTATATTATTAGCACATTATAAAAATAAAAAAAATTAATTTTGAACAATTATTCTTTTAAATTCAAGTTGAAACGGGGGCGCCAAACGCCACCTTGTTCTCCAATCCCTCAACCGTGTAGGAAATTAACAGAAATAAAAAATCAGATCACCGCACAGGTACAAACGACAAAACAGCGGTTATCTCCTAAAATCCACTATTTCACCGCGTCCCGCATCATATCCACAGCGAGTACAGTCCTCATCCAAATTCGCGTATACAAAACACACCAACAAATTCCCTCCTTCCCATATAAACCACACCCCTTCCCTTTCGTCTTCCGAAAAACACACTCATTTCACCTCCTCTGAACTCCCTCTCTCTCTCTCTCTCTGATTTTTAGCAATGGCATCATCAGTGGTGAGGGTTGATCTTGATGGAAAACCAATAAATCCGCTAACAATTTGCATGATCGGTGCTGGTGGTTTCATTGGGTCCCACCTGTGTGAGAAGATCTTGAACGAGACTCAACACAAGATCTTAGCCCTTGATGTTTACAATGACAAGATCAAGCACCTTCTCGAACCGGACAGCCTCCCTTGGGCTGGCCGGATCCAGTTCCACCGTATCAATATCAAACACGACTCTCGCCTCGAAGGCCTCATCAAGATGTCAGATCTGGTATTCGTTTTCACCTCTCTAGTCATTAAGCTGTAATCAAGCGCTAGTATCTAATCATTGTGTTGATTTGTGTTGTTTTGTGGTAATGTGTGGTTCAGACGATAAATCTGGCTGCGATCTGTACTCCGGCGGATTATAATACACGTCCTTTGGATACGATTTATAGCAACTTTATCGACGCGTTGCCTGTGGTAATGCTTCTGCGTTTTGTTAAGTTTCATGTTTCGTTTTCGGTTGAATTTGTTATTGTAGTTTTCAAGATCGGTTGAAATTGTTAAAGATTCTATCGTTGCTGTTTTTTTTTTTCTTTTTGAAGTTGATGTGTGATTTTTTTTTTTTAATTTTGAATTATTTTAGGCGAAGTACTGTTCAGAGAATGGGAAGCGTCTGATTCACTTCTCGACTTGTGAAGTGTATGGGAAAACTATTGGGAGTTTTCTTCCTAAAGACAGTCCTCTTCGTCAGGTAAAATTTCGCCTCCGTTTTCGTTTTCGCGAATTATATTTATGTCTCCGTGCTTTCTTGAAATGTGTAATCGAAGAAGCATTTGTCGGTGGGTTTATTTTGAAAAGTCTTTGAAATGCATTAACATTTTAATGTTTAAATTAGCAGATCCTTTTGGATCAAGTTGCATTGGTGATATGCTTGCATTTGTAGGTAGAGGGGTTTGGTTCTGTGTCAATGTTTTATATTGGTAATATGATCATATTTAGCTCAATGGAAGGTGTGATTGCGGATTAGAAGTTTCTGTTTCATTAGTTTGTTCATGTCAAACTTGTATAATGGTGTCAGGTGTCATCAGTCTATTTTTTTATTTTGATTTGGCTGGAGTGTTGAAGGTTAGAAACTGATAAAATTGTGATCTTGTTTTGTAGTCATTCTATTATTGACTGTTGCGAGTTACGGAAGTTGTGATTTTGAGTTGCTTTGACCTTTTGATTTGTTCTGTTATTTAATTTTTTATGATATGGTTGTAGTTCGAGATGAGTGATTTTATTTGGCACGATGTGATAGGATCCTGCATATTATGTGCTTAAAGAAGATGCCTCTCCCTGCATTTTTGGTTCCATTGAGAAGCAGAGATGGTCTTATGCGTGTGCAAAGCAATTGATTGAGAGGCTGGTTTATGGTAATCAATATTGACCTATGATCTGGCAATTTTGAGCTGTTTAGGACCTTTTGTTCTGATTTCTTTTCTTAATGATGACAGCTGAGGGTGCAGAGAATGGACTTGAGTTCACCATCGTGAGGCCTTTCAACTGGATTGGACCCAGAATGGATTTTATTCCCGGTGTTGATGGCCCAAGTGAGGGCGTTCCCCGGGTTCTTGCTTGCTTTAGCAATGTTAGTCTAATTTTTTCTGCATGGGTCTTGAGCTCATTTGTTTTCTTTGGGTTCTTTGATTGTGATGTCTCCATCTTTCATTGCCCCAGGCTCTTCTTCGCCGGGAGCCGCTCAAGCTTGTGGATGGTGGCGAATCCCAGAGAACATTTGTTTATATTAAGGATGCCATCGAGGCTGTTCTCTTGATGATTGTACGTGCTAAGCTATATCCTCTTTCTTTCCTTTTTTTATTTATATTTTAATGCTAAAGGAGTATCTGACAGTGTTATATTTCATATAGGAAAATCCTTCCAGGGCCAATGGTCATATTTTTAACGTTGGCAACCCTAACAATGAAGTCACTGTGAGGCAGCTTGCTGAAATGATGACAGCGGTGTGGAATTTTTCCGATGATACCTTTCAGCTTATGTTAGGCGACTACATTATTAATCTCTTCTCTGCATCCTGAAATTGATGCTCAAACTTTTCTTGCAACAGGTCTACGCAAATGTAAGTGGAGAACCTGCTCTGGAGGAACCGACAGTTGATGTCAGCTCCAAAGAGTTCTACGGTGAGGGATATGACGATAGTGACAAGAGAATTCCAGACATGACCATAATCAATAGACAACTTGGTATTGCCTTCTTTCTTAGCTACATTTTCATTTTTCGTTAACTCTACTTTCTGATGTTTAATGTCATCTTGACATTTGTTGGGTGGACACCAGGTTGGAACCCCAAGACGTCTCTGTGGGACTTGCTCGATTCAACCCTCACTTATCAACACAAGACTTATGCCGAGGCAATCAAGAAGGTCATGTCACAACCC
This sequence comes from Populus trichocarpa, assembly GCF_000002775.5. Taxonomy (NCBI): domain Eukaryota; kingdom Viridiplantae; phylum Streptophyta; class Magnoliopsida; order Malpighiales; family Salicaceae; genus Populus; species Populus trichocarpa. The sequence continues at coordinate 20,240,547 of NC_037288.2, read as the reverse complement.
ACAACCAGCTGAAGAAATAAATGAGACACGATGAAGGGGATATTCCTGGATGGGCTGGTAATTAGCGAAGTGTTCCAATTCTTTTTAAGGCAATCTTAAGTATATCATAATGGTTGGTTCGATATACATTACAATTTTTGTCTTTCTGGTGTCGGTAGTCGGTGGCTCAGTGTAGCTCAGGAATTTGTTTTAAAAATGTCAAACCTCGAGAAGATTCTGATGGGCAATTATGCCCGTGTCATTGTAATTTGTCACTTTGAGCATGGTCTAGGGAAGTGTTGTATTAATTTGTTGACCCGATCAAGCTTATGTTTCTTAAATTATTATTTATTAATTCAATCTTGTAAGCTTCTTTACCTTCTTGTTTGCAAAATCCTGACCTGTCAGAGCTTTGCGTCTGTAGAATGATTCGATGACATGCTTATTTTCGATGCAAATATCTTGTTGAATAAAAGAGAGAGAAAGAAAGAAAATGGATTCATGGAAGCTGCCCACAACTCTAGACATGGATATGTCTGCGCAAAATATCTTGTTGACAGGAGAGAGCGCATGTGGTGTTGTAGAAGATGAGCAAACTAGTAAAGAAGCTTCCATCCGAATCATGTTTCCCTCTGTTTCTTTACATGAGATGGGATGTCTTCGAGAGCAATCTGTTTTATTTATTCTATTGTGTATTTACGAGGGAAATTGGCTTGTTCCTATGGGTGAACATTTCCTGTTCAGTCTGATTTTGGGCAGAATAATTAATCAAATCAAAATTATTATTTTTTCAAGTTTTTGAACCGAACCGAAAACTGGTTTGAATCGATCATGTTCAGTTTGGTTTTTTCCTTTCCAAACCAATTTAAACCGAAATTATTTCAATTGAGTTTTTTCACTTACCATATTTTTTTCAGGAATTCTATCTTCGTCTTGTTTTTAATTTCATAGATCTGTGCTTATTTTCTGAAAAATCTTAGCTTTTTCAACATAGCTTTTTCTTAAAATGGTTGGGCATGCATGACAAAACAAAAAAACAGAGGTCATTTGACTTGAAACAAAAAACAAAGGGAAGATAAAAAAATAGTTTACATACATTCTCATCTGCTCATCATCCATCGAGTGTCAAACTTGATTCTGAATTGTTGTCCTCACAATATCAACATCAAAGAGAATATATAAAAGCTTTTTACTAGTTCAACATAATAATCTTTTTTGGTTACATGTGCATGGAAAATTATACAATAATTACAAGATTATGTGAGAGAATAATTACAGGATTATGTGAGAAATAAAAAAAAGAAGGATAAAAAAATTAAAAGCAAAAATAAAGAGGGGTATGTCTTTTATAGGAGGAATAAAACTATTAAAAACAAAACTGTAAAAGTAAAGAGGGCGGCGTGCCTTTGATAAGAGAAGCATGGCGCATGAGCTTAACAAATAACAGGAGCATGAAGGAGAATCAAAAAATAAAGATGCAGAGATCAAAGGGAGAGGAGAGATGCAGAGAGCAAGGGAGGGGGCGACTAGTTTTGTCTTTAGAGAAAAGCTAGTTTAGGTTTAGGGTTAGAAAAACATCTTGTTTATACTTGTTTTTTTTTTAAGTGCTGGCTTGGTTGAACCGGTTTAGTTCGGTTCAATTGGTTTTAGACTTTGGAAACCAAAATCGAATCGAACCAGAATTGTTTTGTGATTTTTTAATCGGTTAATTCGAGTTTTTTTTTCGGTTCGGTTTTTTTATTATTGTTTTTTTAGTTTTTTCAATTTAATCAGTTATTTGTTTTTTTTACTCACCCCTCATTCAAAGCAGAGAATAGACAAATTCAATAAAAAAAATCAAAAGTTTAAAAAGGAATTCAATTTCAGCATGGAATTGGTTACAAACGGGCTGTAATATGGGTGGGGGGTATGCCTTTGGGGAGAGCCTGATGCGTGTGGACACATCCAGAGATCTGAAGCCTGTTAATGTAGGCTTAAGACTTGTTAGTTCTTTGGCAAGCCCACGGATACTATTCTTATCCGTGAGTGTTGATAGGCTTGTGTTGCACCAGTTCGGTATATTGGCTAGTTTGTGTTTGTATGGGCCAGTTTTATTCTGATTCAAAAACTGTTACCTATAATTATTAAAAGAGAGAGAGAGAGAGAGAGAGAGAGTAATTTAATGTCTTTTCTACCCAAATATATTTTTAAAAAATAATCTTAAAAATGTTGACTTACAGGACTCGGGCTTGAACCTGCTCCACGGACTGGCCAAGCCTTTCGAGCTGTTGGATTGACTTGTGAAGGCGGTTTCCTGCTTTTTCCTTCGTCCATCAAGCATCCTATCACCTGTCAATTTTATTTTTTTTAAAGAAAAGCAACATAATATAATATAGTATAATCTAATTATTAGGTCTTCGATACATTCATCAGTGGTCTCTATCCTGGCCAATGCTGGTGTCTGCGGTATTATTAACATTAGGGTCTCTCTCTCCCTTCCTTCTCTTTTCAATTTCTAAAGGGCGGATTAGGGTCCTTAATTTGACTGATTTGATGGTTTTACCATTATTAGAGACGGAGGGGTTTGGCTTTATTTAGTCACTTGTCCAAAAGGAAACAAAAAGGTCGTATAAAGCACTTCCTTTCCTGCCACACAGGTGAGACTGCTTGAAGATTCCTTTTATCGGCACGCTTTTGCCAAGCATCTGATAACCTTTTGTGCAAGTTCTCTCTGTCGGCATGTCCCCTGAAAAACCACTGGGCGAGTCTGAAGCACATTTTCTTATTTTTGCCTTCTGAAAAATGACTTGTAACAACTTTGTATCTTCATGCACCATCTTCGGTTTGGTTTGCCAAGACCTAAGAATCAAATTAGTGGGGTTCCACCACCAGTAAATTTGAGTACTTTGTATACCTAGTTGGCATGAAAAAGACAGGCAGGCATATGATAGCCCAGTCCAAGAAAAGGAGATGAGTATACAGAACTTTCAAGAGCTAGAAAGTGTTGCCACGGAATCTTTTTGCTCCGACGAAGATAAGGACACCAAGAAGGCAAGTAATTAGAAAACTATTTCAAGTCCGGTCTCAGGATAGCTCAATATCGTGACCATTTTTTGCTGAAGACATCAACATCGTGACAATTCTGCATGTTTTTGGAAGTTTCGAGGCACAGGAACCATTCCGAATATATATAACTTTGACTGCCTACCCGACAAAAATCGATCGCTAACTGGGCCGAAATTTCGTTAAGGAATTAATTCCTTGTCCTTTTTCTCACATGCACTGAAAATCTGAATTCGGGCAAGACGCCTATGCGCAAACAAAGTTAACTCCGAGTGTAACTGAGAATAGTATAGGTGAGATGGTAATTCAAAAGGTCGTGGCACTCGAGATCGTATGATCAACTCCTGCTCTTGAATAATCACTCCTCCTGGCATGTTGAAGGTTGCTTGGGACGAAAGTTAGGATCGGGCCTGTGACATAAACAATCTCGAATAATGGAGTACTAGTAGGGTAATCCGAGACATGTATATAATATATGGTCAAAACAATCAATTGTTGTTCCTTTTGTTTGCATTAATAAAATTATAACTTTACGTGAAATTAGAGGTGAGTAAAAAAATTGAAAAACTGAGAAAATCAACAAAAAAAAACAGAAAAAACCGAACCGTGAAAAAAACCAATTAAAATTTTGAAAAAACTGATCGGTTAGGTTCGGTTTCAGTTTTATAAGCCTAAAACCGAAAAAACCGGACTGAACCCAAACCGAAAAAAACCGAAAAAAAACCAAGCCAAACTGGAACATAACCGAGCCAAACTGAAAAACGGAGCCAAACCGGTTTGAACCAGTTTTTGTCCTAAAAAACCGAACCGAAACCGGCCGGTTTGAACCGGTTTCGGTTTTTTTAAAAAAAATTTCGGTTTAATTATTTTTTTATGATAAAAACCGAATCGAAAATGATCACCATCATTTCTAAAAACACAGGACAGTATCAAAGAAAAGTCAACTTAGAGTTAATTGATTTAACTAAGACCTAATGAATTAACTTATGCTTATGATCCGATTCAACATAATCAAAATTGAATTTAATTTTTATTTTAAAAAACAAAATAATATTTTTTATTGATGTGGGTCCTATCTGAAGATGATTGTTAATAAACAAAATCATTATTTTTATTCGAAATATAATTATTTTTCTTCGAATGGGCAGTATTTTCATGTTGTTTACCGAAGCTAATTTAATGAGTTTGATTTATTGTTTTTAGTTATTAAATTAATTATTCAACAAATTGAACAGCACACAGCGTGTGAAATTCTCACTTTTTTCTTTCTCCGAGAGAAAAAGAAAATAAAACACGAAAATGCGAACCAATTAGTCTCCACATGGAGTTAATTATAATGCTCGGGGCTCAGCAGTCGATAGGGGAGGAAGGCATGACTGGGAGAATTAGGTGCCTTGCCTGTGCGCACCTCCATGAGATTATGATTATGTTCACAGCAAAAAGCTTCCTTATCCTGTAGTGCATGTTTGGTCTCGGACAACCTGGCTAGCAATAATAGCCTAACCACTACATTGGTCGACGAATGATCCATGTTTACCTCACTTATTCCTTCATTAAACCTCGCAAAGCACAGGAAGCCATCTACGTACTTTCTCTCCAGGCTGAGAATTTGAGATCCAGTTGTGTCACTCGTGGATGTGATATGGCAATTCATGTTTAAGTACTCCCTTGTGTGTAGATTATAGTGCTATACGGGGTTTTAAATCCTTAATTATAGAGCTAAGTGTAGAGTCAAGAATTAATCATCATCATGATCAAGTGAAAAGATTGAAGATTGTGGTATCACTAATTTAATCAAATTATATGTAAATCGACAATGTAAATTAGATGATTGCAGGCAAAATGTTCGACAAAAAGCGCGAGACAAACCATCATCTTTTTGTTTTACCATAAATTCCCTCATATCATTACGCTTGTCTCTCTGTTTCTCTCCTGGTCCTTGCCCCCTTACCCCAAGAATCTCGTGCCTTGTTTTATTTCCTTTGCCCACATCAAATCTTGCTCGAACATTTTCCATCACAAAAGTTTTCATTTTCACCTTTCCACTCTTCATACCATGTCGTGATCTGTGCATTCCTTTAATATGTCGCCACATGCCATTTATTTTTGCCCTTTTCACAGTCAGACTATCTTCCTAACATCCCTCCTCCTAGTCCCACCTCAAGATTTTCACAACTTACATTTTAGATAAACTATTCATGTTATATATAATGTATTTTTTAAAAAATTCTCTTCATGCACAATTACATATAGATTTAGTCTAACAAACGTGTAAATCAAGATTCTAATTCTGGTGATTTCATTTTCTTTCGTTGTGATTCTTCAAGTTAAACATTTCATTACTGTATCTAGAAAGAAAAAACAGAGTTTGTGAAGATAGAAAAGATACGTTTCACACGTTTTTTATTTTTATTTTTAGATATTGTTTTAGAAGAAAAGAGATAAAGATAATAAAAAAAATATTTAATTAAAAAGATTAGATCCATCACTGATATAATTTATGAGTAAATATTTACATTTTTAAAACTGAAGGTATAGAATATCCTTTTTTTTGTTTAAAAATAAAAATATATGTGTTATTTTTATTTATAAAATATTCTCAATTTCAAATTTATTCAATTAAAATATATAATGATAAAAGTAGTTATTATTTTAATTTTAAAACTTGATTTAAAAGTCAACCCGTATCAAGAGTCAAAGTGAGCTAACTCAAATTAAAAATAAAATTAAAATGATATTGTTTTGATCAAAATTGTTAAGGAAACTGTTTATTTTTATATTTTTATTTATGTTTCTTTAATTGAATACATTTTTATCCAAATAATAAAATTAATTTTTTAAAAAATTTATTTTATATTTTAACTACTTTATAATCAAACACAATCTTAAGAAATACTACAAGTAATTAAGTTCAATGAACCTCTTAAAAAACAAAAAAAATCTCACTTGGTTTCTTCTGCTATTTGACATGCAGATAGCAACTTGAAAACAAACCCATTTATCACCCTAATAATACCGCATAACTTGAAAATTCCATTTTTTTTCTATTATATGGTCCATCATGCTGTTAGTGGTTTTCTTGTTAACTTGGCATGCAAAATTCTCCACCTTTTAAAACACATCAACACCTACTTTAATCTCTTGAAACTTCAACTTGCATGTGTTTTTCTTAGCTGTAAAGAGGCCCAGTGTTTTTCATGTTGCCAACACGACCACATTTGACTCACCTAAGACCTCTCTTGCCCTCCATTCTCCCCCTTGTGTTTTTGTTCTGCCCTTTTCCTTTTCTTTCCCTTTTTAACACCGTGAAGGTGAAGTAATTAAGCATGTTTTTGTTTTTGTGGTTATTTGCCTTAAATTCCTTTCCTTTTTTACCCTATTGAGATTTTTGCTTGTTTGAAAAGGAAGAACAGAGAAAAAAAAGGAGGCGTGTTGTTTCTCTTTTATCTTGGTTATGGCCCCTGCAGGGAAAGTTACTGGTTTTCACAAAGAGGGTAGTGACTGGTATGTTTCTTCACTATATTTCTTATAATCTCTCAAACCCAGATTTTTATTTTTTATTTTTGGGAGGGGGGTTTGAGATTTTACAGTTTTCTTTGTTGGTTGTGTTCGGTCTTAGTTCATTTGTCACCTGTTTTGTTTTAAAGCTGTGATGGTGTGTAGCTGCCAGAATTGTGCATTGAAATTTGAATTATGGGTTCTTTTTCTTTGTTTTAATCATGCCTTCTATTGTAATTCATGGGCTTTTGAAGAAAAAAGAAGTTTTTTTTTTAAAAAAATGATCGTGGTGGTGATGGTTTGGTTGATTTCCAGAGTTAGAGAAGAGTGTCAAGTGTGTGTGTGGTTGCCCGATAATATGATTTCTTGGTGGGTCTGGCAGGTTCTGCAATGCAGGGTTGCCAAGTGATATCACTGTTGTTGTGGATGATATAAAGTTCCATCTTCATAAGGTAGGCTGACATTTACCTTCTTGTAGGGTTTAAGAACACCCGTAACTGATTCATCTTCGTTTTGTTGTTTTGTGAACCCGTCTTTTAATAATTTTGAATTCTTAATATATGTTTTATGTAAAATTGTGGCAGTCTACTCTTTTCCTTCTAGAGTTTTTGACCTAAATATGTTTGATGCTGATCACTTAATTATACTTACTCTTTTAACTATGAAACTTAATGCTGGTAGATTCTTAGTGCTGAGATATTTTTTTCTTGTAATGAAACGATGTAGTAAATTCAGTTTTATGTGTCGTGTACAATGTGTGTATCGAATCCTTCACCGAAGTCCCATTTCTTTGCACATCTCCTATATACTTGGAGTTTTGATAGTAAATCCTAAAGTTTTCAACTTTTCACATTTTCCGTTGGTTTAAAAACTCTTAAGTGGCCTCTGGGGCGTTCTGTAATGAGTATGGAGTGCATTGAAGTAGTTGTATCTGTAATTTTTTTTTAATGGAAGATAGTAGACTTAAAATGTATTCCTACAATTAGTCCAGGGAAGAAAAATGGCAGGACTTCTGGGGAACTATTTTAGTAGTCAATCTCTGGCCCTTTCCTAGATGCCTTTCAAATTAACCAGCTGCAGTTAGCAAATTTTTGGCCTCTCTTTCTTTGAATTCAGCAAAATTGCTTCTATTATAGCTTGGTCGGTGATCAAGATGTTTAAGGGGTTTTGTTTGACAGAATGGTCTATTCTGTAAGTCGGCAATCATAAGACTAAATATATCACATTCTTTGATGAGTACCAACTAGTGAAGGGTAGGCATTGGCGCGTTCCAGTTCCTAGCTCTAAGATTAGAGTAGGGCAAGAAGGAGCACGGTGTTGTTCAATAAGATAACGTGTTACACTAGCTTTCTCAATAGTTCCAGCCACTTTGGAGAAGTTCTTGCCGCTCCCCCCTTTGCCTATCTTCCTGCTCTGCCATCATACCTCCTTTACCATGAATTGTTCCTCAGACTTGTGTTGAGAATCGAGAAACCCAAAAATTTGATCTCAAGTTTGCGAAGTAACATTTTTCCTAACTTCCCTCATTTAGCTCAATTTTGATTTGAAGCTAAAATCTATCTTAGAACCACCTGTGTAGAAAACAGAGACTCAGATTCTTTCAAGAGAAGAGAATATAGCGCAGTGTATCCAGGAGAGTAAATGGCAGATAAGAATATAACATAAAGATGGATACGAGTCGGATGTGCTCTTAGTGTCAAACGTCTCTATCCTCTGCTATTATTAATTTTATTTTTGTCTGGTTATCTTGTTCTTGATATGGACTTAACACATCTGCAGCATGAGGAGATTGTAATTGCTTGCAAGAGTGAGTTCTTATTGTCATCATGATTAGAGTGCTTGGAATGAATTATAGTGTTTGGTCAGGAGTGCAATGCAGTTTTTTGGTATTACTTGATATTGTAAATAGCTTGATCTTAGGATCATTTGCTGTTAGAGGGGCCTTCTTTTTCCTTGAGACCTTATTCCAATATGCTTTATGTTCATGACACAAAATACCTTTCATAAAAATCCCTGACCATTTATATTGCCACAGGATGGAGAAAATGTGGTAGATAATGCTTTAGCCTGTGAACAGAGTGCCTATTGTGGCGCAAAAAAAACTTGGGAGTTTTAGTTTACATCTTTTTAACCATCTGGTTAGATTTTTCTAAAGAAAAAACAAATCACCATGCCTGATATGAATTTTAATATCTTATCAAATCATCCAGTGCCATCTATGCTTGATGTGATCATATTGCACTGTATTTCCTATTTGTGCAAAGATTTTCTTAATGTTGAGCTTATGATATTAGTCAAGTTGGATTTTAGAAATATTGGTAACAATATATTTTTGTCCAGTTTCCACTGGTGTCAAAGTGTGGGAAGATAGCACGAATATGTGAAGAATCCTCTGAAAAGGCATTCATCGCAGCATTTGAGGAATTCCCTGGTGGCCCAGACACTTTCTTGATTGCAGTAAAGTTTTGCTATGGATTAAGGGTGGAACTGACACCAAGAAACATAGTAATCGTGTATTGTGCAGCAGACTATCTTCAGATGACAGATGAGTACGGAGAAGATAACTTGCTTTCCAAGTCTGAAAATTTCTTCCACAAGAACGTACTTCACAACTGGAAAGACTGTATATTGGCTCTTCAAAGTTCCAATCCTGTTATTGCAAGGGCTGAAAAGCTCCAGATTATAAGCAAATGTTTGAGTGCTCTATCCATGATGGTATGCACAGATCCTAGTTTGTTTGGATGGCCCATGATGATGTATGGTAGCTTACAGAGCCCTGGTGGAAGCATCCTGTGGAATGGTATAAACACTGGGGCTAGAATCCAAAGCGTAGAATCTGACTGGTGGTTTGAGGACATATCATACCTTAGTGTAGGTTTGTTTGAAAGATTGATAAATACAATGGAAACCAGAGGCATAAGGCCTGAAATTCTTGTGGGTGCAATTATGTATTATGCCAGGAAGTACCTACCGGGCCTGGGCAGGTGGCAGAGTGGACAAAGTCGGAAAACAAGAACATTTGCCAGTTTTAGCTTGACACCTGCTGTTGTTGATCAAAAGGTTTTGATAGAAACCATTGAAAAACTCATCCCAGAAAAAAAGGGGAAATCCTTTTGCCGTTTTTTATTGGGACTTCTTCGAGTTGCTCTGATACTGGGTGTCAATCAAATGTGCAAGGACTCTTTAGAGAGGAGAGTAGGGATGCAGCTGGAAGTGGCGACCCTAGATAGTCTTCTTATTCCTGCCTATTCAGATTCTGATACTTTGTACAATGTTGACTGTGTGGAAAGGATCATCCATCATTTCATGGCTTCAGAATCCAGGATTACGTTATTTTCTCCATCATCATTGGACCCAGAAACATCTCCATCATCTGAACCTTTAAGAAAGGTTGCAAAACTGATAGATAACTACATTGCAGAGGTTGCTTCAGACATACATTTGAAACCTAGAAAGATACGATCTCTTGCAGAGGCCCTTCCAGAATCTTCAAGACCATTGCATGACGGGCTATACAGAGCACTGGATATATATTTCAAGGTCTGAAATTATTGGATTTTCTTCTGTAATACAACCTTCTTGTATGTTTCAAAATTTTTCTGATCACTTGTGGCATTTTCCAGGCACACCCTTGGCTATCAGAGAAAGAGAAGGAAGAACTTTGCAACACCATTGACTACCAGAAGCTCTCCATTGATGCCTGTGCCCATGCTTCCCAGAATGCAAGGTTACCTCTTAGAGTTGCTCTTCAAGTGTTGTTCTTTGAGCAGATGCAATTGAGAACTGCTCTTGCTGGCTGTCTACATGTCATGGACACTGAAAGTGCCCCTGCAGGTCCCATTCCTAGTGATATGTTGGGCCAGATTGTACAGAGGGATGGGTGGAGAACAGTTGTGCAAGTGAACCAGGTTTTAAAGGTAGATATGGACAATATGAGGTCTAGAGTTGGGGAACTTGAAGAAGAATTTAGTAAAATAAAACAAGAGATGAAGAGAGTGACTAAGTCACATAGCTCTCTTAGTTCCCCTCGCTTGGTTGCCAGGAAGATTGGGTGCAAGCTTGTTCCACGATCTTCAGATGCACAACCTGATACTGTTGATATTACTGGACCAACACCTAGAGCATCAGTTGAACAAGCACACCGTCCCCACCATTCGAGACACTGGAAGAGTTTCTCTATGTTTTGATAGTAATTTGATGCATAGAAGGCAGTGCAAAGAGGATCACAGTTTGTATCACATAATTGGTTTCAAATCGTATGGAAAACAGAATGCAATTTCTTCTCATCCCTATTGAAGTATTCATCTTTTGAAAGTTGTTTTGACCATTTCAAGGAGGAACCTTTAGGAATTCTCAAGCCGCAGGGTTATGGAAAGTCTTACAGTGCATTATGGAAAGTCTTACAGCGCCTTCAAAAAGCCATATGCTCCAATCCAAATCTGGACTTGTAGAGAAATGTTACACCAGATTTAGAATGGAGCTGTCATACATCATGTATTTATCATAGAGAAAAGGTGTAGTTATTTTTCGTTTGTGGTTTTTCTGCCACCCATTTATGGCATATACCTGTACAGCTCTGTGAATTGTTTTGTGAGATTGTCAAGCACTGGAAATATATCAGAAAATTCATGTTGCACGTTCGAACTTCGATCCTGCCTAGTTTCTATTTTCTTTGTGGTTTGATGTTCATATTTGTATGTTCTCAAGTACACGCATTGAATAGGTTTTGACGATAAGCGGGCTGCATTTTTCTTCCTGCAACCCAAGGCAGTTTTAGAGCCTCTGCCTCCTTGGGGATAGATTAGGTGATAACAGTGCAAATCAAGCAGCACTCTGGATTTGCTTCCAGGGTCCCACTATGGTGTTCGAGATATTACTTTGTACTTCTGAAGTAGGGTAGTATCGCAAAAGTCAAAGAAGAACGTAAAGTTGTTATTTACACATTTATATATAGGATCACCGTCAACAGTCGCTTTGGCCGAGTGGTTAAGGCGTGTGCCTGCTAAGTACATGGGGTTTCCCCGCGAGAGTTCGAATCTCTCAGGCGACGTTTATGTTTTAGCAATGTTTTCGAGCCAACCTCAAAAGACGACTCCGCCTTTGGATCCTGTCTCGTTTGACTCTCGGATATCTTTTTATTTCGATTAGATATTTAAAATATTTCTAATTAAATTTTTATGTTGTTTTTTAAAATATTTTTTATTTTAGAATATATTAAAATAATAATATTTTTTATTTTTAAAATTTATTTTTCACATTAAAACCATCTAAAAACATTAAAAATAAATAAAATTTTTATAAAATATTGCTTGAGCCCCGTCCCAAACAACACTTAAAAGTACATTATATTCCATTTATGTGCTTTAACAAGACATCACGGAGTAAAAAACGAAAGAAAATTACCTTTTATAAAAAAGCTATGCTTTATAAATTACTATCATCCATTGTTTATTCGAGTTTCATGATTCACAAAATAAAGGTTTAATATATTAATTATAACATCCAAATTCTTTATTGAAGATCACATTTTCATTTTACTTTCATTCTATTGAATTTTTTTTTTTCATTTTCAACCCATAAAATTTGATTTAAATTTATTTTTAAATAATATACTCATCCGATATTATGCTTTGTTGGTCAGGCGTGTTTCTTGTTGTGTCTTCCAGTACTAGTTAATTACCAAGTTATCAATGGAGCGTCTGGCTGAAGCATCTCCTCCAGCAAAACAGGTCCGCCTGTTGCAGTGGCTTTCATTGCTGGTGTGCGCTTTGCCAACAATATTTATGGTGGCATGCAGTTTGTAGACAAAACTGAGTGGGGTACTGTGATAGCATGAGTCATGTCTGATATTGTTTTCCTACTGAATATTGTTCCCTCCCTCCATGGACAGAGAGGGTAGGGTTATACTTGTGATTAAACCTGGCTTTAGTTTCCTATGAAAACGCCTTCTCTTTTTTTGTATGGCTTCATCACTGCGAGCTAATTGCTTGGCTCAAAGATTCAGTTGAAAGTACAGATCAAGGGTTAGTTTTTTTCTGGGAGCCAGTTCATCTGAGATCCTGATATGATCTGCTTCCGTCGAGCACTACAACTTCTTCAGCCCTGATTATTATTGACTGGTTGATATTAATTGTTCTACACAGCCACATCTGGAGTGGATTCCCTTTCTTGCTTTCGACTATTTGCTGTGATAAAATCTTTAAGCAGTAAAACGAAAACAAGACGAAAATGATGGACCTGGGAGAGCACATTTGAAGGTGAGTCAGGTGTCCTTGGAGCTCAAGAAACTGTGCCGAAGCTCAGCCATATCTTCAACCATGGCCTCTGACAGATATTTCGCAAGCTTCTTTAGAAACCCAGTCCATCATCACCCATAGGCTTTCTCGAACATGGAAGGTCCCGATTCCTTAAGGTGACACACCTTGACAGAATGACAGGCATGAAAAGAATCTGATTATTGTCGATTTTCTATTGCTAGCCAAAAAGGCACTCCCTGTTAGAGGTTTTGCCGTCCCCAGCTCATCAACGGACCCCATGCTTCCATTCATCACTTTAAGCAAAGAAATGATGCCTCCCATAGACCCACAGAAACCTTTTCCCTTTTCAGGTATTTTGACTCGTGTGTCAATGACAGCTTCAAGGTCTTAACACAGTATCATGTCATGTTTATTAAAACTCAAATATTATTGGCTCCATGAATTCATTTAAACTTCAATTCAAACCCAAAATGGTGAAAGTTCAAGTAGAACCCAGCGGTTAAAATAAATAAATAAAATATAACCTATAATTATGGACTCGGTCATCCAACTCACGTCTGTTTAGTAATATAATAAGGTGTGAATGAACCTGGTTATAATTTTAAAAATATTCTACTAATTAATATACACGATACTTTTATATGGATTTTAGTGAAAATTCTTTTTAAAATTTTAGTTATAAAAAAAAATATAATTTATAGTTTTTTAAACATGTTTTTTTAATTACAACAGCAAAAACTATCTAAACAAACACTCAATCCATGTACCTCACACACAAAATGCATATAAAACATTAGAATTTATATAAAATTCTTTTTATATAAATTTTTTTTATTAAAAATATATTTAGAAATGTGGGCAGATATTATTTTTTAAAATATTTTTTAGTTGGAAATATATTAAAATATTTTTAACATCAATAAAATAAAACACTGAAAAATAATAATTTAAATATTAAAAAAAATTAAAAACTTTTAAAAATATAATTTAACCATAAAGTCAAACAAAACTTAAATTAAGCTCGTCAGCATAATTGTACTCTAGCTAGGAAAACAAGGGACGACTCCGGATAAGTGTGAAGTAACTGATTTATTTGACCAATACAATTGTTTTCGTTAAGGATACTAAACTAGTGCATTCCTTGGCGCAGGTCGAATTATATTTTTTTAAAAAATTAAAAAAATTATGAGAATGAAGATTTTTTTAACAATATTATTAGATCCAATGATTTTAAAATTTATCAACTCGACTCCTTACCTAGCATAATTTTTAAATTAAATCATATGGAAGCTAACATAGAATAAATCATTCAATTTAACAGGTTCAAAGATAATTTGAATAGCCAGTAAATACACAACATAACTTTTAAAATAATTTTGAGACGATAATTTTTTTTTAATATTGAGATGATGCCAGATTAGATCGACCTCAATCGCCCCGCGACCTGGGTTGTGGGCTTTAATAAGTTTAATAACTTTGTTGTTTTTTTAAATTATTTTTATGTAATTTTATGAAAAAATTAGATGCTTGCAAAATCGAGTGTCAACCTTGAAAAAATATGTTTATTTGAGATCATAATAACCCTATATAAAGTAAATAAAAATAAATCATGAATTATATTCCCAACCAATCCAATATTAGAAAAGAGTGAGGTAAAAAAAAACCAATTAGAAAAATTAAAGGACAAGAAACAAAAAAAAAAAAGCATATTATGTTTGATGGGTAAACTCGTAGAACCTGTGAATCGGGTAACTCGAGTCAATAAGTCAAACTTACAAACCGGATAATAAACCCCATTAGGATTAATAACTTGTTTTGTTTTATCTAAACTGTTGTTTATTTAACTATATGATAAAAAAAATAGACAATTGCAAAATTGAGTGTCGAACCAATACTAAGATATTTTTTTTTAAGATTATAATAACATCATAGAAAGTAAAATGAAAAAAAATATATGAAACTCAATTATTAATAAGTCTAGTATTGAATGATGAAATCGAAAAAATTAAATTTTAAAAATAAATAAATAAAAATTAAACTCGTTAAACTCGTCAATAGGCAGACAAACTTTCAAAAATTTATTAACATGTTTTTTTTAAAAAAACCTATTTTTTTAAACTATACGATGAAAAAGAAAAATAGATGATAATATAATTAAGTTCAACTAGAAAAAATAAAAAAAAAAGATACCTCACCAAACCTACGAACCGATGCAACCAGGATTACCTCGCCAAACTCGCAAATCGGGTCATTGGCTCCACAAAAATTAATAACCTAGTTTTTTTAAATCATTTTTTAAACCATTTTCTAAACAAATCATACCGCGATGCTAAGATATTTTTCTAATATTAACTCGATGTTGAGATATTTTTTTGATATCACGATAACTATATAAAAAATTTAAAATAAATTTTCAACTCTAAATCTCCATAAACATATTAATGACTATTTTTTAAAAAAATATCAATAATCAAATAAAAAAAATAATAAAATACAAAAGAAAAACACTCGGGAAAATAGTGTTTTCTCCGCCCCTTCTAACTTTATACTTAATATTTGAAATCAAAAGAACCTTTTAATTAGATAAATGTCGTGTGTATTTGATAATTTGATATATAATATTTTTTAAAAAGAGAATTTTAATTTCAATCTATTAAAATCATAAAAAACTTTAAAATATATTAATTCAATGTTCTTTTAAATTAAAAAATAATTAAAAAATAAAATCAACCCCAAAAACAAATACACCTCAAGCCTATAAATCAAGAAAACAACATGACAGTAGCAAAAAATAAAGAAAGGAAGAGAATAAATGAATTAAGGTACATAACTTGAGGATCAATATCATAAATAATTTGTTTTGTGCTTGATTTGTTATTACTAATCATAATCAATGATACATCACAAGATAAAAAAAATTCCATGATTATACAGACTTGATTAGAGATAACTTGAAAAATATTCAATAAAAATTTATTATTATTTTCCATGCTTAAAAAATACTTAATTTTTGAAAAAAAATATTTGCAATATATGGCAGATGAGAGGAAAATAAAAGAAAATAAAAAGAATTAAATTAAGGATGAAACTCGTAGGTTAAATTAAATTAAAGGGTACGTTAGTAGAGTTTATTTTTTAAAATATGTTTTATTTTAAATATATTAAAATAATATATTTTTTATTTTTTTAAAATTTATTTTTAATATTAATACATAAAAGTATTTTAAAAATAATTTTAAAAATTTTCAACGTCCCTCCTCTTAAAATATATTAAAATAATATTTTTTTTATTTTTTAAAATTTATTTTTAATATTAATACATAAAAAATTATAAAATATTAAAAAAATTAATTTAAACTAAAAAAAAGTTTTTAAAAATTTGCAACGTCCCTCCTCTTCTCCTCAGGCCACCCTTTCTCTCTCTAGAAAAAAGAGGAAGAATTAAATTACAGATGGGACTCGCAGGAGGTTAGGTTAAACTAAATTAAATTAAGGTAAATAAAAGTCGTCCCTCCTCTCCTCAGTCCACCCTTTCTCTCTCTAGAAAAAAAGGAAGGAAAACGCAAAAGAAAATAAAGTCCCATCTCTCTCTCGATCATCCCGTCAAGTCTCCGTCTCTCTCCCTCGCCATTCCTGCTCCAAATTCACACTCAGATCTCCATCGTTTTCTCTTAGATCTAACCGTCATCGTTCTATCAAAGAGAGACGATTTCGAAGAAAAACTGAGAACTAAAAAGAGGAACCCTCTCTAATTGTTGGATCTGAGAGGGAAATGGCGTTATCAGGCATGAGAGGTCTCTCTGTCTTTATAAGCGATATTCGAAATTGTCAAAACAAAGAGCAAGAAAGGCTTCGCGTCGATAAAGAGCTTGGCAATATCCGCACTCGTTTCAAAAGCGAAAAGGTTAGGGTTTTTATTTTTTCAATTCTTTTTTATTTTTACAATTTAATCATTTTTTGTCTATTTATATAACGTTAATTTATATCTGATTACTTTAATCACCGAGAAATTTCTCAGTGAAGTTTGAAATTGAGCTGAGCTAATGCAAGTATATATGGCATAAGAGTAATAATGTTAATCTTACATAAAGTTACTCACTTCTGGAAGAGCTGTATCAGTTGATTTTGTTGACCACAGCGGTGGGTCTGGTAAATCCAATGGCTGGGATTTTTCGGGAATTGAATTCGGAGAAATTTTTTTTATTTAGATTAGCATAGCTTATAGCATAAATGTTTAGGGCCTGTGGAAATGGAGAGTTCTTGTTGTGCGAGCTCGTGGCAATGAATGGCGGTAAATTTGGATTTTTTTTCTTGGTGTTAGTTCTTTTTAGTGAACTGTCAGGCGTGGAGATATATAGTTTAAAGATTAGGAGTAGAAGTGCGTTGACGCTGATTTAGGTCAGAATGAGTAATTCTCAGCAGTTCGATGAAGGGTCAGGTTGGGCATATAGAACATATTTTCACTGTGGTTTACTTGATCGAAGAGTTTGAAACGTTGATGGAACAAAAAGGAAAGAAGAAGTAATAGGAATAGCAATCAGGTTAGAGCCCTTTTAGTTAGTGTGTTTGGATATTTACTTGTGCTGCAGATGTGAACTGATGATGGCACTGAGAGGACATTCCTTTTTCACTGCATTGAAATACATATGGCTGAATGATGTTGAGTTTGATTGGACCTCGAATGGGAAAGGCTTGTGTGGAAAACTTTGGTATGTAAGAAGGGAAATGTATCTTAGTTTCTAAGATGTAGCTTTTTGGGATGGAATGGTTGTGACATCGAGTAAAGGAAATAAGTTAGTAGCTATTGCCTATTCATATTTAAGAACCGTGTTGGTTTTCAGTATTGTTCCAAGTTAGTAGCTATCGTCTATTATTTGACTACATATAATTTGAAGATGAGGAAGTGCTTTAGTTGGAAACAGAAATCCCAGTTCAAATCTGCGGGTTAATGTTTTGGAGATTGCACTCATGCCTTTAAATTTGTTTGTTGTTGGTGGGAAGCTAAAGAGTTGCTTTCAACCCACGTAAAGGCTTTGTGTATTTGGGAAAAGGCTTATTTTTTCTTATAGTGGAAGAAAGAATTTGCTCAAGTTAAGTTTACATATATTAGATCCCATACTTGTGTTAGATCTGTGTTTTGTTAAAAGCTCAAGATTGCTCTGGGTCTTTGAGTTTCAAAGATTTTTTCAGGTGGTGATAATTCGATCTCGTGATATAGTTTGACTGACCATGTTTTGATTCAGAACTTTAAAAAAGGCCCAGTTGGAGAAATTTAGAATTGCAGGGGAACCTCTTAGGCATTAAAAACAGTTTTTGAAGTTTGGTTTCTCACATTCTTGAATACTGGTTTGCTGCTGCATCTTGTTCCTGTCTGCATCACCTTGTTGTTCGTCCTTAATATCTACCTGAAAGTTGTATGCAATTTATTGAATTGCTGCTCAATCAGAACAATACAACGTCAGGGAATGATGGAAATGCTTTTAGATACTTATGTAAAAGTTTATGCATTGTTAATTCTCCCATGTATCCGACAACACTTGCAATATTCTATTAAATCGAGAGAGCTGTTATATGGATTTTTTTGTTTCTTTGACAGGGTTTGACTCATTATGAAAAGAAGAAATATGTTTGGAAAATGCTTTACATTCACATGCTAGGCTATGATGTAGATTTTGGTCACATGGAAGCTGTTTCCTTAATATCTGCGCCGAAGTACCCTGAAAAGCAGGTAAATTTTGTCTATGCTTTTCATGATTTCTAATGATTGATAGTCATGTGGCTGGCTGGTTATTGGCTTGTCTAAGTGAATCATTGAAAACATTGGTTATACTGGTTTGTTTGCCATAGTCAGTGGATGTACTAACAATCCTGAAGAGCTCTTCTACATGTGGTCAATAGGAACCATTAAAATGGTAAGGAAAGCAATATCTATACCAATTAAATTTTGTATAGGAATGGAAGCCTTCAAGATCCTTGGAAACAACGTGTTTGTAGTATTTCCTAAGATAAATATAATGTGTTCCTCAAAAGCTACACCTCCCATGATGTGAACTTATGCATTTCTGTTTCCTTTATGTTCAGAATTGGCTTTGCTGTTCAATTAACTTTTGCTTTTCTGCGAATGCCTGCAGGTTGGGTACATAGTGACATCATCTTTGCTAAATGAGAACCATGATTTTCTGAGATTAGCAATAAATACAGTGCGCAATGATATTATTGGTCGGAATGAAACTTTTCAGTGCCTGGCTTTGACTATGGTATGGTAACAGAAGATGTTTTTTAGTTTCTAGACTTGTGTATTTTTATTTTCAGATGATATTAAGATGTTTCAGAAAAGTACCTTCGTCTGTTCCTTTTTATTCTATAGTCTCTCCTCTTTTCCTTTCTCTGACACACCCTACAACATTTATTTGAAATCTTACCTTTGAGACTATTTTGCTTTAATTATTGCAGGTTGGGAATATTGGTGGAAGAGAATTTGCTGAATCTTTGGCACCAGATGTTCAAAAGTTACTCGTAAGAGATGGCAATAATTTAGAGTTTTTTTTACTGGCATATTTTGAAAATGATTGATGTGAACGTCTCCCTCGTTTTTGGTTTTAGATTTCTAGTAGCTGCAGGCCGCTTGTGAGAAAGAAGGCTGCATTATGTTTGCTGCGCTTGTACAGAAAAAATCCAGATGTCGTCAATATTGATGGCTGGTATGTTTTTGAAGGTTACCTTCTAGGCTATTATCCAAAAATACCTTTTATCTTTGTCGATTTTAATGGTCTCTTTTTTCAAATGCCTTAGGGCGGATCGGATGGCACAACTGCTAGATGAACGTGATCTTGGTGTTTTGACGTCTTCTACGAGCCTTCTTGTTGCTTTAGTGTCAAATAACCATGAGGCATACTGGAGTTGTCTACCAAAGTGTGTTAAGATATTGGAGCGACTTGCGAGGAACCAAGATATCCCACAAGAATACACTTATTATGGTATCCCATCTCCTTGGCTTCAGGTCAGTATATATATGTTTTTTTTTATTGTTGTCTTTTGGAGAAAAAAAAAGAGAGAGGGAGGGAGAGGGATTCATAGCAAGGTTGATTACATATGATCCAATCTACCCAGTTTTCCTCCTAAATCTTGTGAATGTTAGCAGTCAGAAGTTTCTCCATTCATAGCTTACAAGTTCATGCTGATTCAATTGTACAGGTTAAGGCAATGAGGGCGCTTCAGTACTTTCCAACTATTGAAGATCCTAATGTTAGAAGATCCTTGTTTGAGGTCTGACTGTTTTCAAAGAATTTAATTTGACATCCTCGTTAGGATTTGTGTTTCTAATAAAACCTAATTTGTGATCTCAGGTCTTACAGCGGATACTAATGGGAACTGATGTTGTAAAAAATGTAAATAAGAACAATGCATCACATGCTGTTCTCTTTGAAGCCCTTGCTCTTGTAAGTTGACTGCTCAACTAAGCATGTTGGTACATCAATATGTTATATATATAACAGCTTATGTATTGTTTGTTGATATAATATACTGTGTTGTTATTGACAAGCATGTGCATGTGATTAAAGAAATGATTTGATTTTGAAGGAGCAGAATCCCCCCCCCCCAAGTTGATTAGTTGTGGTGTTTACATTACCATATGAGCTCTCAGCCTTTAATTTCTCTACTATGGTTGGAAATGCATGTGATAGGGTTTCTGCCCTCTTTTTCACATTTTAACTACATAAATGCTTAATGAAGTAAATTTATAGTTAATGAGCATTCTAAGGGTCCTGGTGTTGTGCTTTATTTATGGAGACAAATGATATGCTGGCAAAGATGGGACTTGAACTCAAGTCCCTCCCTACTTTGCAAGCGTACCAATGTGTTAGAAGCCTGCAGATTGTGGTTTCTAGATCTTAATTTCCTTTTTGCAGGTAATGCATCTTGATGCTGAAAAGGAGATGATGTCTCAGTGTGTTGCCCTTCTTGGCAAGTTTATTGCTGTACGTGAACCAAATATCCGATATCTTGGCTTGGTGAGTTGTAGTTTTATCATTTTAGTAACTCAATAAACTTACTAAAGTGGATATATGTCTAAACTTTGATGGGTGAATCTATTTGCTAGTGTATAACTGCATGATTGAACATTACAATTTTTTTGTTGCTTTGCTGCAGGAGAATATGAGTCGGATGTTGATGGTTACAGATGTGCAAGATATCATTAAAAGACATCAGGCTCAGATCATTACCTCGTTGAAAGATCCTGACATCAGGTTAACTTTGAGTGTGTTGCATTTTATGAAAATTTTATAGTTCTTGATGTGGTTTCTGATGCATATGACTTCTGTGTTTTTTACTTTGTTTCCTTTTGAGATTTTCATATGATTATAAAAAGAGGGCATCTTATCCACTAAACATGGCTCAGATGTATGCGCAGTGTTTTGGATATCTCGTGTTTATGAGGATGAAACTGATTGCGTACCCCTAAACGCCAATGGATAGTTTTTGAGGTTTTAGATCAATTATATTCTCAGATTTATTTAGCTGACTTCAAGTTTTCCCTACAGTATCCGTCGACGTGCTCTTGATTTACTCTATGGTATGTGTGATGTTTCAAATGCAAAGGACATAGTGGAAGAGCTGTTGCAGGTATAAATATATGCATTGAATATGCGGACTGACATTTTGATATGAATGTAGTTCACAATTCTATTGGCATTCTTTATTGGTCTACCAAGAAAGATGAGAGTGCACTGATTTTTATCTGATGTTCAGTATCTTAGCGCAGCAGATTTTGCAATGCGTGAGGAGCTGTCTCTTAAAGCTGCCATTCTTGCCGAAAAGTTTGCTCCTGATTTGTCTTGGTAAGGATCTTTTGCCATTACAAGCTATAGGGAAATGCTGGGCATAGTAGTTGTGAAAGCAAAATTTCTTTATCATTTGGATATACATTGAAGGAAACATGAATGGACTGGCTTTTGATTTTTAAGTCATAAACATCATTGGCTTTTGGCTCTAAAATGAAATGTCGATATGAATTCTGGCATTAAAAATTCAAACTTGGAAAGACACGTCTCCCTGGCAAGCAACTGCCTTAAAGAATCTGAAATTTCTTGCAATGCTGAGTAATTTCCATCCTTCTTGTATGGCTTTTCTCATATTTCCTGCCCATATCTGTGCTGAACTAATAATCTACTTTCTGCAAGACAATATACTATCTTTTCTGCTTTATATTAGTAAAAGAAGATTTCCATCCCTGTGCAACTGAAATCAGTAGCTTGAGCTCATCACTCACCATTTTTCACTGCTAGTTTAACATTGCTAGATTCCAAGTTGTTTGTTATTGATCTGAAGCAACCAAATACCAAGTTGCTTGCACTTGTTTATCTGTGTATACTATTTATCTTGAGCACAGGTATGTGGATGTGATACTTCAATTGATTGACAAGGCAGGGGATTTTGTCAGTGATGATATATGGTTTCGTGTTGTGCAGTTTGTTACAAACAATGAAGACCTACAGGTAATTAAAATATCCTTGGTTTAAGCATAATAAATCTTGTTGATAATAGAGACCTCGATCTAGAGACTTTTCTACTGAAACTTGAAACATTTGATCAGCCTTATGCAGCAGCAAAAGCCAGAGAGTATCTTGACAAGCCTGCCATACATGAGACCATGGTCAAGGTGTGTAGTTTTGTACTGATACCTTTTGGCACTATTACTAGTTTGTAAATTACTCTGATATGAAAAGAGAGGGGTGTGTGTGTGTTAGATATAGATGTCCGACTCGTTTTGGTATTGGTATGTGGGTGTAACAGGTCAGTGCATATCTCCTTGGAGAATACAGCCACCTTTTGGCCAGAAGGCCTGGTTGTAGTCCAAAGGAAATATTTAGTGTCATACACGAGAAGCTCCCTACTGTATCGTAAGAACACCTAACCTTTGCCTATCTTTTCTGTCATATCTATATTTTATTTTCACTTAGTCATTGATATGTTAGACAAATGAATGTGTCTGCAGAACTACAACCATTCCAATTCTTCTTTCCACATATGCTAAGATCTTAATGCACACTCAACCTGCGGACCCAGAACTACAAAAAATTGTCTGGGCAATATTTAGCAAGTGAGTTTTACTTTGCTTCTCTCGTCCTCTGTTAGGTTGTTATGTGTTGGTTATTCTGCGAACCTCAATAATTTTGTGTGTTTTCATAGATATGAGAGTTGCATTGATGTTGAGATACAACAACGAGCAGTTGAGTATTTTGCATTAAGTAGGAAGGGTGCAGCTCTAATGGACATTTTGGCTGAAATGCCTAAATTCCCTGAGCGTCAGGTATATGCATTTACTTACAATAATAGATCCAAATAAAGAAATTATTCTAGGTTACCACCTGCAAACTCATCTCTGACTCTGATTAAGGGATTCAATTGCGTGCTATTGGAACTAATTTTGGTCTTTTCACTTGGAAATTCAGTCTGCATTGTTAAAAAAAGCTGAGGATGCTGAAGTAGATTCTGCAGAGCAAAGTGCTATTAAGTTGCGGGCACAGCAGCAAATGTCTAATGCATTGGTTGTAACAGACCAACGGCCTGCTAATGGCGCACCTCAAATTGTTGGCGAGCTTAGTCTAGTAAAAATTCCCAGCATGAGTGATGATGTGGGTAGTTCTTGTCTATTATTCATGAATCCTAGTTTTTCCTTGGAAGAATGTATACATGATTTCTGAGTTGCATTTGGGAATCTGTTTTTTGTTTAACTTGATAGCAGCATACTTCGGCAGACCAAGGATTGTCCCAGGCAAATGGGACTTTGACTACAGTAGATCCTCAACCTGCTTCAGGAGATCTCCTAGGTGATCTCCTGGGTCCACTGGCTATTGAAGGACCTCCTGGAGCTATCCAATCTGAGCCAAATGCAGTTTCTGGACTGGAAGGGGTTCCAAGTTCAGCGGACTATGCAGCCATTGTTCCTGTAGGAGAGCAAACCAATACTGTTCAGGTATGTAGTTCTGCTATGGCATGTTTAGTTTATAGGAAATTTAAAACATGTAAAAACTTGGAAGTCTTTTCTCTTTCAGATTTGTTTGTGCCATTAATTGTGTAGGCTGATGGATTTGCTTGGGCATGTTTTGATGTATAATGCAATGCCATTCAAGCAGGTTTAGCATAACTCAGCTGTAGTGCATTGGCAGATCGAACATGACTTGTATACCATTTTGATTCTTGCATTTGACAAGCTGAGTTTGTTCATGATGATTGCAGCCAATTGGAAATATCAACGAAAGATTTTATGCTTTGTGCTTGAAGGATAGTGGTGTTTTATATGAGGATCCAAACATTCAGGTATGAGTTGTTGTTTCCAAACAATTACTTCTCTTTGTTAGATATCCAAGCCACTTCCCTTCATAGCATTTAAAGTTGGCCACACAGTTCTTTCAAAGCTTCTACAATATTTTCCCTGGTTTTAGCATCAAATATCTTGCAGATTGGTATTAAAGCAGAGTGGCGAGCGCATCAAGGACGTCTTGTCCTTTTCTTGGGAAACAAAAACACTTCTCCACTTGTTTCTGTTCAGGCTCTGATACTACCCCCTGTCCATTTAAAAATAGAGCTCTCCTTAGTACCTGAAACTATTCCTCCACGGGCACAGGTAAAATGCTTGGAATTGGTAACTGGCTGTTGATCACCATGTGTCACCGTTTCATCATTATTGTTCCTTAATCATCAATTATTCTTAAATGTTTCCTCTTGGTTGTATAGGTGCAATGCCCGCTTGAATTAATGAATCTCCACCCAAGCAGGGATGTCGCTGTTCTTGACTTCTCTTACAAGTTTGGTACAAACATGGTACATAATATAGGAAATGTGTTCCACATTGCTAATTTTTTAAATAGCCTGCTATGTTTATCATTTACAATTATATAATTTTGGACTTTTTGTAGGTCAATGTCAAGCTTCGGCTTCCAGCTGTTCTAAACAAATTTCTACAGCCTATTTCAGTATCTGCTGAAGAGTTTTTCCCACAATGGAGATCACTTTCAGGACCACCACTGAAGCTTCAAGAAGTAGTATGTATATTTTGCTCCTGTTCAAAACATGTCAGTTTTTTTTTGTTGTGCTGAAAAGTTCTTTCCCTGTTTGTTCCATGTTATGATTCTGATTTGATTCATGCTGCTGAGTGTCGCTGCCTTTATACAACCTGATTGGTAGAGTGATGTATCAAGTCTTGGCACCAGTTGATAAATATTATAGGCTTTCACACAAATGATTTGTGTGCGTGTGTATTCTTGCACAAGTTTGTTACACTGTTCCAGCATTAACTGTTACAGCTGCCTTTAGAGTGGTATATCTTGCTTTCTCATTCATGTTAGCAAGGATGTGTCATGTAGGACAACTTTGGATGTGTGCCCACAAAGATTTCACAGTGAACTGGATTTTGAAAATCGAGGATTTTAGGCCTAAATTAGGTTTTTTTACTGTAGCTGTGGAAAGGGTCTCATAGGAAAGAAATGGAAGCACCTGGACAGAGAAAAAGGGAGAATGCTCGAGGCCACAGCTCTCTAACTGAATGAATTTCAAGTCCACCGACAACTTAGAGTACTTGAAAATAATCAAGTCTACCTGTTACATCAGTAGTTATCATTCTCAAGAAGAAGAAGCAGAAAAAGGAAAGAACCATAAATGACAGAAGCTCCTAGCCAATAGTAACTTCCTAAATAAGCGAATTTCTAAATATTGTAATGTTCACATTACAAAGTAAGATGAATTCCTAGATAAACTAGGTTTACAAGAAATCTCAAAATCTAAAATTAAATTAAAATAATCTATAAATTCCTCTTGGTTGATCAATATGAAATGGTCGATCTTGCTTTTAGAGGATGTAGGGATCTTATCATTCATGGTTTCAAGGATGTCTAAAATCTAAACAGCCAATCTTTGGTGCTGAAACTCGTCAATATTGTTAGTTGCAAGCACAATTGCCATTTATTATGTTGCTATTTCTGATCCCCTTGCATTGACTAACATGATCATTTTGTATTATTATCTTATTAATTGTACAGGTTAGAGGCGTTAGGCCATTGCCTCTCATTGAAATGACAAATCTATTTAACAGTTTGAGGTTGACAGTTTGTCCGGGGCTTGTAAGTGATTCTTTCTTCTTCTTTCTGTCCACTATCGTCATTTTGAGTTATATAAAGAGTTGTTCACTGCTCTGTTTTCTGTTTTAGGATCCAAACCCCAACAACCTGGTTGCAAGTACAACTTTCTACTCGGAGAGTACACGGCCCATGCTTTGCTTGGTGAGTATATCTTTTATTGTCTTTGTTTATTTGGGTTAATAAATGGTTTTGTAGTTCTATTTGCTGTCATAGAATGAGCATTTTGTATGGTGGATTTGTTAGTGGGTCTCATTATCTTACCTGGTGTATAGTTCTAGTCTGTATTCATAATAAGAGTTGAAAATAAATTCACATGAAAGCTTTCCTAGGCTGCTTGATATAAACACTTGTAACTCTTTCCCTCTTCACAATCGGTTCCTTCTTGTTAGTTTGAACTGCTCTTTGACAGCCTCTTTGTATGCAATATTTCAGATAAGAATTGAAACAGACCCAGCAGATCTAACGCAATTGCGGATGACGGTTGCCTCAGGGGACCCAACACTGACATTAGAGTATGTATTTGATGTCCAAGCCTACAAGTCTGTCAACCCACACTTAAAAACATTTACATTTCTCAAACCTTTCCTTGTGCAGGCTCAAGGAGTTTATCAAAGAACAATTAGTTAGTATTCCTACAGCATCACGTCCACCTGCACCGGCACCAGCAGCAGCTCAGCCAACCAATCCGGCAGCTTTGACAGATCCCGGGGCTCTGCTGGCTGGTTTGCTGTAACATAGAGGTGATTGATGCGTGAAGATTTGTTCAATATACACTTGTAAACTTGATTTATACGGTTGGTCCACCCATCTGTTCTCAAGAGGCGGATCAGAAATTCCACGAGCTGGGGCTGGCGGAATCAAGGGTGAGCTAATCTGCGAGCAGCTCAAGTATTCGAATTGAATTTCCATGGGATGGTCGGGATTTTGAGATTCTCTTGCACTATTGTAATGTGCTTAGTGAGGTTTTTCTTTCTTTCATTTCTAAATATATTTTGGGGCGAGGGTTTCTTTGATTTCTTTTTTCCGTTGAAAAAGTTTTACACTCCTTTCTCTTCCCAGTTTTACTGGATTGGTCTCTGGAGCACAAAAATTTGACAGCATTGTAAGATATTTTACATGAAGTAGAAACAGTTGTAATAGTTTGTATCTAATTCTCAATGCCTAATTATATTTATTCAACAAGAGTTATAAACTGAGAGTAATGTTATTTATTCATATTTTGGTTCGTACCATTTTTTTTTTTTAATTATTATTATTCAGATTGTGTGTTTTATGGTTGCGTCCCATTCTGAAGAAAACTCATTCTTGTACTGTTTACAGTCTGGCCGGGGGTTAATAATTGAAGGTTAAAATATTGAGGTTAAGGGTGTAAGAAAATGATTAATTATTTTGTTTAGTGGCGTGTAAGAATTATTTGTAGTGACAAAATTTCACAATTTTTATAATGATATTAAAATAAATATAATAAAAAATAATAGAATTTGAAAGGAAAAAAAAAGCACAAACTTCAAAATTTCTGTCCTAAAATTTAGTGCCCCCCCTTCCCTTGTCAGGCTAATTCAGGCTAATTGAATTTAATTTTAATGGTTAAATTAATTTGTGTTTGGAATTTTGATTTTGATTTCTAAATGAAATTTAAATTATAAAAAGCAAGCAAAAGAAAATAGGAAGACTTTCTAATTTGCTATATTAAAAAATAATCTTCAAATTTGTTTAAAAAAATTAACACTCAAAAAACATACCAGTTTAGTCTGCCGCAAATAAATCTGGTTTGTCATTCCCTTTTTGCTACAGTACTCTTCCCCTCAAAAACATCATAATAATCCCCCACCAAAAAAAAAAAACATAACAAAATATTAGTAATTCTAAATCTCTTAAAAATTTATCCATAAAATTACTAAAAAAAAAGGATTTAATCGAAGCGAAAAAAAAGTGAAAAAATGTAATATACAATTTAGATGAAACATTTAAAAGAAGCAAGGGAAGTTTGGAGCAACTAACAGCTAGTGAGATAATTTTTCTTTTTATTTTACAGTTTATTTTTACATTTTAAAAGTATTTTTAAAAAAATTAAAAAAATTTATTTTTTTAATTAATATTTTTTTAATGTTTTTATATCATTTTAATGTGCTGATATTAAAAATAATTTTTTTAAAAAAAAATATATATTATTTTAATGTATTTTTAAGTGAAATTAAACAGTTTAAAAGGAGTGAAATGAAGGTCAAATGATAGGTAGATATCAAAATAGCTTCTTGAAGCGGGTTTTGAGAGACAATTTCAAATAATTAAAGAACAAAACTTCAAACATTTTTGCTACAAAATTTGAATCTAAATAACCAGGTAATTCAAGAACCAACCCTTCTTGGTTTACTGGAGGGCGGGATTCTGAATTAAAAGGAAAATTTCTTTTAATTTCATAGGTATTCTAAACACGAATTCAGTTTTTTGACGTAATATTTTATTTTAAATATAAAAATTATAATAGATCATCAATTAAATTCAAATAACATATGATTTGATTCCCATCATACCACAAGTATTAAACTTTTTCTCTGTTCTAAAAAATCTTCCAAACAAGATTAAAGAGGGTTAAATGTTAACCCCTTTTAACACTAAACCAAATACATTACTAATGTCAAGACTTGAGTATTTTTACTGTTGTCGTTGAAAGCTGAAATGGGTTAAAGAAATCGGAACCCAAGTTCGCCATTTCCTTGAACTCCGGCGTGAAAATTATAAATCTGCTGTATATATCCATCCATGGCATACATAGTAACCTTTGCTACTTCATCTTACCTTCTAAGGGTTCTTTCTACGTTCACCAACGGACATGTAACTAGAAGGCGGCGGTGGTGCTCCTGAAAATGTGAGATTTCACGAAATTTTAACCGCAGCCTGCTAGCACAAAATTAGATGTTCGGATTGGTCTATTCATTTCTTTGGTATGGGGTTCTAGGCCTGTAGTTTTTAGTTCAACTAGTGTGGGCCGTGGGCCTGTATTGATTGGATCATTCATTTTGTAAGGAAAAAAAACAGAATTCCCGCCCTTTTGTAACCTCTTTGTTCTTTTAGTCAAAAAAGAAATGGAAAAAAAACCTCCCTCCTTTTCTCCCTACAGTATCCAAAATTTGCCAGACCTATACACAAAATGGGGTGGGTCTAATTTACATTTCAATACCATAATTAAATTCTAATAAATAGTGTCTTCGAGATTTGAGAAATTGGTTGGGATTTCGGAGGGCTCATTTAGAAGTCATGCAAGAAGAGCAACAGGATACTGTTTCTTTAAAAATGAGCCGAAAGAGTTGGCATCTTGCTCAATCATTCAGGAACGGTACTCAACTGGAAGCCAATAATTTTCGTCGGGAACAATGAGCGAAAAGAGATGCGGGAGATGCTATGCTAATGCTATATACTATAATGGGAATTTGCAATGTTTGTCTCTGTTTTTTTTTTTAAATAATAATAAAAATGTGAAGGTTATTTGATTTGTTTTTCTCATAATAATTATAGTACTCTGTATTTCCATGAATAAGTTGGTTGTTTTGTACGAAAAGGACTTGGCATGCTTGTAGTTAGTTTTCTACGGGGTTACAGGGGTTTTGCTCCTCTGATCAGGAACTCACCATTCATTATCTTGACAAGAAAGTCAGGGATGAACTAGTCTCTTGCACTTCACTTCACTTATGCTGTCAAAGATTTTGATCTTTATAATAAACATCCCTGGGAGATCTGGCCCATGTAGTTTGGAAGAAACAATGTGGTTTCTGAATTAGATAAGTTTTCTTTACACGACTGAAGAAGAGGAGTGGTAAGGATTGTAGAATTTCTAGGTGGTGGAACTTGACACGGAGAGGGGGCTGGTGACCTGATTAAAAGCGCTGATACGGAATTGCCAATTGGGTTGGAGAACAAGAAATCCCCTCACTGTGGGAAGTGGATGATGTATGAGTTTAGTCTTCTTGGACATTCAACAGATTATGCTTTGAGTCATTAAGAGTGAAGGACAGGGATAAGAAATCGTCAGAATCTGAGCCAGTAGCTGTTCTAACAAAACAGAACAATGAGAAGAGAATCAGAAGCAATTGCTAGTGGAAAAAAATTCAAGATTAAAGAAGCCTGAACCTTGTTCTGATGATGCCCCTGAATTTGAGGTTGCAAAATCTCATTGGGCCAACTCTGAATTACTAGTTTCAGATCCTCCTATTATAAAATTGACTAGAGATGATGTGGCTGATGAGATTTTGGGGTGCTTGGAGGGATCTAACAAGGCAACCATGACTGCAAAGGATGGAATTCTCTCTTACTAGTTTCAGATCCTCCGCCGGCTGAAATATTTCCTCCGCCCCTAGCTGGTATGTCGTAGAGCAGCTCACTTTAAGGAAAACTTCTTGAATAGGCCAATGTTTTATGGAGATCATGAGTGATACTTTTTAGCGTGGTAGGGTTACGAGGCAGAATCATAGAATGCACTTCATTATTAGTAAGAAGTTATTTACAACTCGTTTTCTGTAGAAAAAGTTTGCTGGTCAGCAGTCAACTTGTCGCCCCTAGTAATGCCATGTGAAATATTCCAGTAAAACTAGGCTTGCAGACCACCATATATTGTATTGTACATGACCAAACCCTAACATAAAAAACAAGATTTATTACAATTTTATAAGAGCTGAGACAGGCTTGAAATTTTCAATGTGTGGATCACACTAGACTCAGAGAGTTAAAATTCTGTACCTATAATAAAAAAGAAAAATTCCATCCTACGGGAAGCTGGGAAGGCACACTTCTTGATGAATCTTCAAGAAGAAAACACGTAAAAATTATCAAATTTAAACCGATCTCAAGAAAACTTGTGGTTGAACTTTGATTTATACAAGCAATGCAATCGGATAAGCACAAGAAAAAAGGCTTGCTTATCTCCTCTAATCTGGGAAAATATTTTAAGCTTGTGAAGTAATTCACTCCGCAAGTATGATTTTAAGAGTGCCAAATGGAGAGCCCTACATTAGCAAATTACCCCAGCTAATTCTTGAAAAATAAAAAAATATATATGTGATTTTCTAAGCTTCCGAACCCGAATGATTAAATGGGAGGGAACTTGCAATGACGCATCATGTGTGCCAAGTGCCAAAACATCCATTGCTAGAAAGGGATATCACCATGGCATTTTACAAAACCTTCCCTGGCTTTGACAATGATGAAGCATAAACTGGTTCATCATCATCTTTACTTAATAGTGCACAACCTCAGGGCAAGCCTGCTTCATGGGAGATTTTTCAACTGCGGTTCAATTTACAACCCCATCCAACAGAACACTGAAGAATCCCCGCATAACAAAAAACAAAACTTCATGAAACAAAAGCCAGCTACCGCCACTTTCGGCAATTGCCACACCTCCAGCTGCTGCTGCCTTCAACAGGTGAAGACTCCACCCAAGGAGAACAATAGCGGTGTAACATTAAGCCACATACATCACAAGAAAGATCAGGAGATGGTACCGAGTCCAAACACATCTTA
The DNA here is from genome assembly GCF_000002775.5 of Populus trichocarpa. Taxonomy (NCBI): domain Eukaryota; kingdom Viridiplantae; phylum Streptophyta; class Magnoliopsida; order Malpighiales; family Salicaceae; genus Populus; species Populus trichocarpa. Next base: position 20,209,115 of record NC_037288.2, on the reverse strand, counting down.
CATGGCTTTGTGTTAGGAGCAGATTCCAAAGACATGTCGCATGAAGTACCAAGTGTATGTTGCTTCTGGAACTCGTCCTCTGAAGCTGCATGAAACTGATTTTCATTGTTTCCCAAAACATTCCCAGTGGCATCAAACCCATCCAATTGGCTACCATCATCAGTTGCCAGCAACTCCGTAAACGAGAAATATGTCTGTGGCTCAAACGCCATATCCTCATAGTTTACATCTTCATAATCAAACACCATATCACTGTCAAGGCCATTGCCGGAAACATCCCATTCAGCACAAGACATCTCTTTGTTCACGTTGTTGTTTGTTTCAAGAAACATGGATGAATCAGTAGGGTAAAGATTAGACACAGAAATATCTTCAGCATCTCCTTGACGCTTCCCTTGTCTTCTGACTGGAAGCTTCTGCGGCCCTTGTCCAGCAATGTTCCGTTCAAAATCCACTCTAGAATTCTGCTCTGTAATTTGCTCAACTCTTGAAAGGGAGAAAAGAAGAGGATCATCATCCTGTACGTAAACATTCTCCACAGGAAACATTGGAGTAGTTGGCTCACAGTCTCTGGATTCAACAATAGTTCCAGAGTCAGCTCCTATTCCTTGCTCCCATGCTCTCTTTCGCGGCGTCAGAACCTCTGGCTTCTCATCTCCATAACCATCCCTGTAAGGACAATTTGGTGATTTTATCCTCCGACATTTGCAACACTTGAAGCCTATAACATCAGAGAGTTTTGACTCTTCAAGTTCAACAGCTTCGGCATGAAACCAATCTGCAAAAGAACAAAAAAAACATGTTTCATATAACAGAAACGAGCTACATTTTCTACTAAAGAGGAATGGCACCTATAATGAGCATAAGGCTTACTTGCACAAGTCTCGCAGTGGATATACATCAGATCACAGTTATATTCCTTTCTGCATAGATTACACTCTGGCATTAACCGTTTTCCATTTGGACTGCCCCTTGATAGAATGTTTTTATATCTGAAATCAATGCCTGTATCCTCGTTGTTCTTCTTCCTCCATATGATGCCCCAATTACGTGATCTACTTTCAGTTTTTGTTGCCTTCCTAGATGAGGAAATAGCTTGTTTCACTTCAGAGCCACTAACCTGGGTCCTACTTTTGGTTTTTGTAGCCTTACTAGAAGTAGAGGTAGCTTGTTTCACTTCAGAACAACTCTCCTGGGTTCTGACAGACATAAATGGTTGATTATGAAGTTTAATCCTGGTGCTTTTCATGACTGTCACTGCATTATGATGTTCTTGCCATTGCAAGGGCAAGGGGCTGGTTAGAGATTCATTCCTCTTTTCATCATAAATAACAGCTCTGGCACTGTAGCATCGCTTGCAAATGATTGAAAACTGAGCTTCCTCGTTTGTATAAATTCTTGAACTTACAGTACAGGCTTGATGACAGTAACCTAACCACAATATAACCCAAAAATGGAATCGTTAGTGTGATATTCAAAACAATCATACTCTTTCAACTGCTTATATAAAGGAAAACCAAAAGAGCTAAAAGGCAGCTTAAAGTCCCCAACAACGCACAGCATGTTTGTCAGTTTATAAACTATCCAAGAAAAATTTAAAAAAAAAAAAATAAGTTCATGTTTTGTTTTGTCAGTTAAGAATATCAACTTAGTTATAATCATACCTTGGCAAGAACTGCACGTGACCGTATCCCTGAAAATCACACCATCAAAAAGAATAATAAGCAGTGAGCTTTTTCTCCCAGTATGACAATTGCTGTGAATTTAAAAACAAAATCAGAATTAAGTACAGAATATTACCTAATTAAAACATCATATTGACATGAAGCACAAGAGCAACTGTCCAACTTATCTCTCTTAGAGGCAAGATATGAAAATATATCCCTGCGAGAATCTTTCAATTGTCTTCTTTGCAACACAGATAACTCATTTGAAGGCTTCTTGGCTGAAGGTGGAACGACTTCATCTAAGCTTTCTTCAAACTCTTTGATCAAATATAAAGGAACGTGCATTTCAGAAAACCAATACTTATCCTTTCCATTTTCACTTTGCTCGATTTCAATTATATTCTTCATGATGCGGGAAGGAAGATGCTTTTGGTTCCCAAAAGCAATTCCATACCTAGTCTTCTTTTCTTCAATTTTCTTATCACAGATGACAGCATTTCTAAAAACAGATGACTCGGTCTCCGAACCTTTTCCATCCTGGAGGTTCTGCTCTGGACGAACAAGATCACTCCATCTAACATGAAAGTCTAGGTATCTGACCTGATGAAAATTCCAATAGCATTTTCACAAGTTAGACAACCACAAACTATCACAGACAAATTGCTGTTAGGCTTATAGACAGAACATACCAAACAAAAGAAGAAGCAAGAAACAGAATATCATATCAAACCTGAAGTGCAAGTTGTGATGCATTATTACTCCTTTCAACTGCAGCTCTCCAAACCAACTGTCTGCTTCTATTAGGAATCTCCAAATCATCAGTGTAATGGATCCCAGAAATCTTTCTCGAGCCACCTATGACCAAAAAAAATTACAAAATTACTCTTAACTCCGTTTAAAACAATTACTTAATGCAACTAGCGTACAGCTGGATATTTCAATAATATGTATAAGCAAACAGGAAAACAAGTATGGTTGAATTATTTATTTATTTATTTATTAGTAAAGGGATGATGAAAAGAATACCTTGCCTAGCTGCCCTTCTAACCATTGACTGAGGCAAGATTGCTTTATTAAAAACAAGTTTTAATAGCTTCCCTCCTCGCCACCAGACAAAACTTTTGTCATGGCAACCATCTGCTGTAGTATCAGTCACCCCAGAATGTTTCTTATGTCGTTTCCCATTCACTCTTCGTCGGTGAGCAGTTCCAATACTGATTGCAGAACTTTGGGTCATTGGAGATTCAACCAACCAATCGTCCATTGCCTTGACCCAGTCCCCAGAAAGAGCAACAAGACGGGTGTTTTCCTCAAGCTGAAAATAAACACCAGGGGATCACATAAACCAAGGTGAGTCTGACATACATTATGATAAATAAAAAAGGCATTTAGCACACATAAAGGGGGGCTCAAGAAATGAACAGCTGTCCCATGCTTTACTAGGCTGAAAACAGGGCCGGCTTAGTGACCACACATCAATTGAAGACTTACTTCAAGCAATGGCTGTTTTATTGCGCTATAAGTTGAAGCATCTTCTACTTGTCTACGCCACAGTTTTCGGTGACTTGCACTCAGAAAGGGACCAGTTGTAAGACCACATAAAACCTCCCCCATGTATAGAATGTACGTTGATATGCTAGAAAGACTTCCCTCTCCATTCAAAATTGGGCGAAGTCCACTGATCACCTTCAAGGCACCTTTAGTAGCAGTCAAGGCAGCTGAGTTTAACATGCATCCCCTTCGATTGCTGGAGGGCAGCTTGCAAGAATAACACCAACCACACCTCTCTCTTGGCACTTCCACAAGCTTTCTTTCAGAACTTGGCCAGAAAAAACGAGAGGCTGCTGTTGAAAAAGCTTTTGCTTGCAATAAAATGTCAGTAACAACTTTCCTTCCATTGCCTGATTTATGAGTCTCTGTGCGGCTTTCCTCAGATGAAAGAACATTGAGATTAACAGCAGCGGAGGCTGCAAAATCTCCATGCATGTAGTGATTTATGTATGCATGTGGTTTGAAAAAAGTTCCCACATAAGAACAATTGTTTGTTGAATTTCGAACCCTTTGAATGCCTTGATGATTCCCTTCCTTGTTTTGAGAAAACACAGAAGCTGGTAAACAAGTACCATTTCCATTCTCAATACGACTGCCAACACTGTTTGCTGATGTGCAAGTGGCAAGTTCCATTGCACTTGATCTGTGAACCAGGCTTTGCTGGGTTATATCAGATGGATCAGCTAACTGGTTAACTGATTCAGTAGACTCCAGTTTAATCTGCTCATGCGGCTTCATTCTCATAAGATGGAAATATCCTGTTCTCGACACATCACCATCGCTCACAATGTACTGAGGACCAGCTTGAATTACTGCATCAAGAGAGGTTTCAAGACTTGGAATTGCTACAATATCTGTATTGCTTCCATTTACACTAACTGCATTCTCAGCCACAACATTGTCTACAACTTTACGGCTTTCCTCACGAGGAAGAGATAGAGCAGAAAGTTTTGCATCTTCCTCAACAGATGCAATATCGAAACCTCTTCCTGTTGTTTCCAACAGTGAGAATGCACTTTGTGGCATGTTCCAGTGTTGTGCAATTGCCTTGCAAATCTCTAAGTATAGTGATCTATGTTGCATGGATTCGGAAAGTGCTTGCAGGACCTTTTGGATGTCCATCTGATTGTAGTATCTGAAACACGGTTCTCCACTTGTAGACGCTTTCAGCCTGGGAAAAAAAAAAACAAGAGGAAAGATATGAACAGGAAATCAATAAACTTGAGAAGCATTTTAAAAGACAGGCACTCACAGTAATAAAACAGAACCTAAGAACAATTTTGACCACTTAAAAGACACTTGTTTTGCAAACAAAGTGAAGCTTCATGGTGCATTCCATATAATTGGAAAGAAAATAAACAGAGGCAGCTAATACATACACAAGTAAGTGATCACAAGTACCCAAGAAGACTTGCTCATACAAATCAATTCCAAATACTTCTGCTCCTCTAAGTGATGTTCCCATTGTAATAGTAGGTCCCAACTTGTTGATGGTGCACTCCGGACAATACCATGGACCTTCAGGTATATACATTTTGACAACGCCTATACATCTTGAATGATATGATGAAGGGCACCCATCACAGCAAAGTAAGGTTCCATCCAAGCCACAAAGGCGGCATTCATCCCCATTCCCATCTACATCAGCATCAGATACATTCCCATCCCTTTCAGCACCTTTGGAGGCCAGGTACATTGAATTACTGAAAGACTTGCTGCCTTGGCTTTCAGCAATGATATTCATGGCCTCCCTATCCTTGCAAGCTGAAGTCTTGGAATATCTGGGATGAACCCTTCTTGGTCCATGTCCATTATCAGGAAGATTGGTTGTAACAGTATCTGGATCTATACCAAATTCTGACTCTTCACGTACATCAACTTCAGCTCTTACATCTGCTGAGTCCAAAACATCATCACATAGGATTTGCAGAATCATCAGCTTCCTACCCACTGGCAAGGAATAATACTCTCTTTTCCAAAGATTATCATAAAATCCTTTCCACTCAGATCCCTTCACATATCCCATTATTGTAAAATAATGGACCAAATAAACAGTCCAAGTAAGTGAATCAAGAAAGCGCCAATCCACGCTCCTGCATACCAGAAGTGAAACATAATTCTATACATTAATGTTGAGTAGAAAACCAAAGACGACATCACATACAAAAACAGTCATACACAGGAAGGGGAATTAAGAATACATGACAGAATTGCCTAAGAATACATGCAAGAGCAATACCCCATCAAAACATCTCTTTTAATGACAGAAAGAAAGCAAACTCCCATTCCACTGGAAGAATACCAAATTTATTATCTAGTCATTTAGTTGTCCCCCTGAGTGATTAAAATCTTTCAGAGATTGTGGAATCTATTACAAAATTGCCATAAAATCCCCAGTCATTTAAGAACTCTAATATGCAAATTAAGTATCAATATTTCTATATATACCTCAAGCATTTCGATGCAAGCTCAGAACCATCTGAAGAGAGTGCTTCAAGATGACGTCTCAATGCCCGCATCAAAGCAACATGAATGGCATCCAACAACGTGTTCTGAGCAGGGCAATTTACCGCCCCCACTAAATCATCCAGTGTGAATGGGCTCAAGAAAAGACGGATATTAAATGACCTCAAAAACGTGTACACTGAAAAGAGATGTGAGACATACTCGTCTGGCACACCTATACTCGCTGACGATGAAGGCAACTGAGGTGGTGGAATAACTGGAGTCTCCACTTCCATTCCCAAATCCCCATCCCGCACACACTCACATGAATCACTCGAGGAGTCTGCATCATCCTCAACTTGAACCCCACCATTCTCAACCATCAACGCAACACTCACCGATGGTTCAACCTTAATCACCTCCGTTTTCAAATCCACCACATCCTTCTCCGCTTCCTTCTTCCTCTTCTCACTCTTTTGCAAAACAAATTCATCTAGCTTGACCCTCCTAAAAAACAATTCATCATCAAAATCATCATCCCCTAACAATATCTGACGCAACTCACCACTCTCTAAATCCTCGCAGTCCCCATCCTCATAATCCACCCTATACAACCCAGTATCATAATTCACTATCTTCCCCAAAAAAATCCCACTGTCAAACTCTTTCAACACATACCTACCCACTAATGGCTTCCATCTAATATCCAAAGCTTGCTTTTTCAAAGCATTAGCTATTGATTTCATCTCTTCACTTTCTTCCTCGTTTGGCTTCCGCTTTCTCGGTCTACCTCTACCCCTTTTCTTCACCTCCATAGACTCCATTATGGAATCAAAGTCGGATCTAACCAAACCCTAAATCCACTTCAAAATCCCTGAAAATTCAAAGTAAATATCACTGGATCACAGATTTGAAAGAAAGGAAAAACCTTCAATATAATACTCGACTCTGTCTCCTCGTGGATCTAAATTTCATCCAGATCCCTGCCAAAAAATAATCAGAAATCAAGAATTAGAAGATAAATTTGATGCTCGTGTGTGTGTCTTTGCATCTGCGGAGAGAGTGAGGTTACCTTTTTAGGTTTTGGTGGTCACCATTGAAGGCGATTCCGAGGAATTTGAGAGAGAGAGAGAGAAGGGTGCCCTAATAAGAGAGAAGGACGGCATCCCTCTGCTACGAAATAGTGACTAATAAAAAAGACCCATATCGGGCTACGTGTGTGACTCAGATCTGAGTTTAACTCGTCTGAGTTGTTTTGCACTCGGGTTTTCCTTTTATATTGTTTACGTGTTGACGTGGATTATTTTTCCTTTTTGTAAATTAGAGAATTTGAGGGAAAGGGATTGGTATGGTGTAGGTAGCCTTCTGGAAAAAGTGTACACCCTCACTCTTGTTTTTCTGGTACGTTTTTATACTTTGACTTTTTTTTGTAATGATACCATGGGAATTTCTACTAGTTGACTAAAGGATAATATTGAAGAAAACGTATGTGAAATGGTGATATATAATTAATTTAGTTTAAATTATTGGATGAAAGATACTTAATGATGTGTAAATTTAACAAAAAAAAAATTAAAAATAATAATTAATGATTTAATATTTATGTTTATAAGATAGATAATTATATAAAATTGTAATCTTGCATACATGAGAACTTCAATAATTTTTTATATATATATTTTAAATATTATTGTTGAATTTATATGAATGAAATAAGTAATTTTATTATTTTATAATTAACCATCATAAAATATTTATTAAAACCATGACTTCTTATCCTTTATAATAAAATAAATGATAAATAATAATCATATCAAATTTATTCTTAACTTTAAAAGATTTTTTAGCAATTCATGTTATAAGGTATTTTCATATCGGTTTTCGTATATCAGGACTCTCAAGCACCCGAGCGGGCCCATTAGTTGAATCGTACCATGACTCACAGCAAAAGTCAAAACAATCACACGAGATCTTTGTACGCGCACCTGTAGACAATACTGTCCTGCCAGTTAAAATGCTCAAGCCACCATCCATCTGAATATTTGCTTGTGACTTGTAAATTTAAAACAAGCGAGAATTTTAGAATCCACTCGTTAAGATGAGTTGACGCGGAGTTTTGTCCGATTCAGTTACTTAAAAGATCAAATTAAGGTACAAGCACTTGTGTTTTTATTCACTTACCTCAAAAGGCTCGAACGAGACATAAAAATTGCGTGGGTTGGCGGGAACATCTTCCACGTAATGACACTACCGCCAGGATTTTTAAATATGATTGGAAAAAATGGTGGTACCGAGGATGCCATCCAAACGATTTTTCAAAAAAACAAATTGAATTTAAAAAATATTTTTATATATTATTTTAATATATTAGTATTAAAAATTAAAAAATATTATTTTGATATATTTTTAAATAAAAAATCTTTAAAAATTAATAATTACCATACTATATAAAATATATACTATACTCAATCTATTAATCTGATCTAAATTTTTTTTTTAGTTTAACATGGGTGTTCGGGCCAGCTTGCGCGCACCTCGACTAATTCCACGGGCCCTGAAGTTAACGACCATGTAAGCCTCCAGTGGCCATCATATGAGCAACCACAGAGCTCGAACCTGAGACCACAAAGGAAGCAAACCTCTTGGTCCCAAGCTTTTACCACTGGGCTACTATCTAGATGGTTAATCTGATCTAAATTTTAGATGATAAATTATAGGAGATTGATCCACAAATTAATATTATAACTGGAAAAAAAATTATTTTAATAAGAAAACAAATTCAATCAGGATAAAACTTAAATCAGGTAAAAACAAGTTCTGGATCCGTAAATTAATTAATAGATCATTTAAGCTTGACAGGTTTTATAACTATGAGTATCATGGCTAAAGATGAAAATCGTTAACATGGTCAGAATTTTTATTTGACATTATATTAATCACTTGCTATACACACAGTACATGTGATTATGTTAGTGTAGTGTTAAAGTTACTGGCGATATTATTCAAGCAATGAAATTTAAATTAACCTGCCTGATACACAATTTTTATGGTAACCGGTAAGGATTACTGAATCATCCTTTTTTATTGAATTCCAGGCAAGTCAGATGCATCTGAACAGATGTTATATTTCAGTTTTTGTTTTCATGGTCTATCTATTAATTAAAATTTAACTGTTAAAAAAAAAAACTCTCAATCAACATTCAAAGAGCAGGGTGGCTATTGTTAAGTAATATTTATCTAGTTTTATTTATTAAGGGTAGAATAGTATTTTCAGTTTAACCTATATATAATTTCTTTGTATTTAGGTTAACTTAAGCACTCATAATAAACATATTATTGAGAATTCTAGCCTCCTTTTATGTTTGATCTGAATTACTTTAACATGGTATCAGAGCCTAGTTGATCGAACCCTTGGCTTGTTAATTTTATGGAACTCGCTGCCCTTGTAGAAATCATGTTCACCAATGTCAAAGCCACTGCTCGTATCAAAATCGTTATCATCATCCACTTCATTCCCTGTAGGATGTTCCAGCACGCTCAATGCATTCCTTTGAAGCTTAACTTCAGATCCATTTTTCAAAACATCAGACATGGGTTGTTTGACCTATTAAAAGATGGAGGATGAAGATCAGGTTTTGTGCTTGCGGCTGAAGAATTAATATCTGAAACTTTATTTTAGATTCTTCAGCTTCTGCAATTTGGTATTTCTGTTCTGTCTCTGCAATTGTTTTGGTATTTCGTCTTCTCTTCGGTTTCTGCAATTTGGTATCAGCTTCTGCAATTTGGTATTTCTGTTCTGTCTCTGCAATTGTTTTGGTATTTCGTCTTCTCTTCAGTTTCTACAATTTGGTATTTGAGTTAAGTTTCTGCAAAAAAAATTTGGAGTGATATTTTGTCTTCCGCTTCTGCAAAATCTGGTATTTCGACTTTCCTTCAGCTTCTGTCATGACATTTACTACCAAAGAGATTGTTTGGTTACGTTGGTTACTTGCTGATATGAGAGTTTTCTTTTCTCATCCTACTCCTATGAATTGTGACAACCAGAGTTCTATTCAGATTGCTCACAACTCGGTTTTTATGAGCGAACTAAGCACATTGAGATCGATTGTCATCTTACTTGTCATCATCTCAAGCATGGCACAATTACTTTGCCTTTTGTTCATTCTTCCTTGCAGATTGCAGATTTCTTTACCAAGACGCATTTCATATCTCGTTTTCGTTTTCTAGTTGGCAAACTCTCGATGCTTGTAGATGCCGCATCGTGAGTTTGAGGGGAGATGTTAAGTAATATTTATCTAGTTTTATTTATTAAGGGTAGAATAGTATTTTCAGTTTAACCTATATATAATTTCTTTGTATTTAGGTTAACTTAAGCACTCATAATAAACATATTATTGAGAATTCTAGTCTCCTTTTATGTTTGATCTGAATTACTTTAACAGCTATATCATCCAAGACAACTAGTTTTTTTTAGATTAACATAGGTGTTCGGAATAGCTTGCGTGTCTTTTAACTAATTCTATGAGCCCTGAAATTAATGATCATATAAGTTTCAATAGCTTTGAGATGACTCGAATTCATGGCTATTAGGAAGTAAATTCAAGGTCTGACTAGTTGAGTTACCTATCGGGATTGACAATGTGGTTTTATTTTATAGATTGTGAGTGATATAAATTTTTTATTGTATATATATATATATATATATATATTTGTAAAACTTGTATCGGCTTTGCATAACTTGAGATTTTGATCAATTCAAGTTAAATAAATAAAAAAAAAACTTGAATGACTATCAACCTCCTTATCAGTTTACCGTTTATATTTCTATCCTCGAGTGTTTTTATGGAAACTCGTGGTTATATCAGCTGATGATCTAGGCTGCTAATGTAGATCAAACATGCATTATTCATCGATGTGGTATGGAAATTGTTCAAATGGATATGCTGCAATTGTTGGGCAACCAGTGAGTGTTCAATCGTTTTCCTTGTACTATGTTTTTTCGTCTCGTTTTCCGGACAAGACGTGTAAGATGCTTGCATGCATGCGGAGCGAGGTGGTATTGAGCTTCGTGTATTATGTGATTTTTTACCTACCTGGCCAGACATTTTACTCGGCATACACCACATCAAACATGATAAAGAAATGTTGTTTATTTTGATTATAAACACGTCTTATTATTAATTTCTTATTCTTGAAATTCTAAAAAAAAATGATTGTTTATTAGTATTTAGAATAACTTAATTGATCAGTTTTTTTTTTTAATGATCACGAGTTTAAGTTCTCTTGGAATTACTGAAGGTTTACATGTCATTAATTTTAAGATATGTTAAGTAGTCGAGATGTATATAAACTGTCTCAAATATTTAAATTAATAATAATAAAAAAAAAATTTGTTGCTAGCAAAATTAGCATCCCAGGTCTCCCTTGGCCCCTCCGAGGTCACACCTTTGCAGATATTATATTTTATTCTATATCTCTATTTTACGACAATAGCACTTGCTTTTCATGTTATCGCCAAGGATGGATTTAGAATTTCAAGAATAAGAAAAATAATAGTAAGACGTGTTTGTAATCAAAATAAACTAATGATGGGTGTATAACAATGAATAATTTTACCTCGATGCGATATGCATGTTCCCGGCAAAATAGATCTTGGATTCGAGGATTGATTTTAAGAACTTTAAAGCTTTTGTACCAACGGTGACAAATTTGATGTCACTCTTGAATAATTAGTTGTTATATAAAGTTTAAACAATATTATTTATTTTATTCCTCGACACATACTCTATTACATTAAAGTTCTTTAAATTTAAAATTTACATAGGTTTATTGCTACTCAATGCTTAATTTTATCAAATATAATATGAATGGTGTGATTCAAGCACGTAACCTTTTGATCAACAAGATTATAATATCTTACCATTTTAAAAAATTAAATTGGTAAATAAAATTATAATATATTATTTATATTATTTTATAACAGTAATAACATTTAGTGGTCGCTTGCCCATATAATTTTGTTGTGTTTTAAGTAAAAAAAAAAACATTATTTCTTAATGACTTTTAGCTTGAAACTAGACTTGTTACCCCAGCTTCACCGTGGGTAGAGCATATTTTATTTTTTGACACAAAAAAATGTTACGGTGGAAAAAAAACCAAAGTTCCGAGTCATTGGTTCAAGTAGTAATTAAACAACGTGAAAATACAAACAACAATAATAAATAAAATAACAAAGAAGAACAACAAATAAAAAAAAAGTGAAAATAACAAACCCGAGTCTATTTGGATTATTAAACAACCTAGCTAATGTTAATACAATAAAAAATAACCATAAAAAATAACAAAGCAAAGCTAAAAAAGAAAAAAGAAAACATGAACTTTTAAAAAAGAAAAAAAAACAACCAAGAAAATTCAGGTGAACATTTTAAACTCAGTGCCTTCTTAAAAACTTGCAAACTTGTTAAATTCTAGACCTGACTTTAATCAAGAAGTTTAACTCTTAACCAATTTAATCTCTAACGATTTTGAGAAATATTAAGAAAAATAATTTGAAAAAACAAAAACAAATAGAAAAAAAAATGAGGATAAAGTTTGAGAGGGGGAAAAACCCAAGGAGGATAAATTTTTTAAAAGTAAACAATTTTAAAAATGATTTTAAAGAAATAAATACTAATTAAAAAAATTATGACAAGATTTGAAACATGAAACAATCATAGGAAGTGAAAAAAAAAATATTTATAATTTAATAGATTATTTATAGATTAAAAAAAATAACAAGTGATGAAATTGAAAGAAAAAAAACCATAAAGGACTAACAAGATAAAATCAAACAACACAAAAAAATAATAAAAAATAAGAAAACATCAACTTAAAACAAAATAAAAAAAATAAACCCAAACGAACCTCCCAAATTAAGCATAATCTCTAAAACCTATAATCTGTGAAATCCCGAACCTGGGATCAATCAAGAAGTTTAACTCTTAACATATTTAATATTGAATGATGAAATTGTGGAAAATGTATTAATAAAAAAACTTACAAAAAAACAACGGAGATAAAATTTGATAGAAAAAAATCAAATGATGATCAAAATTTGTTAAAAAATAATACAAAATAAATAGCAATTAAAAGAATAAGAACCAAATTTAAATGAAAAAAAAATTCATGGGGTGAGATTAAAAAAATATATAAAATTTAATAAATTATTTATAGATATATATATTTAAAAACGACAGAGGTAAAATAAAAAAAAAACCAATACATTATTTTCAAGTTTTCCAAATGCTTATATTACACGACGAATGTTTTACAATTTTCAAATGTTTTATTTACACACGCCAGTCCCGAAGTAAAAACATCAACTAGGTTAACAAGGCGCGTTTCTTACGTGAAGATTATTATTCTATAACTTAAAACCCATGGGTTTTTTATTATTACATAGGCAAGTACTATTTAGGCACACACAAATCAATGCAGATGCCACTGTGTTGCATTGTATGTTCGTCAAAAATTCATTTTAATCCTCAATTTCTTTTTTAATGTTTTAGTTGTAATTGCTGGTCAATTAATTGCGATTTCTTATAAAAATATGAGGTTGAAATAAGTGGGATTGGAATGAAAAATTATTCTATTTGATGATGAGAGTTAATATTATGTGTTTTTTTCTCCCTTAAAAGTCTTTGAAAAAACAAATTTTAGCTCAATTTGATTTTTGGTTTATTAATTTTGGTTTTCAGAGTATTTTTTTATATTTTTAGGCCATTAATAGGTTTATCATGGCTTCTAAGATGTTTTAGGTCAAGAATTAACAAAAAAGATTGAAGCACGATTTTTCAACCGCTATTATTGTTGGAATTTGAGCAGCATCAGACAAGGTGTTCTTTAAATTTTTTTTTCTGAGAAAAATATGAGGTAACATGCCCCAGATGCAACCAAAAATAGGGCTTAGTCATACGAGTCTTAAAGAAATGGACTCGGCGGCGCATGGTCTTTTTTATTTATGTTTTCAATTTATGCCTTTTTTATTTTTACTTTAAACAAATGTTTACTTTATTTGTGTTTAAATTAATACTCATTCTATATTTTATTTTGTTTATAGAGCCTCTTTTAAATGATGATTTTTTTAATGCATTTAATTTTTAAAAAGGTTTTTCTTGTTCATATATATTTTTTAAAATCTTTTGTACAGGTGAACTTTGTTTTGGAGAGGAGAAAAAATTTATTTACAAATAATATCTATAATATGTGCAGGTTTGCGTAATATTTTTTTTCTTTTTATTTTTTCAATCAATTAATATATGTTTATTTCTATTACCATTTGATTAAATAAAAAAATTATTTCAATAAACAAATGTGGCAAATACAACAGGATAAGTGTCTCGTATTACGGGATTAAATATCTTAATTTACATATATTTCTTAATTTTTTTATTTTTATTGTTAGTTATCATTTTTTTATCCATTAACACATGCAATGCTTGATTTATTTGATTACGTGTATGCATAAACTTTTTAATTTTCACTTGTAATTTATTTAACAACAAAAACATGATGAAAAACCTTGAATGTACAATATTTTTTATTGAAAAAACATATAACTCGCGGTGAAGCGCGAGTCAGGCACCCGGTAACAATAGAAACATAGAAGATGACATTTTACCACACAATCATTGTTATCCTAGCATGATCTTATTTATGGAGTGTTGATTTCTTTCCTTCTCGTCGTAACCATTTCTCAATCCATGATTATTAAGATTGAACAACTTTTTATCATTGATATTAAATTAACATAGTGAGTTAACCCGGTAATTAATTAATTCAAGATCTATCTCGGGTCAAGTTGCAAATTAAAATGAATGAAAGTTGACTTTATCATAACCGGCTGACTTGATAAGTCAAATCAAAATCTAATTTAATTTTTTTTAAATCAAAATAATATCATTTTATTATTATTTTTTTTAATACATTAAAACAATATTATTTTAAATTAATAAATCAAAACTGCCCACTCCACGTTTGGCCCAATCCTTGCCAAGTTTAATAGCTTTCTCACCACGAGTGGGGGCCCATTGCAACATAGCAAGAGCCGAAACAATCGCACAGAAATGCTTATGCGTGCCCGCAGACAGCATAATCTCGCCTTCGAGTTGCTTGGTGCCTTGGCCAGCGCCTCAGTCAAAATTCAAACAATTATCACATCATTTTATAAATATTTTATTGTAAATTACAAATATGTGAGAATTAAAATCCGCCAGGACAACGAGTTGACTCGGAGTTTAGCCCGTTTCCGGTTACGTGCGCACTAATCGAGTTAAAAAGTTAGTGTAGACACGTTTTTGTTTCTATTCACCACTTTAAAGGGCTAAAACGGGACATAAAAGTGGGCGAAATGGCGGGAACAACTTCCACTCAATGGAATTACCCGCCAAGATTTTCAAATATAATTGGAAAATAAGTGGATGTGCGTGTAATTGGAAAGGGTTCGTAGCTAACTGTGGCCGTTGTTGATATGATCCACCTAAAGTCTTTGGTTTGACACGTCGTAGGTATTTTTGAAGAATAACAACTTCTTTTAATCCCTTGAAAGCTTTCACGCAGATGATTTTCCTTTGATTTTTGTTTCGTGTGTCGATCCAACTAGAATAGGCCGAGCAAATGGAATTTAAATCATCATATCAACTATGAATTTTTCAAACCCACTTGACCATTGAACTCAGAAATATGTGGGTCGACTCATAAAAACGATAAGAAATGTATTATATGAGAATTACCAAAAACATTTTAAGTATGAAGTAAGTATAAGAGATTTTGGGGACCTTTCGCAGTTGATTATTTAAAAGATTGATTAATAGTTCACGAACTTTTACAGAACAAGTTTTTTGTACAGTATAAGTAACTTTCCAACATTTAAGCTAGCATAAACATAAAAAATAAATTAATTTTGTTCAAGTTGCGTCTCTCGCCTTGATATTTCACGTAAAGGGCACAATTAAGGACTCGTTTGGATACGTGGTCCAACCCGTATTTAAAAAAAATAAAATTTTTTTATTTACAATTAATATTTTTTTAGTGTTTTTTAATTATTTTGACTTTTTGATGTGCTGATATCAAAAATAATTTTTAAAAAATAAAAATACATCATCTTGATGCATTTCTAAGTAAAAAACACTTTGAACCGCAACCGTTACCACAATCCCAAACAGACTCTAAAATAAAATTATGAAACTCCGATATATCGATTGGATGAAAGATTTACGGGTTGTCTGGAACTGTGGTGTAAATTTTTTAAAAAAAAAATTTTACTCAAAAATACTTCAAAATAATATATTTTTTAATTTATTATTAACATCAACACATAAAAAATATACAAAAATATTAAAAGAATAATTTGAAGGAAAAAAATCAAATTTTCATAAAAAACAGGTTGAACTGCACGTAGTGTATATTTAATATTATAATAATTTTTATAGTCGTTGTTTAAAAAAGTTACAAACTATAACTTTTTCGTAGCCAGTATTTAAAGAGAGAATTTTCAACAGGGCTTAACAAAATCATGGTGTGTACTTTCAAAATTATGATATGAATAAAACGCAGTTTCAATCACACCTCGTCATACCACCAAACAACCCTTAATAAAAAGAAAATTTTAAGGATAGAGGTTGAATCAGGGCCATTGTGACTTTAGACTCTATCTAGATTTGTTACACGCACTTTGTCGTAGACCAAACAATTATTTTTTTTGAGATGAAAGAAAATGACAGGGTGAAGAAAAAATCTAATACTCAAGTCATTGGTTCAACTAGTAATCTAAATAATATAAACAAAAATAATACAACATCAATAAAAAAATTGATAGAAAAATAGCAACAAAAAAGTAAAGAAGAACAAGACCTTAGCCAACCTGGTTCATCAAACAACCCGGTGTTGAAGGGTGAGACTATAAAAAAAACAATTAAAAAAACCCTATCAAACTGATTGAGCTCGTAGACCCCGTGACTATGGGCATAAGATTGAGATAATCTAATAAAAATAAAAAAATAGAAAAAATGTTTGAAAGATGAAGTTGAAATAAACCAATTTAAAAAATGACAAAAAAGAACGAACCCGTGATAACTTTTGAAACCGATGATCTTGATCAAGAACCTGGGGCTAAACTCATAGAAGGAAAATTGTAAAAAACAACAAAGCAAAACTAAGAAAAACAATGATAAAAAATAAGAGAACATCAACTTTTTTTAAAAAAAAGAGAAAAACCAAGCAAACCGAGGCGAACTTGTTGAACATGATCTAACTTCTAAAACTTGCAACCCGTGAAATCCTTGACTCGGGTTCAATAAAAAAGCTTAACTCCTAGCCAATTTAACCTTGATGAATGTAACCGTGGAAAAATATTTATATTAAAAAAACTTGCAAAAGCAAAAAAAATAGCAACAAAAAAAATAAAAAAAAAGTTTTATAGAAAAAAACCTAAAGATGATGAATTTTTTTTAAAATAAAAATGGTCCCAAATGAAAAAATAGCAATTAAGAGAACGATAACTGAATTTGAAGTAATAAAAATCACAAGGAGTGGAATTGAAAAAACATTTGTAATGTGATAAATTGTTTATAGTTTAAAAAGTGGTAGAGGGTGAAATTAAAAAAAAAATTGTAATGTCATGGACAATTCAAAATAAAAAAATAGTAATTAAAATGACACGGACTAGATATGAATGAAAAATAAATTGTAGGGGTTGGTCTAGATTTTTGAAGGAACTGATGAAAAATCCAAGGTGGAGAGAGAGAGAAAAAAAAGAAACGGTCGTCGACACTATGCTCGAGGAGTGTTTGGGGCACGCGCCACCCCATCGTGCTAGAGGCACAAAAACTATTCAAACGCAGTGTTTGGAGGTTGGACAACCCCACACGCGTCACCTGAACAACAACTATACTCGAGGAGTGTTTGGGGCACGCGCCACCCCATCGTGCTAGAGGCTCAAAAACTATTCAAACGCAGTGTTTGGAGGTTGGACAACCCCACATGCGTCACCTGAACAACAAGAGGGTTGTCCACATACTGGCGCGTGTTACGCACGTACTAGAAGTTTTTTTCAATAATATTTAATATACATCAATTACAATAAATACCTTCAAGCAACATAAAAAATCAGGTGACGCCAACATAAAATTACCAAAAAGCCATTGCAAAAGAGTTATGTTGATTTTATCTCCAAGTCCATCAAAGTAATTGCATTATTTTAAAGAATAAAAAAACCAAAATGCCATTAAGGGAAGGGAATTGTATTTTTTTTACTTTAAGGTTAAAATAGTAACTCTACCATGCAATAAAAAAATGATTAGTCTAACTTTATATAATTTATTTAAGATAATCGTGTCACATTGAAAAAATCACTTAATTTACCTTTAAAATCTAGTTCAATAATTTTTCTGTTTAATAACAATCTTATAATTATATTGTTACAATGAATGATCTATTTTTAAGTAAACAATATTTTTTAAAAATATCACACACCACAATACCAAATACACTTTTGATGTTATCACTTTATTAAACTTCCTTTTTTTAAAACGAATAAGTCACCATGCAATTTGGTATCAATGTTACTCTTTTTTTTTTTCTAAAAAAAAATCCCTCATTAAAACCTCTAATTTATAATATAAAAAATGAAAAACACATAATTTAATGAGAAAACTAGTATCTCAAGAAGCCGGCGAGAGGTGGAAACTTTTTTGCTGAGAAAATTTTAGTTTACAGTATTTTTTAGAATAATTATTAATTTCAAGTTAAAATGAGATCAATGCGATCAATTCACTTTTTGTTTTTTTACTTTATTTGTCATGATGCGTGTAATGGTTTTTTTTTTTTGAAATACAAAAATAATGCTGAATATACAAGAAGTCAAAATTACGAGTTTCTTGGTCAACGAAAAGAAGTTGGAGTCGCCAGAACTTGGTTTGAAGGACGGTTAGCATTAACCAAAAAACTAACATAATCTCAGACAGGGATTGGATCAGCCTTTTATCTGGTAAAGGGACTTAATTGAACATTTTGTAGAAGTGAGGGGGCGAATAGGGTCGTAAGCCCTGAAAGAGGAAAGCACGCACTCACCCTTAAAGAAAACTAGTTCTTAATAAGAACTTCTTATAAAAGCGGTGGGGCGGGAAACATGATGTGTAAAGCGTCTTTCGTCCGCCTCCTCCCCTATAATATTCACACACCGCCCCCGCCTTTTCTACCCAGACAATCACTCCATTCTTTTCAAACCTCTCCTAACCTGCACCGCAAGCGCATTTTAGCGCCAGGACCCTCATCTCTCTCCTGGTTTCCCACAATTCCTCCATAAACGCTCAATTCCAAGAATCAGGGTCAGTATAATTAGAAGAAACAGAAGATGGGAACCAAGGTAACCGAAGAGCTAGTCTCCACCGTCCGATCAATCGTTGGCTGTGATTTCTCCGATATGGACATAATCAGAGCTCTCCACTTGGCAAAAAACGACCCCACCGCTGCAATCAACATCATCCTTGATACCCCGAATTTTATTTCCAAACAAAAAAACCTAACCCCCAAAACCCCAAATCCAAAATCTAAAACCGTACCCTACAAGCCACCAAATCTTGTCGTTAAAGATAACGGAAACCGTAACTCGAGCCAGAATTTAGAAGTCAATTGCGTTGAAAACGACGCGAGTGACAGCACTGTTGGTGATAATGGGAGTGTTTCGGGTTTGGTCGGGAGTGAATGGTGGTTTGTTGGTTGCGGTGAAGTTGCGGGGTTGTCGACGTGTAAAGGGAGGAGAGTGAAGGCTGGTGATGAAGTGGATTTCACATTTCCTTTGAAGAGTAAAAGTTCGATTTCGCCTTCGCCTTCGCCGGGTAAGGGTTCTGGGAGGAGAAGGCAGACTGCGACAGCGTGCTCAGAGATTGTTAGGTTTTCTACGAAAGATAGTGGAGAGGTATGTTACATCATTTGTTTTGACTCAATTGGGTGATTTATGGTTAATCCAAAAGTAATTACTTTTAGAATGAAAATTATGTGATACTTCACACTGTTTAATGCACTGTAAAGAAATGTGAGTAATGCTGGGGGTGGTGTTTAGATGATGCATAAACGTGAGTTTTATGTGCCGTGTTGTGATTTTTTGGCAGCTTGGTCGAATACCTAATGATTGGGCACGGTGTCTTTTGCCGCTTGTTAGAGATGGAAAGGTCAGGATTATGGGATGTTGTAAATCTGCTCCTAACGTTCTAGGCATAATGGATACAATTCAATTATCAATAAGGTGAGGTAAACTTGCAAATGTCGGGGTTTAATTTATTTCACGAAGTTGTGCCTTTTGTTTTTGTCATCTTTTATCACTGAGTGTGCAAGCTAAATTTAACAATTCATAGTCTGCTTCATCATATTTGTGAAATTACAAAATATCAATGATGGTTGGTTGCTTTTTTATGCTATGATACTTTGTTCACTTACAGTTTCTGATAAATCCGAACCTTGTCCCAGTGTATACTTGAATAGTGTAATGTTCCACAAGCACCACCAGACCTCACTTAAAGCAACTGCCAATTCCACTGAAGAAACAGTCGGTCATCCTCTTTCAATCCTTTTCTGCTTGCTTGGCCTGACCCCTTTTAAGAAGGTTGATAGTCTGTCACTTGACTCCGCTCTGTTATTGTTTCTTTAAAGCTGAATATGGAACTTGTGAATTTTGCTACAGGATGGTTTTTTCTTTTTACAAATAAGATAAGGGTTTTGTCTCTCAAATATGATAATGATTTTTTTTTCATAATTAGGCAGAATTTACACCTGCTGATTTGAACACAAGGAAGCGACCTCTGAACTCAAAGGTAAAAAAGCAAGGACTTGTCCTTTCCAAACACCTTTCTCCTGTCATTGGATTTTTTTTGTCACCACTTTTTAAATGAACAGGATGGTTCTGGTCTTCCCGTGTCATTGTTAAACGCCAACAAGTCTAAGAATCAATCTGGAAATGGAAATGAAATTGAGAATGAGGAGTCCATTTCAGATGCAGATCTTGAGAATATTGTTGGTGGTGGAGACAGCTCTGAGTTAGAGGTACTCATGTGCATGGGAATATTGTGTGTGTGGAGCTTCTGAATGCACATAACAGGTGACTTACTTGAAAATGGTTCTGATTTAGGAAATGGATCCTCCAAGTACACTCCAATGTGAGCTTCGTCCCTACCAAAAGCAGGCCTTACATTGGATGATTCATCTGGAGAAGGGAAAATGTATGGATGAGGCAGCAACAACTCTTCATCCATGTTGGGAGGCTTATCATTTAGCAGACAAGTACGTCAGATTCTTGTAGCATTCAATATGTTACAGTCACTCTGAGATGGGTATTAATAAGGTATCTGTTTTAAACAGGAGGGAGCTTGTTGTCTATCTGAATGTTTTTTCAGGTGATGCTACAATAGAATTTCCAAGCACACTTCAAATGGCCAGAGGAGGAGTATGTATCTGTACATCAGCTTCTATTGAAACTTGAATATGTACCTATTTTGCTGTGTGCAGTGTCTTGACCAGATTATGATTTTGAAGATTCTGGCAGATGCTATGGGACTTGGGAAGACCATCATGACCATATCCCTCCTACTCACTCATTCAGACAAGGGTGGGTTATCAAATAGTCAATCTGGGAATCAGCTTTGCACTGGAGGTGGTTCAAGTGATAGCTCAGACCAACATCCAAATCAATTGAACAAGGCAACAAAATTTTCAGGCTTTGATAAGTTGAAGCAAAAGAAGATGCTTGTAAATGGTGGCAATCTAATAATATGTCCAGTGACTCTTCTGGGCCAGTGGAAGGTATTTGTATTGCATTTTGGTACATAGCCTTTTCCTTTTTCACTTGCATTGTAGCATTTTGGTACTCCTTTTCACATGTCCGTGTTATCTTGTTATGCACTCTTTTGTTTATGAAAATGATCATTTGAGTGCTTTGTCAGGCGGAGTTAGAAATTCATGCCCAACCTGGTTCTTTGTCTGTTTATGTTCATTACGGACAAAGCAGAGTGAAGGATGCAAATTTTCTTGCCCAGAGTAATGTTGTAATAACTACATATGGAGTGTTAGCCTCAGATTTTTCAGCAGAGGTAGTTTTAAAGGCTCATTGTGTTAATGGGATTTTTTTCTTGACATATTGTGTGGAGAACCTTCTGCTTAACTGTCTGCTTTGCAGGATGCTGTAGGGAATGGGGGACTCTATTCAGTCCATTGGTTTAGAGTGGTTCTTGATGAGGCCCATACCATAAAATCCTCAAAAAGTCAAATTTCGATGGCTGCTGCTGCTCTGGTTGCTGATCGTCGTTGGTGTCTTACTGGGACTCCCATTCAGGTATGCTCTTATTTTATAAATCCCAACCCTGATTTAATGGATCCCAACATCCCCTCCCTTTTTCAAATAGTCAGCAGATTAAGGGTGTTTGTCTCATTATAAAAAAAATGATAAAATGTTAGATCTTTTCTAATAGGAGTATCATTTTATATTATAGAGAAATTTGATTGCTTGAGTTCATCCATAAGGTATTCTATGGGATGAACCACTACCATAGACATCATGTTAATCAGCCAAAGTACAATAAACTTAATTCTGATTATTTTATGGGGATGTATCTGTAACTATGGGGTCAAAATGCCTTTGTTACATTTTTTTATTAGATGGTGCATATCTTTGTTAACTTCTCTTATTTGGAGTCTTTGAAGTTCTGAATTCTGGATTGGTGGATGAGCTCAAATACTTGATGGTGTGCCAACTGCTAGATATTGCATGTGTTCAGTTTTTAATGTTTGAGCCACAAGGTTATATTGTGAGTGTAGCTTTTTGACACGTGTCATGCATTATCTATGAGCAATGCCCTCTCAATCACTTTGTTTTAATTTGGAGTTACATATGAACGCTCCTTTACTAAATTGGTTAGATAGGTGATACCTCGAGCTGGTGCATGGAGCAGTTTTTGGACTCATAAACATCAATATGATGTCAATGCACTTTGAAAATTTGTGTAGTTTGATTTTTTCAGCTATCTGCAGCTGATAGGACTTTTCTTTTCCTATAGATGAAAAATTTAATTTCCATTCCATCTTTTTTTTTGGGTGGGGTCTCTAACTTGTAATTTTTATGCATCCTGACATGTAATTTTGTCATCTCAGAACAATGTGGAGGACATTTACAGCCTTCTTCGGTTTTTGAAGGTGGAACCTTGGGGAAATTGGGCATGGTAGGTCATTTATCTGTTTTTGGTTGCAAAAACTATAGAATTGGTTACAGTTAATTGGATAATAGTTTTGAATTCAAAGGTGACTTTTTATCCAAATAGTCCCATGGACATGTACTGCTATGGCGTAAAACTTAAGGAGAATCTCAACCAGATCTCTGGTTGAGGTTTAAATTCTAATTTCTTCTCCAGAAATACTTGCTTCTTTCATTTAGGAACATCACTTTTACAGTTTTATAATATTCATGTAGACAACTGCTGAGGCATATGAAAGAATATATTTTTTTTGTTGCTTGAAGCATTCTTGCATAAAGAAGATAGGAAAATCATGTCTTATGAACTTGATGTCTATGCATTTAATTTCTAGAAAATGTCACCCCGATCATATGCATGCATGTGTTTAATCTCATCATTGTTAAACATGTGCATGGATTATACATGCACTTCTCTTGGTAGGTTAATCATTTGTTAAAGTTCTGGGGATGTAGCATTCTTACTGTTATTATCTTTTAGAGTTTTGTGGCATGACAATTATGTTCATTAAATTGTTCCTATGTGTAATGTAGGTGGAATAAACTTGTCCAAAAACCATTTGAGGAGGGTGATGAGAGAGGGCTAAAGTTGGTCAAGTCCATCTTAAAACCTATTATGTTAAGGAGAACAAAGACCAGTCGAGATCGAGAGGGCAGGTGCAGCTAATGGCATATTACTTTGTCCCTTCTCTGCCTTCTATATTTCTTCTCTTAAACTTTTTGACTGTCACAGGCCAATTCTAGTTCTCCCTCCAGCTGATGTTCAGGTGATTTACTGCCAACTAACAGAAGCTGAAAAAGATTTCTACGAGGCTTTGTTTAAAAAATCCAAGGTATACATATTTTACTGAATTTCTATTATTGTGTTTCATGTGATTATTTGATTATAGCTTTTCTTTCATGTCTTTTATATAACATACTGTTGGGCATTTTTCCAGGTTAAGTTTGATCAATTTGTTGAGCAAGGGCGGGTTCTTCATAATTATGCTTCTATTTTGGAATTACTTTTACGTCTTCGTCAATGCTGTGATCATCCTTTTCTTGTGATGAGGTGTGGACTTTACTGTCCTTAGCTTACTCCCTATTATCTTCCCTGCATACTAATGAATTCATTTTGAATGATAGAATGGTGGTTCAACAGAATTCAAGGGTTCTGGTGTATATATTGGCGTATGCTTCAATCAATGTTCATTGAACATATCTGATACAGGAAAAGAAACTTTTCCACAATTTTTTTATTTGTATTAAGAGAAAGGATCACAGTTGTACTGCTATCTCTGAATGAATATTTTATTGTTTTCACATAAATGAATTAGTAATCAGTGAAACTTGATAATTTTCTTCCATAATCCTATCTCATTTCTCTTGATGGTTTTTTTTTTTAAAATGCATGCCATTATCAATTTGATTTTTTTTCCTTTTGCAATCACTTCCCTGTTGTTATTACATTGTGGAAAAACTCTCCGCGAAGGAGATTGGTGGCATGTAGATTAAGTATTGTGCATGTTTGTAGACTTGCCACAGCGTGGTTGGAAACCATCTGGTGCAGAGTTTTTCTTACACTGAATATTCTGTACATTAGTTTTGATATTGCTCTTTTTTGACGTGAGAGAATTTGTTAAATTCTTTGTAATGGATGGCTTCGTGTGTCCAGTCGAGGTGATACGCAAGAATATTCTGATCTGAACAAGCTAGCTAAACGTTTCCTTAAAGGTGACCAGATTGTCCTTGAAGGAGAAGCAATAAATGTGCCTTCAAGGGCATACATTAAAGAGGTTGTGGAGGAGCTAAGTAAGGGAGAGCAGGGAGAGTGTCCAATCTGTCTCGAGGCATGTGAAGATGCAGTATTGACTCCTTGTGCTCATCGATTGTGTCGAGAGTGTCTCCTGGCAAGTTGGCGAAATGCTAGTTCCGGTTTATGTCCTGTTTGTAGGTATTTTTCAATCTTTGTTTTGCAACCACAGTTGTTTTTTAAGTTTTAAATTTACTGGTCTTGAAGTCCTATATTTGCCGGTCCTAGAATTTAAGAGTTGTTCATTTGTCCTTTTACAGGAAAGCCATCACAAGGCAAGAGCTTATTACAGCTCCGACTGACAGTAGATTCCAGATAGATATTGAGAAAAATTGGGTTGAATCTTCCAAAATTGTGGCTCTCTTGCAAGAACTAGAAATTCTTCGTTTGTCAGGATCTAAAAGCATTCTCTTCAGTCAGTGGACTGCATTTCTGGATCTTTTACAAATCCCTCTTTCCAGGTACCAGTTCTGAGCTGCTTGAAGAACTCATAGGATGTTTTTAGTTGTGAGCATTTCAGTGATGGACATTTCCACTGTGTGTGTCGGTTGGTGTTTACACTGGGGAAAGAGACTAACATGGTGTACATGGGATCCTGCTGGCACTGGCTTCACTATTTTAGAGGGACCTTCTTATCTTGCGCATCTATTTTATTATGCTCATGAAAAATTCAATAATTTTGTCCTGTCATGTGTATATTGTTCTTTATGAAATGGTGCCTTGAGTCACTGTATTTCATGCATTCAGTACTAATGGAGTTATCATTGTAATTCTTGCCAGGAGTAACATTTCATTTGTTCGTCTTGATGGGACTCTAAACCAGCAGCAGCGTGAAAGAGTTATAAAACAGTTTTCAGAAGATGACAGCATCCTGGTTTGTGAAGCTTTCTTTTGTTTTCTGCTCTTTCCTTTTTCCTTTTGTGATGGAAGCTGGGTATTGTATTTGGTAGTTTTGTAGACAGCTTGGACTTGATTATTTTGCGCATTTGTGCAATTAGGTATTGCTGATGTCACTGAAGGCTGGAGGGGTAGGGATAAATTTAACAGCAGCGTCCAATGCCTTTGTTATGGTATGCACAATGTTGAACTTCCTGTTATCTAAATTGTGGCAAGATTTTTCCTTAAATTTGCATTTTCATATGCCCATGTACAGCCTTACTCAGAACTGAAAACCTTACCATTATGTCTTGGATTAGAGTTAAAAGAAGTAGCATATTGTTACATTAATGCTTTTATTTTAATTAGGGGCTTGTAAAATGACTCTAGGTCACTTGTGATATGATTTTTTTTTTGGTGCGCGCAATGTTTGTTTGATAAACATTTGCCTAACACTTTATGTTTTGTTGGTTTGCCGAGTGATCTTTTGCTGATTATTTACCTGAACATTTTATATAACCACCTGTATTTTTTCATTCCAATGGTTTACACAATGGGTCAACCCTCTTTTCCCTTGATTCCTGGGGATTAGATCCTGTCATCCCACTCGTCCATGCATTAGGAGAAGTGACTTTGTTAACTAAGCTAACTAGTAGCTGTGGATAACTGCATTTACAAGGTGTATTCTGTTAGGTAGATTTCTTTATTTTCCACACCAAAATTCTTTGTTCAGGTTCAGACTACCTTTTTTCTTTTGGCTGTTTGTTTATTTGGTTCAACCTACACCACATGAACTTCCCTCCGGTTGTTCCTCTTCCATCTTCACTATGCTTTTGGTTCTGTAACTGGGACGTTATGCAAGAAACATTAATGTTCAAGTTTTTTCATAGGATCCATGGTGGAATCCAGCTGTAGAGGAGCAAGCTGTCATGCGTATTCATCGCATTGGACAAACTAAAAGAGTGATGATCAGGCGGTTCATTGTGAAGGTACATTTTTTCTTTGTTTTGTAACCCATGCAATTGGAGCTTATCAATTTTTTTGTCTGCTATGTTATTGACTCTGGCAGTAAAGCCTTTTCAAGTACCTGAATGGCTCAACCACTAAACTTTTTTTTTCCATGAAAGAAAATAAAGACAGACACTAGTAGCTTGTTTTGTACCTGTTCTGGGAATTTTAAGTTTGAAGGTCACTTGATCAGCGTCATTGTTTTCCACTATTTGAGTCATCCAGGGGCACTGATCTGTTTCTGACCTTTCACTAACATGACTGTTTGCACTCTTTTGAATATATCTGGATGGCAGGGAACAGTTGAGGAAAGAATGGAAGCAGTGCAAGCGCGCAAGCAGCTAATGATTTCAGGTGCCTTAACTGATCAAGAAGTTCGAACTGCGCGTATTGAAGAGCTGAAGATGCTGTTTACATAGATTAGTGATGTGTATGGAGCTCTTTTGCGCTTATCTTGGCACCATTACTCTCAGGTGATCATGAGCTTCCAATACCAAGATGATTAGAGCCCAACAAAGTTATATGCCTTTCATATAGCAACCAGGACCTTGAAGGAGGCCGGGTATACCTTTGCTTAAGGCAACAAGATTTGATCTCTGAGGCAAAATTCCATATGGGTTGCAATCTTGTCTTACTTGAAGCTTGCTCATCTAGTAGAAGGGTGGTCCTTTCGAGGCTGAAATGAAATAGAGCTGCTGGACATGGAAGGGAGACAGGGCCAATATTTCCGATCATTTTTTTTTTAAAAAATTATTTATCAAAGTCCAAAACTGAACTTGTGGATTTGGAATCCATTTACATTCAAGGGCAGATTCTTAAACAGCCCGTTGTATATAGGAAGACGATTTTGGACAGGTGGGATGTAGAGGGAAAAGATCACCCCCCCAAATGTAACTTCTTGTTAGTTGATAGGTTTAACTCTGCACTATCCTGCATCAGCGACTGTATTATCATGTCTTCTAGAAAATGCAAAAAATTGTATTCTAATGTTAGAATTATGGTAAAACCTTTGGCAATTTGGTTTGGGTGGTAAGCAAGTTTGTTTTTCATGCCATCTCTCTTGTTAGATTTGAAGGTGTTCGTGAGTTTGCAAATCCCAAAATTATACCCTGCCTATTCAAATTCCTCCTATTTTTAGGGCAAAGGAATTAAGGGGAAGGTACATTTGTATCTTCCTAGGCATCATAAGAAAGGAAATTGGGCCTGATAGAGTGAGGCATGCTCATTAGTGGGCTTTTGTAACAAAAAAAAATTAAAACAAATGGGCTTTTGGTTCCAAAAATAAAATAAAACCCGACAGGATTATTAACGGCGCGGGTTCTTGTTAACGAGCTTCTCAACCCGAACCCGACCAGAAAAATTATCAGAAATTCAGAATCACTCTCTCCCCTCAAAATACAGGAAGGAAGCTGTGGACTTTGGGTGGCGGATCCATTTATTTAGAGATGGCAACGGATCCAGAGCGGGAAGCAGCCTCTTCCTTGTCTTCAACAGCCAAACGGCGCTTATCTTGCACTACCTGCTTCGACGCTCTCTGGTTCTGCTACTGTAAGTACTTGCTGCAAAATCACAGTATAGTTATTTCTTGAATAAATATTTGATTAAATAACGAAAATCATGGGAATTATTCATCATTAATTAATAATTTTGGGGCAGCTCCAGTGCATCAAATGCAGCAATATTACAGGCTTGGACTTTTTGATAACTGTTCTCAGAAATGGAGTGATTTGGTCGACTGTTTGACTCTCAAGACTAAAAGATCTTCTCAAGTCCAGGTCTCTCTCTCTCTTTCAATTACCGCAAAGCTTTGTTTTATTGCCTTTTTAAAGCATATTTATACGCATAAAATTAAGGGTTCTTTAGCATTTATTCTTATCACTCTCTGTTAATGATTTCTTGTCCTGGTAGTATAATTATTGGGTTCTTTTTTTCTATGTATTTCTTCTTTTATTACTCATAAAAGATTAGAAATTTGACTGTAAGGATCAAAACTCTATGGTAGAAGTCATAACAAAGTTCTTACTATAATTCTGAGGAAATATCCTTTGAACATTCTTGATCCTTTTACTGCAAAAAAGGGGTTCCAACCGCCAAATTCCAATGTTTGATTATGATTACTCATGCATGAAGGCGTCAATCTTCATCACTTTGTTTTCATATTGGAAGCCATAGTCATCTTTCTGGATCATTCCCGTGTTTATGTTTTCTGTCTTGACTGTAATTGTGTGCATTTGTTGTGTGATATTGATGTGAATGGGTCTGCATCTCATGTGCTGTCAAGTGTCAACTGATGAGGATTGGGTCAAATAGCTTTTTTTTTATAGTTTGTATTATGTTTGCCCAGTATTTTTTTGTTTGCAGACATCTTTGCTGTGCTCCTTGAGTTCCGACTTTAGTTTATTCACTTAGCCCCTTTGTCTGATTATTGTTGCCATTGTTCTCTCTCTTGGATGTGAATAGGGGGTTTTGTTTCTGTGGAATTTAGATTAAGTAGCTTGCAATGTGCAGAGCACAACTACCTTCTATGGTGCTTTAGGTCTTAGTTTGAAAGTTTCAAGCTTGTAGTGTCTGAATTTGTTCAACATTCTTTAGCGTAAAACACCTTTTTTGTTGTTCCAGGATTAGGGGTTGAAAATAATGGTTCAGAGCTGGCATTAGTTATCGCAAAATAAATGGTTCTGAAGCGTTTGTTAGTTATTATGGTATGTAGCACTTAGAATAGATGCTGTGACTGTACAGAGAGGGACAGAACTTTATTAGGGCTTACATATGCATATTTGATACATAGAGCTTAGGATAGCTACACCTGTGCAGCGAGGGAGAGAGAGCTTCAATGGATCTTATGTTTGCATATTTAGTGCATAGAGCTTAGATATTGTAACTGTACATAGAGAGGGAGAAAGAATTTCAATGGAGACTTTTTAGGTTTTCAAACTCCTGTTTGAGTCTCTTGCAAGATGGTGTTTTTGGAATCTGGATAAGCTTTGCATTTTAAATCTTCTGAAGGTTTGAGTGACTCAATGCAACAATGTTAGTCTCTTAACCAGTGATTGATGAAATAAAGTTCATGAGTTCGCAACATAGTTTTGATTCGCAGGTGTCATTCATGGAACCACTATGTGCACAGATTACTCCTTTTCTTCCAACCAGTCTGCGTAGTTTATTTTCACTCTGCCCCTGAAAGTAACCTGCCAGAGTGGACTTTGAAATGCAGGAAATTCTAGAGGCTCGTGAGAAAGCCAAGCCCCACCTTTGGAAGCTGCGGACACCAGAAGAAGCATCAGTGCACTGGAGACAGCTGTTTGGACACTTGGATGATGAAGTGGAATGAAAACCCTAAATCACAGCTTTCTTTCTGAAGCAGATGGCTGTATTTTGTTTTTTTCTTTGTTTGCACTGTCCCCTATGGTTACCAAAATAATAGAATAGAAATTACTGAGACAGAGTATGCAGAACAAATCCATTGATCGATACAGGTAGGGGAAACATGATTTTGTTTGAGCTTATTTCATGTTGTTTTATAGTTAATAGAAATGGCCAATTAAACCATTTGAGTTAGCTAGGTCCTGGAAGAAATGGTAGGCTACTTATCTTAAATCCGATCCGTTTGTGTCTTCTCCATCAGCCTGAACTTAATTAAATTGCTGGTGTTCATGATGAAACTCTAGTGATCAGACTGCTGCTCTACCGGGCATTCTCTTTCATGGCAGTTCAATTCAATAACCTTTGTAGAGTGCTCCCTGCAACCCCTAATGCAAGACTGGTTTCAGTTACTTGTTGTGTTGATGGATGCTGGTTCCGATGGAGAGAAAGCATCTGAGCCTCCTATTAATATTGAATCTGGCATATCCTGTGAGCATTTATTGTTGGTGCAGAGATTTTACTGCTCCACTTTTGCATGCATGCAGGCAGGGTCGAATTATTAGATACCAAAAATGTTTTGTGTTGATTCATTATTGTTGCTGTTGATGTTTTCTTTGTTGTTAGTTGCCTAGCTGTGCATGGATTATTTATAGGATACGTCTTTTTTTTTTTTTTAGTATTTTCAGAGAATGTGTTTTCAAAGAAAGAGCTTCTGATATGAAAAAAGAAAAGCAAGGGTTACGTTTACTGCACTTAAAATATTTCCCTCATTTTCCATATTTGGTTTATTTAGAAAAAGGGAAAAAAAGTCTAAAATAATGGAAAACAACTCAAAACTAAAATACTTTATTTGAAAATATATTAAAATAATATATATTTTTTATTTTTTAAAATTTAATTTTGATATTATCAAAACGATTCAAAAATATATAAAAATTAATTTATATAAAAATATTAAAATTTAGCGAAACGACAATGACTCGTTGTGACAAACAAACACTAATATTCTTTTTTTTTTTTTCCTCTAAAGAAAGAAGCTAAAACTGCAAAACAAATAAAATAATTGCTAATTTAACATAAACAATAATGCAAATGTCTGCACCAAACTCATCTCATGTATTTGCCCTATCTTTTTCATGTATATCTATTTCACTAGTTGAGAACATCAAATTTATTGTATTTAGTGTCTAATATGGTGCATTATAAAGAGTTTTGATCTAATAAAACAATTTGTTTGAAATTCAAAAAATCAAATTTCAAAAAATAAATAACAGCGTTATAAATATTACAGATTTTCCAGCTATATTTGGAAATAAAATCTCTTAAACATAATAAAAAAATCAGTTTTAGTCTTAAGCAAAATGATTATTTTATTACTAAATAAATCAAAGATATTTCTTTTTTATATTATTAATTAAGGCAGATTCCCTTCCCCTTAAAGAGTTAAAAACCAGTAATTAATATTGTAACTCCAATATTTGTCCTTTTCTTATAGAAAATAAATATTTTAAGGAATTAATTCTCTCTCTCTCTCTCTCAAAAGAAAAAGGAAGAAAAGGCCCTTCTCTTTTTTCTTCCCTATATTATTGCATAGCAATCCCACTAAGCTCACAAGCAAGAAATTTCTCCAATATATAGGTTTCTTTCATGGCGCCTTTTCCACACCTTCAAAACCATTTTTCTTCCATAATCTCCTAATTTCTTGAGCAGAAAAAATATATATATATATATATATATTTTCTTTTTTCTCCTCACGTGAGTTTAGTATAGTTTGTTCTTTTTTAGTTGCTATGGATTACATGGAAGAGAAGAACATCATAGTTTCTGATGAGACTCCTATAGTTACAACAAAGGATCATGCCCCGCCAGGGAGCCAGGTGGCAACAGGTGGCAGTGATCCTACCCTAGAGCCAAACAACCCAGGTGGTGGTGTAGTGGGCGGCTCCGGAGGGTCAGGCTCAGAAGGTGTTGTTGAAAGCACCGTGAAAAGAAAGAGAGGAAGGCCTAGGAAGTATGATGTGGATGCAAACCTAGTATCATCACCGCCTCCGCCACAGGGCCTCTCTTCTTCTCTCTCGAGTTACGAGAAGCGGGGTAGAGGGAGGCCCCGTGGTTCTGGTAAACTGCAACTCTTGGCTTCCCTTGGTGAGTACTCAAAATCTGCAAAGGCTTTTATAAGCAGTAGTTAACGTTATGTTGCTTCCTTCCTTCCTTTCCTTTCTGGTTGGATTAATTGTTTGAAATTTTTTTCCTATTTATTATATGCAAAATTTCTGTATTTTTGTTAGTATTTGTTTCGTTTCTTTCTATTAAATCTTGATTGATGTTTAGTATCAATGCATGGTAGAATTGTAATGGAAATTTTGATTTGGTGTTAAGTGGATTAAACAATTAATATTTGGTTGGATGAACAAAAACATGATTCCAATTCCAATTTCGAAGATAATTATTATTTTGAAATTGAATACACATGAAAAAAATTCAAGTTTAATTTCCTGTTGAAAGAGGAAGCTTAAAACTATCTTCTTCTTTTTTTTTAAAAAAAAGGGATATATATATATAGTCTGATTCAAATCAAAATGTGTGATATATTGTGTATTACATTTTATTTTCCATCCCTCCTTTGACTTTTGTTGAAATTCTCTCTGTAAAGGTGGTTTTGCAGCAGAAACAGCAGGGGGGAGCTTCACCCCTCATGTAGTGCCCGTGTATACTGGAGAGGTACTGTAAAATATGTGAGAATTAATTAAGGTTTCTTAATTGTTCTTTTTGTATATTTGTATTTTTGTAGTACTTCCCATTGCTTGTCCTGTGTCAAGATGTTCTAATTCTGTTTTATGGCCTGCAGGATATTGTTAGTAAGATAATAGAATTATCTCAAAAGGGTGCTCGAGCAGTTTGCATTCTTTCTGCTACTGGTGTTGTCTCAAGTGTTATTATGCGTCAGCCTGGTCCTTCTGGTGGAATTTTGAGATATGATGTATGATATGATCGTACCTGAAAAAAACGAAACTCTTTTATCTTGTTTCTCTTCCTTTTTCTGATGTAGCTTCTGGTTAATTTTCCATTTGATCTAGGGCCGCTTTGAAATTCTATCTTTATCTGGATCATTCACTTTCGGCGAAACAGGAGGTTCAAATCGCAAAAATGGCATGCTAAGTGTTTCACTGGCTAAACCTGATGGGAGAGTTTTTGGTGGTGGTGTTGCAGGCTCTTTAATAGCAGCTGGCCCTATTCAAGTATGTTCTGCTTACTCATTTTTCTAAGAAAGCGTTCACTAGATGGCTGTGTCTCCTGTCAACAGTATGTCGTGTACAGAATACAGAGTTCAAAAATTTATGAATTTTCTTTTCAATTAAACTGACTTATCAGCTTGTTTGCAAATCTCACGCTAGGTTTGTTTTGATTTACCAGCTTGTTATTGCCAGTTTCAAGCAGAATATCGGCAAGGGGATTAAAAGGAGGCAATCTGCTGACCCTCCTGCTGCTCCCAGTCTGCCTGCCAATTCTGATGTAGTAAGGGTTCCTGTAAAAATCGCTGGAACCACAGACGGGGAAGATAATTGCACTACACCAACATCTGCACTTTCAGAACCAAGAAATGAAGAAGCAGGTAACACAGTCATTTCAAACCAACAAGCAAATACTGATTCCCAAAACAGTAGTGGTCAAAATGTCCTGCAGTCCCAAAAGCAAATACTGTTGGTGTCCCCCGGTTATGAAAATCTCTAGATTTGCATCCGTGACAGCATTTCTTCATAAATAACATTAAAACGTGGTGTTAGTATGATATTTCTTCCTTTATTCTGTTAGCTCAAAGGCGTCAAAATCTTGTACCTTTTTATATCAGCTTAAGACAGAAACTACTCTTGCTGTCAATTGTCAGTTGTTTCTGGTGCTTTTAGGAATTGAGCACTCTATATATTCAATCACTAAAGAAGAGTAAAACACGGGTATACATTTGGCTACTGATACTGTGAGCCAATTAGCCAATATGCCATTTAATCTAGTCAAACATTAGCGAATAACCTATATGTTTTGGCATCAAGAACTATTTGTCTGACTGCTGCAACTGCTGCTATAATCCCTATTGCTGAGAAGACCATTGCAATAGTAACATTTAACCAGAAAATAATGCTCCTCTTCGATGGCTTGAAGAACACTACAGGCAAGATAAAGTCTGGAGGGATGAAACCAAAAGCTCCAATCAATGAATTGATATCTCCAAAAAAATGGAGGCATTGCTGTCATTGTAGTTGCTATGATGACAGACGATGACCTTGAGAATGCCCTCAGGATTACATTTCGAGCAGCAAATTCTTTTTTGCGTCGGATCTGCAAGGGTGTTCTCGAGCACTCCATTTGTAGGCTGCAAGCAAACCTGTGGCATACCATGTATTTTAAGCAGCGTGTATTGCAAATTTAGGAACAGAAAGAGACAGAAAGGAGATGTTCATACCACAGCAACTGCTGATGGAGAATGGTGAAGATTTTGGTCATTGAAACAAAGAATATTTTAGACTTTAAAATTTATATATTTTGTTAACGAAACACCTCAATTCAAATATTTAAGTTATTTTAAAAAATTAAATGAAAGCACGTCATGGTGATTGTCCCTCTACTGGTTTTGATTTCCTTGCAGTGCTGGAGTATAAAAAATCACTATGCAGTAAAAAACAATTTGAAAAAAAAAGTAAAAATTTATAGGTACCGCTATAATTAATTTATTAATAAATAAAATATAAATGGATGCCAGCAACATCTATTAACCATCCACTAGTTATAGTTATATGATCCGGGTTTTTTGGGGGTTAAATATTTTTATTTTTTATAAAAAATTAATATATATGTTTTTTAATATGTTTTTATAGTTTAAAAAATTTAAATTTAAATAAATTTTTTATAAATACATGCAGTCAAATGAATTGAGAATCATGTGTACGTAAATAAATAAAAAGTCATCAATGATATTTAAAAATAAAACTTGAAAAATCATGAGATAAACATAGATTAAAATATTTAATCTCAAAAGACAAGATATTTACCCAATTATATTTGTTAAATTTATTTATTAAAATAATTTTTTAATTAAGAAAACAATAATAAAAATAAAAACACAACTTAAATTGATTCAATAAAATAAAAATGTAAAAAACTGCAGGGCTGCACATATTAGAAATATTATCTTAATTTTTATTTTATTTTAAAAAATAAAGTTTATCCATACAAAAGATTAAAAAAAAATTATAGATAAATCATAAAAACTCTTCAAATTTAAATACATAACAAAAAAAATAATCATCATTTAAAATAGACTCTGTAAACAAAATGAAAGAGAGAACGAAAACTAATCTAAATATAAATTAAAAAATTAGAGAAAAAATCATTAACTTAAAAAAATAATTAAAAAAAAAGCAAAGGCCATGCGTTATTGGGTCTGGCTAGCTCGCTTGGCCTATTTTATCATGCAGCTGGGACCTTATTATTTTTTTTGCTGTAACTGGGGCAGACGAGTCCACCCCAAAATTTTTTGAAAAAAAATAATCAAATAACACGTTGTTTGATTCCTAAATTCCATCCGCTAGTGCCTAAAAAATCAGGGATTTAGTTTTTTTACTCAAAAACTCCTTTTAAACCCATTTTTGAACCAAAACACCAATAAAATAGCTTAGAAACCATGATAAACTTTTTCATGACTTTAAGAAACCCTAAAACCATCCCAAAAACCCAAATCAACCTGAAACTAAGAATTAACCCAAGCTCAAATCTGTTTTTTCACGGACTTTAAAGGTAAAAAAACATCTAATATAAACTCCTTTCATCAAATGAAATCATTTGACACAAATATCATCTATTTTGGTGGTCTAAATCGGTGTAAACGACATGTTTTTTTTTTCTCAACGACTAAAAAATAACAAAAATGAATTTGAAAAATATTGAGGTACTAAAATTGTACAATTTACATTATTTTTGAAGTTAGAGGACCCAAATGTATTTTTAAAAAAACTTATAGCACGCCACCTATTTTTGATGTCTTTTTCATTTTGGTCCCTCGTCTTTCAATCACATATTTTCATAATAATTCAAAATCAAATAATCCTCAATTAGGACTAAATAGCTAAAAATAAAACTTTAAGGACCAAATTGAAATAATAAAATTTTTTGCACAGTTCATCCATAATAATGTGTGAGATGATGAACAATGCACACCTACATAATGAAAAAACCCACACCTTTTAGATTTATACTTAATTAATTATTTGACCGCAAGTTAGATTTATTTTTTCTTTTCAATATGACAATAATTTTTGTGTTTTTTAACATTAAAAAATTTCAGTTGCAAATCAAAAAGTTCATGTATCCATTTAATTAAATTAATAAAAAAACTATTTATGCAATCAAAATAAAATTATAAAGCTCGATTCCTAACCAATCAAAATTAGCTAGCCAAACTCGTGACCCGAATCATGCACTTAATTGGGCTAAATATTTTTTTTATTTAAAATAAACACCTATAAATTTGAGAACTAGCAAATATTGAGGTAATTGAAAAAAAAAAACCAGACCAAAACAATTTACGTTGGCCAATTAATAATCAACAAAATATTAAATGATAAAATTAGAAAAAAATTAAGAAATAAAAATCAATAAAGGTCAATTGTGATAGGTAAAATTTGAGGGGAAAAAAAAAATGTCCAAACGCTTGGGCGTAGATGACCCATAGTGCATGGGCCGTAAGAAAAAAGCTTAAGTACGCGAGTTTGGAACAACCCACGCTTCTAGATGTTATACTTTTTTTAAGAAAAAATTATGGGGTAATTGATCCTTAATCCTTTGGAAAAAAAGGAGGCGGCGCGTTGCTTGCCCTGCTAGATTCTAGTGACCTATGGTAGTTAGAAAATCAGATTGTGATGTTTCGGACAGAAAAAAAACTATTTTCAACATAAAAAACACTATAGACATATTGTAAAATATATTCATGGTCTCAAACAACCCAAAAATTGACTTGAAAACCAACACTAAACCCTAAGCCAAAATTATTTTTGGGCTTAGGTCCACTATGAAAGGCAAGTTTAAAGAACAAAAATCACTTAGTATAAACGTTTTCCATCGAAAGAACTCATTGATACCAAAATTATTATTTTTTATGTCTAAAATTAGTGTAAATGATAATTTTCTCTCTCTATCAGTAGAATATGACAATCTCTCTCTTCTCTCGAATCATGAACTAAAAAATAAGAAAAATAAACTTTTATACTAAAATTGAATTGTATAAATATTGAGGGACCAAATAGGTATAATATGTAAAGTTTGAGGACTAAAATGAGCTTTTTATGAGAGCTTTAAACCACCATTCATTTATGATATCTTTTCTACTTTGGTCCACCATATTTTAATTTTGTTATTATTCAGTAAATCTGATTAAATTATTTTTTGATTTGGGCAAAAAAAAAATGCAATCACGAACAAACAAGTTAGAGGAATAAAATAAAATAAAAAAACTTGAATAATAAGTCCACAAGAGAGTATACAGTGCACTTGAGTGAATAATTAATGCTCAGAAAAGTAAAATTAATTTAATTAGAGCACAACCCATTTTATAACTCCGTAGGCTCATCAAATGGCCCAAAACGTAAAATTCAATGCTCAGAAAATGAAAGATAAGGAGAAGCCCAGACCAGTACAATGGCCTACTCCGATTCCGAGACACCAAGCCCAATTCTGCTAATGAAAAATAGTACTCAAACTGAGAGATAAGAAACAAAAAAGAATAAAAACGGAAACCCCATCGTCGTTTCAAGGTTTATTACCAGAAAGAAACCCTTGTAAAAGAAACGCAGGTTTCGATTCGACAGCACCAAAAATATATAAAAAATCAACAAATTCCTGAGGTAAAGTGATCATTTTTTTTTATATATATATCGAATGGCTGTAAAAGTTGTTGCATTTTTGTACTTGTTTGCTGATTTGATTTCTGTTTTGCTCGCTTTGATTTTGAAAATATCTGCCTTTATGCCATTCATGTCATGGAAAAGCGAGACAAACTAAGAGATAAGAGAGCTGGAAATTTGGGGGGGGGGGGGGGGGGGGGGTTGATTAAAGATTAGTGCCAATTTAAAATGATTTTAGAGATTGGAATTTTGTTGGGTTTTTGTAGCTTTCAAAATCAGAGTTAAACGTAGATGAAGTTGAGTGGTAAAGTTGTGATCTTTTTCAAGTTAGAAATTAGAATCACCTGAAAAGATTGGTTAAGTTTCAATCTTTGATCAAGAACCAAGGTTAACTTGTAGACAGAACGCAAGCTGGCACCTTTAATCAGTGTGGTTTGGCAAATTTGTTTGGATAAGGAATGATAGTTTAAACTTTGGACATCAATAACATGTTCTACGTTTGTTATCAGACTAGACAGTGGCACCCCTGGGAAGTTGAAGTTGAAAATGTACGACTTAGCCTGTATAAAATACACCAAACCCTGGGTTAGAGTCAGAAGCTTGCTGAATTCTGTTTTATGATGAGTGCCGGGCAGGGAACTTAGTTTGGATGCCTCTGCATCACAACCAGTTTAGCTGTAGTATGAAGAGATTGTGTGCTAGGAAGTTTCTTCTTTAGATTGAAAAATCTCTTTTATGTTGTCATTGACAACGGTGTAAAGCATTGGTAGTCTAGCCATTTCATCCCCGGAATGAGCAGAGCTACAGTATAAGAGGGTCCACTAACAGGAGCGAGTAGAGAAGTTTACTATTGAAATAAAAAGGCTAGTTGTCGCTTAAGCTAGTACTTTCCTCAGGTACCAACAGGTGCGCGGTTCCTCTGCTGACAAAAGAAAGCTCACTAATCTCGACTAAGAAAGAGATTCGTTCATTTTAGTATAGGGAAAGAGATGAGGGTTTGTACCAACTAAGAAGTTATTACAGACTGGAGAAAAGCCCAGACTATTATATTTCACAAATCGAAGCAGAAAGGGAACGGACTAGTGTCAGACTTAAAAGTCCAAGCACGAGCTAGTAGAAGTTGCTAGTTCTTCTTTACATTGAAAAATCTCTTTTTTAAAAGAAGTTCTTTATATTGCCATTGACAATGGTGTAAAGCATCGGTACCATTTTAGCAGATGCATTGCATGAATGCCTTGCATGAATGCCTTGCATGGCATGCTGCTTTTTAGGAAGTTCAATTCACTTAGTGTGATGATCTGTTGAAGCATAGTTATGTTTCCTGGTTCCGTGATCTAAAAAATGACATAAATTCTCCAATTTTGTTGCCTATAGCTCTGTTGAATCATAGTATTAGTTATGTTTCATTATGCCATAATACAATCATGACATAACATTCACCGATTCAGCTTCCTGTAGCCCAATTGGAATTTTTGCTATTCTAGAGAGCTAGTTTTTACATGCCAGAACATTAGCAGCTTATAGATTTACATAAATAGTTGAGCTGTCAAAGATATTCAACTTGCGTTGTTCTCCATGGTATTTGCTTCCTTCTCTTATACACGTATCTGAATCTTTTCTGGTTTGAGCGGAAAGACAATTTTGTCAACCATTGCTTTTTCTGATTTGCGAGCGGTTAGTCTATTGTATCAAACACTTAAAAAAGAATCCTTTGAATGAAATGTGCCATAAATAAGAGAAGTTTTGGAAAGCAGTGAAATAAGAAAGATTCCACCTGAATTCCATACAAAATGAATAGGAGGTGGTCGAACTCGACCAAGCTCTCTGAAAGTCCATGATTGAGCATCTTCACAGGTCAGTATATGGGAACACAAAAATGCCACTAGATTTGTAACTTTCCAAGCAGTCGAAGTAAAATGCCAGATAGCTGTCCTTCTCATTTTTGGAGATTTTTGTTTGCTTTCTACGTTCTTACTTACTGCTTCAAAGGAAAAATAAATTCTATTTAGATGTATTTACCGGCATGGAATTGGGACTTTAATGGTACTTGTAGATGTCCTGCAGGCAATGCTTTTCTCAGTGGTGTTCTCTTATGTTTTATTTTAACAGATCAGTGTTCCATTTCCTTGGTATTCAGAAAAGGCTCGGAAGTATGCCATCAGAATCTGATAAGTGGGGATGGGAACATGTTAGCGTGTTTGGTGGATTTGACAGGGGAAGTGGTACAAAAAGGTGGAAATGTAACCACTGTAATCTACGATATAATGGGTCTTATTCACGTGTCAGGGCTCACCTACTAGGGTTCTCAGGTGTTGGGGTCAAAAGCTGCCCTGCTATAGACAGGTCTTTACGAGAAGCATTTCAGGTCCTAGAAGAGGAGCGTGTTTCACAGAAGAAGAAAAAGAATTCTGTCATTGGGAAGCCTTGTAAACGCACTCGGACTTCTCAGCCAGCTCTTGCCTGGAAAACCATCACAAAAGAAGATATAGATGACATAGTAGCTAGATTTTTTTATGCTGATGGATTAAATATTGATATCGTCAACTCTCCTTACTTTCGTGAAATGGTGAAAGCAATTGGTGCTTTTGGGTCTGGGTATGAACTCCCATCAATAGATAAGCTGTCTGATTCTTTTTTAAGCAAAGAGAAAGCGAGGATTGAAAAATCAGTAGCTCTAGTTAGGGAGTCATGGCCACATACAGGATGCACAATACTGTGTGCCGGTCGCTTAGATGGTGCATCAGGTAGCGAACATGTCAATGTATTTATTTCCAGCCCAAGGGGACTTGTATTTTTAAAGGCAGTTGATGTCAATGATGCTGATGAGGGAGAGCACGTGTTTACTGGTGCTCTCGCTGATACTATTATGGAAGTTGGCCCCACAAATGTTCTTCAGATAGTTTCACATCTAGGCGATGCATGCAAATCATTTGAGTCCTATTTATCGTCAAAGTTCCCTAATATCTTCTGGTCTCCTTGCACTTCACACTCTGTCTTCATGTTGATGGAAGAAATGGCCGAACTGGAATGGATAAAACCTGTTGTCTTGTGTGCCAAGGCAATTGAGCAATGCATGATCACATATCAACATACTTCTTCGTGCACTTTTGGTCAAGATTTGAAAGAGTTCTCCGATCCAATCTCTGCCAAATTTGCACCTTCATATTGCTTTCTCCGGAGGGTCTTTGAGCTAAGGCAATCACTCCAGGATGTGGTTGTAAGTGAAGACTGGAAGCAATGGAAGAATAATATGGCAGAGGATGTTGTAAATGTTGAATCTGCCATTTTAGATGATGGGTTCTGGAGCAAGGCTGATTTATTGTTGCAGTTATATGAGCCTTTTGTAAGTTTGCTTGCTACAATTGATATTGACAAATCTGTTATTGGTACAGTTTATGACTGGCGGGTTCAGGCACTTGAAGCCTTGAGGAGTCAGGCAATTGATGATGGCTTATTGAATCAGTTAGAAGGACTGATTGAGAACAGGTGGGATGTTC
Organism: Populus trichocarpa; assembly: GCF_000002775.5. Classification (NCBI taxonomy): domain Eukaryota; kingdom Viridiplantae; phylum Streptophyta; class Magnoliopsida; order Malpighiales; family Salicaceae; genus Populus; species Populus trichocarpa. The sequence goes on along the minus strand of NC_037288.2, from coordinate 20,167,752 downwards.
TATTTTCCCCTCTTCATGCTGCAGGTTATTTACTGAATCCTAGATATATTGGAAAAGGTCAAACAAAGGATAAATCTGTAATGCGGGGCTGGAAAGCTACGCTAGAAAGATATGAGAGTGAAAGCACAGCCAGATGTGTTCTCAGAGAGCAGCTCAGCTCATACTGGCGTCTGGAAGGATCCTTGGGAGAGGAAGATGCCGTGGATTGTAGGGATAAAATGGATCCAGTTGTTTGGTGGGAAAACTTCGGTTTTGAAACACCCAACTTACAAACACTAGCCATAAAGGTTCTGAGCCAGGTTTCAAGTGTTGCAATGTGCGAAGAGATTTGGCAAGCTAGTGACTTCTCATGTCGAGAATCAGCAAACAGGTTGGGAGAGCAGAGAATGGAAGATCTTTTTTTTGTTCGAAACAATCTCAGGCTTCATGGTCAAAGAAATGGGAATCTATGCTTCTCATCTGGCCAACGAAATGCCTTTTCAAGCTCCTTTTCTGGAGTTAAGACATGGGATGGTCTGCATCTTGATCAATCTAATACAACGGTAGATGTCCATGACAAATTATGAAATAGCTTGCTCCGCTTCTAAATGGGCTCTGGACACCGACCAATGTCGTGCATCCAATAATCAGCAGGTTGCTTGTTAGCTACCTGCATTCACTGGACTTTGCTGTGCACTAATCAGGACGATCTTTTTGAGGTTAGTAACATCTCTTTTGTATAATGTACCATGTACCATTTGAAAAAACAATGCTGTATATCTACTTCGAACGATACTTGTTTATTGTTGTCACTGTTGGTGGCCTCAAGATGAAAAGTTCTTCGTTAAAGAATTATAGTTGTGGTAATACCTAAGAACATTTTGAAGCATTAGATGGAGTGGGTTAGCAATAATTAACAGCAGTGACTTTATGATTACTTGCCTGAGGGAGCAAGATTAAGGGTGCTGTCTTGAGTTAATTAGCACCAGCATACTTGGCCACATCATGACAACATATGCATATATTTTGGCAGACATTGAAGTAATTCTACTTCAGCAGCCAGCAATCAGTACTTTGTTGGTCCAAAGTCTTCATAATAGAGGTCCACTATCATGCTCAAAATATCAATGTAGGGCATTCCATTGCTGATTTGATTATCCCCTTTTTTATATTCTTCTAATTCATCTCTTAAAACTAATTAATTAGCTGTTAATCTATCTCTTTAATGTGATATGGGAGCCCATGGGTGATGCATTGTCGTAGAAAAATGAACAGTAATGAAATTGTGTGGGCATGAAATGTTCCTCGTTAGTCGTTAGTGTTAATGTTGTCTGGTTTAAGATGCCAACGACTCCATACTTTGTCAACTGTTGTCGAACTCTGAATGCTTATCGTTTATGTAGAATTCACTTCTTCTACGATATTTTTAAAGCAAAAACTTGATTTAACTAAACATGTTTATGATCATTTTTTTTTTTTGAATTATGCCGAAATTATGTCAAGCAGGTTCCAAGTTACAGGCCATGATATAAACTTGAGTTCAGGGCACTTGAATCATCAGAAAGGGAAAAGAAAATGCCTTTAAATCTAAGAGCATAAAAGAAGCACAATCTCTTAACCTATTTACTCCATGTTGAATCTCAGTGACCATCCATCCCTCCCTCCCCCTTTGATGTACAAAAGAAGAAACAGGAATGGAGCAGCAAGAAAGGGTCAATCTACTTTGTATTTGTTGGCCACGACAACATTAAAACATGTTTGACTCTTGATCCTACTCCACATGTAGCATGAATCACGGTACCTAAAATGTGTATAAATTTTGTTGTTTTATGAGTGGTGGAGAGGGGTCAATATTAGATTATTATTATTAATAACATTGCAGTTTAGAGGAAGGATATCAGTTTACTTGGAAATTACGAAAACTTGAGAGCAATATCAGCGGCAGATCGTCGATTTCCATGAAGAAAAATCAAAGAAGATTTTTGAAAAAGTGGGCTCGCTAAGAAACAAGAGAAGCATGAGATATGGGGATTTATTAAGGTGTAGAAAGCAGTGTGTATCTAAACCTAACCTTGCATTACCTCCAAGCAAGTAAAGCGAGAGCATTATCAATAAAGTATACGACATGGGAGGAAATGGACCAGAAAGTAGAAGAAAAGGAAACTTCTATTTCCATAGAAAACTAGGAAATCGAAGGATTTTCAGCAAAATAGCCTCCTTCATCCTCCAAAAAAAATCCATTCCGTACTAGAATGTTGTGCTGCCGTTTTCCCCTTTGGTATATACTCCCATGAATCAAGTTCGAGCATTAGCAATTATAAGACTCTCTTCGATTCTGTTGTGCTTATAAATTAAGCAACCCGATTTGATTTTGTTTTTTTAAAAAAGATTAAGGGTAAAAAATAATTAATAGAGTTAGCGAGAATGATTAATGATGTATTAGTAGCTTTAATTTGAAGTTAATCTTTACCAAACTAAGATAAATAATGTTTAATTATTTATTTTTGAAATGTGGTTGGACTGTATTTTTTTATTATTTTAAAAAAATTCAGATTAATATTTTTTATTATTTTAATATGTAATATTAAAAATAAAAAAAATATTATTTTAATATATTATTTAACACAAAAAATACCTTAAAAAAACTATTTGAAAATAATCTTCGCCGCAATCTCGCAGACGAACAAAGTCTGCTAAGCTAAATTTCATCACGTCCTTTTCTTTTCAGTGTCGTGTCATACTTCATACTTCATAGCCTACCTAACGATTCTTTTCTCTTTTGTAGCAAGAAATTGGGCCTTCGAATCACAGTAAAGCAAAAAATATTAATTGAGGTACTAAGGTGGGGTCGAATTTGGGATTCTGAATAGCTCAAGAATAAATTTAATTTTAATATTATTTTTTTGTACCTCTCTTGATATTCAGGTCTAGATAAAAACGCAGGGTAATTTTTATTTATCACAGCACCCAGATGCTAAATTGAAAACAGTTATGAGATAATAAATTTTAGAGTATTCTAGGAGTAATTGTCAATAATCACTCAACCAAAACAGATAGACATAATAAAATTATAAAAAACAAGAGAGAAAATAATATATATATTATTGTTTTTATGAGTTTGGATATTATTTTTATTTTATTATCTATCTATCTCTTTTTCAAAATAAATCTATAAAAACCATCTAATAGGTGATCATATGGTAAAAGTTTGGGATCAAGGGGTTTGCTCTCTATATGGTCTTAGATTCGAGTCTTGTGGTTGCTAATATGATTACCATTGAAAGTTTATATAGTCGTTAACTTCAGGACTCGTGAGATTAGTTGAGGTGCGCATAAGCTGATCCGAACACCCACATGAATAATAATAATAATAATAAATAAAAAAACCTATAGAATAAGTACCGGTGTTTGCTTCTATAACATTCTAAGACTTCTCATTGCGAGACAATTGTTTACCACTTCCTTAAAATTACATAGGTCAGCATAGAAAAGTAAGACCTTCAATTTATAAAATTCGTGAAGGTTAGTTGTGGGCACCTTTATCGTTGGCAAGACAATTTTATACGTTTAATTAATTAGGTTTAATAATTGTGCTACCTATGATAGAGTTTAGAACGCAGTCCAAAAATTATTTGATAATTTTTTTTATATGTATATTTTAATTATTAATATTAAAAATAATTTTTTAAAAAAATTATTTTAATATATTTTTAAATAAAAAACACTTTAAAAAACAACAATCATCACAATACTAAACACCACCTAACAATATTGATTGACAAACTTCACATTAGTCCCTAAACTATTCACTAACTTTCAAATGAATCCTAAACAAAAACAAAACTCACACCTGGGTATCTAAATTTAGTTTCTGACATGCCTCAATTGAGTTTTCGGACAACGTTTGCCAAGACTTTCAGCTTGAAAGAGAGTTTAGAATCCAAGTCGCGCAAAAAAAAAGATGTTGTAAGAATTCCTGTGTTTTTTTATTTTAAAAATATCTTTTAAAAAAAAATTATTTTTTATTTTTTTTATTTTAAATTAATTTTTTATAATGTTTTATATTATTTTGATGTATTAATATTAAAAATAAATTTTTAAAAATAAAAATTATTATTTTAATATATAATGAACAGAGCGTGATCAAAGTTTTGATGGGATTGAGAAGTCAATAGGTACAATTAAAGGGCTTAGAGAAAGACGTTCATAGCCTAAGTACAATGCTAGCTAGATCTGGTAGTTATAGCCCTGTACTTGACCTACAGGCTGCGGTTCTTAAATTTTTTCCCAGCTCTGTGAAACCAGATCCTTCTCTATGGCTCATAGCTAGGGATGGTATAGCAATGCTACCAAAATAGATCCCAAAATCAAAGGCCGTGGAGTTCTCGTTTATAAGAATGACGACAACAATAAAATATACACAAATCACAAAATCATATTAAAAAAAAAACGAAACCCACTTTTTTATTTATTTATTATTATTAATGTGGGTATACAGACCAGTTTGCGCACATCTCGACTAATCCCACGAGTTCTGAAGTTAACGACCATGTAAGCTTCTAATAACCATTATATTAGCAATTACATGACTCGAACTTGAGATCATAAAAATAGCAAACTCCTTAATTATAAGTTTTTACCATAAAACCCAGTTTTTTATTTGTTGTATTGTTGATTTAAAGCATCATTTTCAAAGTTATTACTCTCCACCATTAATCTTTTTATTTTTCTATATATAGAATTTAGGATCAAATATTTGTGAGGCCAACGAGCTCCGACCCATAATCGGACCGTGGCCATGTAAGCAACAATTCCATTCTAGTTGAATGAAAGGAAGAAAAAAAACTAAATCATCTCATGAGCCCGTCGATGCCTCTTATTTCTTTTTTTTTTTTCTCTTAATTATCTCATGATTTGGTTCGGACATGGCGTATGTATAGAGATTCAATGTTTGTTAGCATATTGTTTGCCATTATGTTTTTTAAAAAATTTTAAAAAATTTGAAATTTTTTTATTTTTTATTTTGCTTTAAATTAATATATTTTTTATATTTTCAAATTATTTTGATATACTGATATCAAAAATAATTTTTAAAAAATAAAAAAAAATATTTTAATATATTTTAAAATAAAAAATAATTACAACTACACTTCTAAACATATTCAATAAATTTATCCTTAAAAAATATAAAAATTCAATCCATTACGTATGCATGAAACTACTTGATCAATACTAATAATGTTTGTCAACTTCACAAGACATCGTTTCTTGTGCACAAAACCTTCCACTCGTCAATCAATGCACGAGAAAAAAAAAGAGTGTTAATTGATATAAAAAGGGGCCATTAACTTTGACTATGAACCACGTTCTTTTACATTTCCACTGAATAAAAAATATAATTGAATTAATTAATTGTTTCATGCACCAAGCTGCATATTTTTATGGAGATCTGCTTACGGGTGTGTAAAAAAATAAAAAATAAAAAAATCAAGAAAATAAAAAAAAATAACTAAAAAAACTGAATAGTAAAAAAACCTGATAAAATCAACTAAAATTTTGAAAAAACCAATTAGTTCGGTTTGGTTTTATAAGCCTGAAATTGAAAAAACCAAACCGAACCCAAACAGAAAAAAAAACCGAAAAAAAACCGAGTCAAACAAAAAACCGAGCCAAAAAAACCGAGTCAAACCGGTTTGAACCGGGTTTTGTCCTAAAAAACAGAATCTAAAACGGCCAGTTGGAACTGGTTTCGGTTCAGTTTTGGGTTTTTTTAAAAAAATTCGATTTAATTATTTTTTTTATAAAAACCAAACCGAAAATAATCATCCTATTATTACTTATTTTCAGCAAAAAAAAAAATAAAAATCAAGAGAAATAGCAGCAAAAAAATGGAATCCGAGGGTTGAAAAATCAACCGCGAAGGCCATGATTTGTTTGTGAAAAAGAGGGATCATGTAACAAGAAAAAAAGAGGTATCAAAATTACTGTTTCTTCTCCTTTTCAATCCTTTTAATAGCTAGGCTCTTGTGTACAAGAAACACATTTTCTCATTCACAATTCTTAGTTTTTGTCAGCTTACTTAGTTTGACTTCGAAAGTTTCTCATCAAAAGTCAGATCTCGAAAATCATTTCTCAGTGATCTCTGCAACATTTTCTTACTAGTTGCTATTAATTAAGTTTTACATCATTTTCCACTAAAAAAAATATAATGTATTATTCTGCTATTTAAAAATATAATAGTGGTTAATTTTTTAAAATATTTTTTACTCGAAAATATATTAACATAATATTTTTTAAAAATTATTTTTATATCAGTATATTAAAACAATTCAAAAACATATATATATAAAATAATTAAAACAAATTAAAAATCTAGTTTCATCGTTAAGAAAATATGTTTCATTCTTTTATTTTTAAATTCAAATCTTAAAATTAGTATATAAAAGAATTTATAAAAAAAATTGAGTTTACCAGACCGATGTGAAAAATACGGAAATTGAGTAGCCCCACACCCTCGTAACGCGTATATTGAGGGGAAAATGAAAAGAATAAATGCAAGTAGGGTATATTATTAGAAAGATGGGAAGCTCCAGCAGCCAAGCTCAACGTGGTAGGTCGCCATGTCTACCTTTTTGGCTCCTTATTATCGTGATTAGCCACACATTTCCATAGCATAAAGGAAATCTGGGCTACCTGCCAAAAAGATAAGGCATTGTCGGTGTGCTCTGTAACAACGCAGCAAAACTATATAACCAAAACCCCAAGCCAAATTCCCCTTTAATCTCATCTGTGTATGACAATGACCGGTGAAATCTCAGGCTCAGGTCACCGGATCAAGGCAGCCCTAATTAGGGGTGGTGGTGGTGGGAGGAGGCTAGGTGAAGGGTTCATCTAAATTAGCAATTGAGTATACTAAAAAAATTTCATAGGAAGGAGGACAATAATGAAGATGGTTAGCAATTAAGCCTATCTGATGGAGGCATTAAATCTTAAACTCGTAGGAATAAAATTTAAGATATCCCTCGATTTAATTTGACCAATTTAACAATATAATGAGGATAAATTCCTTAGTGTCGTTTTTATTTTATTTTATACAATATTTAATTAAGTTAACATCGTTAATTGCCAGTTCCTAAAAGCAACATCTTTTTTTTTAGAATTGTTTTTTTGAATAAATGTTATTTGTAAGAGGATGATATAAATAATATTTTGATATCTCTTCTAAAAATTTTAAATTTTTAGATTGAAATTATTTTTTGATATAATATCAAAGATTTATTGATCAAGTGATCGCGAATTTAAATCTTATTATTTTTATTTTGTTAAATAGTGTAGGCAGACTGTCATTTAAGAAGACATAAAACAATAATATAAATTATATTTTGATATCTTTTTAAAATTTTAAATTTTCAAGTTAAAAAATAATATAAATTTTTTAACTTTAGCTTTAAAAAAGAAGCATTAAAATTGTCAAATTGGACGATTAAAATAAATCCCAGAGATGCCCGTAGAGAAGTTTCGTGCAAGTGGGAACTTTTCTTCCAAAATGTTTCTATTAAAAGAAAATTGAAAGAAGAAAAGGTCTCGGGGACAGAGATGTAAAATCAGAAGATGGAAGGAAAAAGCACATTCCATTGGCTGTGGCTTGTGGATCTGACACAAGGCTCAAGGCTTGAATTAGTGTTATAGCAAATCTAAAAAGTGTTTAATTAATATGTAGAATCCAAACACATGCTAACATTTATTGTTTTAAAAATCAAATAAATTTAAAAAATATTTAATTAATGAAGGTTTACATAAATTGACTCGAATATTTATATTAATAAAAAAAATAATCAAATCAATAAAATCGCATGTAATCTTCAAAACATTTTTAATTAATTCTTCATTTATATATTTTTATATTTTTTTTAGGTGTTCGAAATGTTTTTTTTCTTTATAATCTTTGGATGGTGAATTCGAATATCTAGGCATTCTAGCTAGCAGTCTTTGAGCCTTTAATTTTTTCTTTTTCATTGGCATTAAAGAGGGTCGTGGTGCAAGAACTTGAAATGCAGGTGGTAAATTAATAATATTGATTAAATAATATTCTTATTTATTTCCAGCTTGAATTTTAAGTTTAAATAATATCTTTATTAAATAATTTATAATTAATTAATTAATAAACCTTCATCATTCCAATCATATTAATATATAAAGGTTATCCATGCTTAAGTCTGTCGGTCTGCCCTTGCTTGTATTTATTGAAGGGTTTTGGAACTTTGGTGGGAATATCCTGAGGAGGCAGACAACTTTGCACAGTTGCACTAGCACCCCCAGATCCCAGTCACCACAGTTTAACCGATGAATTTACACATATGGTCCCTCGATCTTTCAATTTTATACATTCAACCACCTCACTAAAAAATATAGCCCTACCAAACCCCTACATTTCCAATTCTTGATTTTTCGGCCCCTTCTCTAGCCAACTCACTTGATAGCTGCTGCATGGTAACCATCGCCTGCTCTCATGGTGCCCGAACAACTACAATTTTTAAGCGTAAGGGTCGGAGTGCAAAAACTTTTCATAGAGGAGCTAAATGATCAACATAAGAAATGGAGGGACCATGAGACAAACAAAGCTTACAAATTATAGGTTCTTACTAGCACGTAATTATACATACAAGTAAATGAAATGAGATACAAATAGACAAATAGGAATTGAGAACCTTTTTTAGCCAAATCCATAGTCTTCACCATTTATCACTTGCCAACACGTGTGTTCAGTATTGTGGTAATTGTTGTGGTTGTGGTTTGAAAAAAATTATTTTATAAAAAGTACTTTTTGTTGAGGTTGATTTGGTATTTATGTATGTTTGGTTAAAACTGTGGTTGGAATTGAGATTGAACAAAAAGTAGTTTAATGTGTTTGGTTAATAATGCTTTTGAAATTGAGGTTATAAAATAATTTTAAAAAATATATATTAATATTGATGGTTTTTAATTTAAATATTGTAGATTTAGCTGTTGTTATTACATCATGAAATAAATAATACTTTATATAAAATATTTTTCATTGTTCCATTAAACTATCTACAATTCCATCACGTATGAAATACATCCGACAAGGACTATAGTTTTTTTTGTTTCTTAAGCGCGCAACAACATCAGGTAAAATATAATCAGGAACTAAATTGGGATTGCGATCAAATTTTGCAAATGCTACATCATCAAACGATCCCTGTCTAATTTATGTAGTATTATTGAATAATGTTAAACACTAGTTTTTCAAGTAAAACACAATTAAAAAATAAAAAATAATTTTTATTTCTTATTTTACTGGGTTAGACCCGATTCAATGCATTTTGAGCTTTGAACTGGAGCCAATCCGGCTGGAACTGCTCCGACCGGAATAGTGTAGCATGTTACACTATTCATGCTAATTAATTCATTCATGAACAGTGTAGCATGCTACACTGTTCACTCAACAGTGTAGCGTGAACACTGTTCATGCTAATTAATTTCATCAACAGTGCAGAAGAAACAACATTTTTCTTGCTTTTCTTTTCTTGCGTTTGGAACATAAAAAAGTTATGGGACCCATGAACAGTAAATTATGGTTTTTACTTTACCAAACAGGTTGCGTCTGCGTTTTAGATAAAACGCAGACGCAACCTCTTAAACAAACATTCTCAAAGGACTAGATTGAAAATACAATTTTTTTAGGGGAGCCGGATGCTCCCCTATTTTGAAAAAAACTAAAAAGTGAAGGGTCAAATTAAAAGACTCAGAAACTTTAGGGTTGTCATGGCCCCCTAAAGCTTATTTAAAATAATTGTTATCCAATTTCCATGCAAAAGAATTGTCTCGCTACTAATTTCATTGCGTGAACTAACCTATCATGACGTAAAAGGGGGGGAAAAGAAAAGAAAAATTCAGAGGGAAGAAGACCCCTCAACAACCAAGCAAGGCAGTTGCCGGCTGTGGTCAAATTTAGACTACGTCGTCTGCCACACTACAAGTCCTGATGTGGTGGCATCATGTGCGGAGTGATTAATGTTAATATCCATCGATTTAGCTTAAAAAAACACAAAAACATGCTAACTGATGTCCCTGTTTCAGCCCCGTTGATTCTGAGAAATTAAGACTTCAACACGACTTGTATTTTCAGTTATATGGGTGTGTTTGATATTATATTTTGAAAGTGTTTTTAAAAGTTTTAATTTTTTTTTCTTTATCTCAAATTAATATTTTTTAATGTTTTTAAACTATTTTGACGTGCCGATATTAAAAATAATTTTTAAAAATAAAAAAATACTATTTTGACGTGTTTTGAAATAAAAAATATTTTAAAAAATAATTATTACTATACTCTCAAACACACAATGACTAGTTTCTATTATTGGGAGTGAGATTTTTTTTAAGCTATAAATTACCATTCTCAAAAAAATAAATATATACATATATTATTCTTTTATCTCCTTCTGCGTACCTTTCTATGTCATTATAAATGTATAAAAACTAAACTCAGAGGTAGTCTCGAGAATTAAAGAGGTTTAGTACCTCTTATCTTACAACCAATTTTTTTTTAAAAAAATGTAGAGAATAATGCAACGCTAACAAATAAATCATACACGATCTTCGTACTATCATCTGACCATTTTGGGCAAGTTTGCATTAATTGTTTCTTAATTTTGTAGTCGATAGCTTCTGTGTCGGCACTTTGCTGTGGGACCGAACAAAAAATAATGTTTAGTAGAGTACTGAAAATGCTCAAAAGAAGATATAAGTTTACGACAAATATGTAAAAACATTAATTTGAGTTAAACCAGCAAGAAACATTCTGTTAAACTTTACTAGAATAATCGGATTAAAATAAAAAAAATATATATAATTTTTCTTATAAAAATGTGTTAATTACTCCTCGAGGACTATAACTCCTTTCATGATAGCAAGATATGAATATCAAATTGTCCGATATATTTTAAAATTTAAATAGTAAGTTTATCAAATTAACTTTATCTACTCAAAATGATATTTTTTTTAAATGAATTGATTTTATTTAAAAAAAAAATTTGAAGTCGACCAATGCGAGTCAACATCTAAACTAATTAAAAATAAAATCATTTGAGTCATAATTTTAAAATTTTCAGTATAGTCTTTAGCTCACAGGGTGTTTCTTTCATATTGAGTCATAAGAGTTCCTTCGTAGATGAAAGGTGTCGAAGAACCATCTTAATTCAATATCTTAAACTATTAGATGAAGTCTCAAGATATGATTTATATTATTCTCTAACACACTCTCTCAAATGAAAACACTTTGAGTCTGAAACTTGCACTGTTGCACATACTTATACTACTTTGTGCTAATTATTCCGCATCAAAATTATTCCTTAATTTGGTGATTATTGGTTTGTAAAAATAAAAAAGAAAATCCTCCCCTGAAGCATTTCATTTCATGTCCTGAGCATAGTAAATTTTGATTAGGCTATTTCAATAATTCAAACAATCCTATATCCTGAAATGAGAAAAAAAAACATCATTAAAAAATAAATTCATGCATGGCCAGGGTGATGTAACGAAGACTCCACTTGCACTTAATTTAAGAACTTTATATATATTCCTTACAAGTTCTACAACATTTCATTTCTCATATTTTATTAACTCAAGTGAAAAAGAGAGAGGAAAGTTATAATGTTGATTTAAAATTATAATTAATAATAGCTGTTTTTAATAATTAATTTATTATATTTAATTATTTTAGATATATTTGGTAATTGATACCTTTATCAAGCAATTAATAATTTTTTTGATTTGGCCATTATGATTAAATTAGTTATATTTAATTGTTTTAAATATATTTGATAACCATACCTTATGAAATATATGCGCATACTCACCCTCACACGCATGCATATACATACATACATACATACATATATGTGTGTTTATGGTGAAAAGTACATAATGTTTTCACACTAGACATTCTTAAAAATACCTTTTCATGTTACTTAATCTATCATATATATATATATATATATATATATATATATATATATATATATATATATATATTTGCATGTAATTTAAGATATTTTTTTTTATTATATATTCCTCTCAAGTTTTACCATACTTCATATACTTTATTAATTAAATCGAGGAAAAAAAAGGTGATTAAAAGATTTTGAGAATTTTTGTTTCATATATATATATATATATTGCAAGAGGTTCCAGGTCCCAATAAAAAATTTACGGGATGTTGATAAAAAATTAGGTGTGGTTGTGGGGTCTCTGCTATAAGAGCTTGGGCTAATGAAACAAGATATATGTACATGAACAAAAAACACAACATTGATAGGATTTTAAAATTACCTATATGTTATGTATGTAATAAGTTTAAACTTTGTCCAAAGAACCTAATTCACGACATCCTAATTACTATGATTTTTCAAATTGAGACTAATTAACAATAAGGGTAGATTCAAACCCTAAACTTACCTATCACATATTACATAATATTAATTGCTCACTTTTATTTTATTCATTATAAGAATATTTTTAATTCATGCAGGGATGTTAGAATCTTGATTCAAAATTATAATTAATGATATTTATTTTTAGTTATTAATTATTTTAGATATATATGGTAATTTATATTCATTAATGAAATAAGATACATGAATATGACAAAAAAAGACACAACATTGATAGAACCTTAAAATTATCTATATATTATGTGTGTGTAATAAGTTTAAACTTGATCCGAAGAACCTAATTAATAGCATTCTAATTACTATGATTCTTGAAGTTGAGACTAATTAAAAATAATGGTAAATTCAAACCCTAAAGGTGCATAGCACATACTACACAATATTAATTGCTTATTTTTATTTTATTCATTATAAGAATATTTTTAAATCATGCAGGATGTTAATGATATTTGTTTTTAGTTATTAATTTATTATATTTAATTAGTTTAGATCTATATGGTAATTTATATCTTTACTAAGTAATTAATAAATTTTATTGACTTGGCTATTATGATTAAATTAATTATTTTAAGTATATTTGATAACTGATACCTTATTAAGTGTGTGTTATATATAGAGTTTGTTTAAGATGGGAAGTACATAATGTTCACCATTACAAATTTTTAAAAATACTTTTCCATTTTACTTAATCTTTTTTATATATCTTCATGTAATTTAAGAACTTTTTTTTATATATTTTCTCTCAAGTTTTACTGTATTTAATTTTTTATATTTTATTAACTCAAGTGAGAAAAAAAATGATTAAAAGATTTGGAGAATTCTTGTTTCATCCAAAAATTTAAATGAATTACTATTTCTTGAGAGAGAAATATATTATATATAAAATTATTCTTGTGCACATGAACGTTTTATCTCTGAGAATAATGTTATTGAGTGCTACAAGCAAGGTTTCTTGTAAAACTTTACTCTTTTTCTAGATTTACTTTTACTTTTAATTAATTTCTTGATTGTCTTTAATTGTTAATTTAATATTAAAAAAGAAAATAAAAAAATCCTAGTTGCGTTTTTTTCCTAATTCTTTTTATTTTTATTTTTTCCCTAACAGATATTACTACTTGCCAAAGAGAGATGTAAATTTATTTCCAAATAGAGCCAAATTTGACTATAAAATGACCATCTCTCTCTCTATATGAGTTGCTCTCTCTCATAAAAACACAAAACCCTCTCTCTCTCTCTCTCTCTCTCTGCTTCTGCTCTGTTCTGTCCCTGCTTCATTTTGATCTAAAGAAACAGAAGCATTGGCTGGCACAGGTTTATGAGAGAGGAGAAGCACTGATAGGGTGGAAAGTGAAGATTTGTTGTTCATTCCTTTTAAAGGGAAAAGGAGAGAAGAAGCAGATAGTTGAACTTTGCTTTTGTAGCGTTCAACTTAGTTTCCATGTAATCATAGCTTTGTTCCAATTATATACACCCCTCATTTCAACCACATTGTTAACAATTCCAAAAACCCATATAAGATAAAGATTTAGTGTTTCTTTTTTGTTCTCATCTTGATTGTTCTTTCTGCCAAATTAACCTATCCTCTGTTTTTCCTCTGTTTTTCTCTGCTCTTCTGGGATAGAGAGAGACAGTGAGATGGGTGAAGTTTCACAAAAAATCATGATACCTGAATCATTTCAGTTTCAGGTCTCAAGCTATGACATTTCAGGTCAGCTTAAACTCATTTGGGATCTAATCAAAGCACCATTGATAGTTCCTTTGTTGACACTTGGAGTTTACATTTCCTTAGCCATGTCACTCATGCTCTTAATGGAAAGGGTTTACATGGGTATTGTCATCATCCTCGTTAAGCTCTTTTGGAAGAAACCAGAGAAGCGATACAAATGGGAGCCCATGCAAGATGATATAGAATCTGGCAATCTTAACTTCCCTGTTATTCTTGTTCAAATCCCAATGTTCAACGAAAAAGAGGTCCCTAGCTCCTTCTCCGTTTTCTTTATTTTCAGCCAGTTTGTTTTGTTCCTGGTACTTTATTCCTGGGATTTGGAGCAAAGTCTTCAAAGTTCAGTGCTTTTCTTGCTTTTGGTCATATAATTATTGGGTGTTTTGGACAGGTTTACAAGCTATCCATTGGTGCAGCCTCTAATCTTTCCTGGCCAGCAGATCGTCTTGTGATCCAAGTCCTAGATGATTCAACCGACCCTGCTATCAAGGTTCTCAAAAACAACAAAAGCAATCACTTTGCTTCTTGATTAGTTTTAGTCGCACGCGTGCCATTCTTGCAACTGATTACTTTTTAGTGATATGTGTGTCTGTTCGATCACATTTCTGTCAAGCTTAGCAAATTGGTGTAGACTCCAAAACGGTTAATTTTAGTCCAAATTTATCAAACCTGCATAGAAAACTAAAATTTCTGATCTGGGTTTTGCCCATTTACCCAAATGACACCCACCTTTTTTGTCCATTGAGCCATGTCTTGTTATCAATGCAGCAAATGGTAGAGCTAGAGTGTCAAAGATGGGCAAGCAAGGGCATAAACATAAGGTACCAAATCAGGGAGAACAGAACAGGTTACAAGGCTGGTGCTTTAAAGGAAGGTCTAAAGAGAAGCTATGTTAAACACTGCGAGTATGTTTGCATCTTTGATGCTGATTTCCAGCCTGAGCCTGATTTCCTTAGGCGTGCCATTCCATTCTTGGTCCACAATCCTGACGTTGCCCTTGTTCAGGCTCGTTGGAGATTTGGTAAGCTCTCTAAAAAAAACCCACTAGAACCCTAAGTAAGTCAATTGATTACAGTCATTAAATTGTGTGTTAGATTGCATATTTTCTTAAATTTCTAACACTGTTTTTTCGAGTGTCGGTGGTCTTTATGTGTTAATTTCTAACATTCTTAGATTGTTTATTAGTTTGGTCTTTGTCAATTCTTTTATTGATAGAGGCCGCTTTTGCCATCCTTGCATGAGGGTGTCAGTGGTGATGTGTTAACCGGTTTTTTATTATTATTTTTTATTGTTTTTTAATTGTTTTAATGCATTTATATTAAAAAAAATATTATTTTAATATATTTTTAAATAAAAAAGATTTTAAAAATAATATTTACTACACGGCCTAATTAGGTAAGATCCTTGGTCAATTGATCCCCTTGATATACACCTGGTGATCTACTGACCGTCCATGACGCCGCTGTGGAGCCCATAAGCACAAAAAATGAAAAATCCTGATTACTGAAATTTATTATATAATTATTATTTCCATGTTATTTCCTTCCTTGATTTTTCCAATTTAATGTTATTAATTTACTAAAAAACCAGTCCTTCATCCCATAAATGTCCCCAATTTAAATAAAAAAACCCGGGCCTTCTTTTTCAAATTGAACTTGCTCAAATTAAGAAAAAGAAATTTCCCGTGGCATTTTAGTCACAAGAAAACAAGAACAGTCTTTTTTTTCGTGTTTTTAACTTTTTATATGAACAACCCGCGATGTACGGATCACATGGACATCCTTCGCTGTGGGGCAAATTTGTCACATGGATTTCTCTCTCAACTTCTGTTCTTCTAGGCTCTAGGAGCAGCCAGTCCATCCTCTGGTCACGTGCGTATTGCCATTTTTGAAGTGAGTTCATAGTTGTGTGGGACCCTTCTTAAATTGCCGACACTTCTAATTTTTGTATTTTTATGGTAAAAGAATAATAAAAAAAGAATTTTTCAAAGTAACAGTTAAAAAAATAAGGTCCGTTACATTGTATAATGAATGACACTTCTTCATGTGAAGACAGAGAAGTAAACGGCTAGCCTTAATCATAAATGTAATATTTATTAGATTAATGATAAATTTACAAAAAACTATTTTAATTACATGTTTAATGATGATATTAATGATTGTTAATTTTGTGGGTGGTGAAATCTTTGCAGTGAATGCAGATGAGTGCTTGTTGACAAGAATGCAAGAAATGTCTTTGGATTACCATTTCACTGTGGAGCAAGAAGTTGGGTCAGCTACTCATGCGTTCTTTGGCTTCAATGGTAAATAAAAAAATTTAATAATAATCTGCCCCATTTCCATTTTGATGACAGGGGACAGGAAGTAGTTGGACAGCAACCTTAGATGTTATACGATAGTGAGGGTAACTGGTAATGATTGAAAATGTTTCCTGAATCTAGAAATTTGACTGAGACTTGTTGGCATTTCGCTCATAAGTCATTAGTAATTACCATAATTTCTTCGAAATTAAACTTGAGCTGAAAATGTTACGAGAAATTTATGAGATTTAATGTGTGTTATTGAATAATGTGTTCATATGTAATAATGATGGAAACCAAAAGATTTGAATGTGAAAATGAATGGCAATACAGGGACTGCTGGAGTATGGAGAATTGCGGCCATTAATGATGCTGGCGGGTGGAAGGACAGAACTACAGTGGAGGACATGGATCTTGCTGTCCGAGCAAGTCTTAGGGGCTGGAAATTTGTGTACCTTGGTGACCTCCATGTAGGTTATTTACTATTCATAAGCACATACACTGTGTTGTTTTTAGAACAATTCATCTTGGTTTATGATCTTATTTTTATTAATGGCTAATTTTATTTGTAGGTGAAAAGTGAACTTCCCAGTACTTTCAAAGCTTTCCGGTTCCAGCAGCACAGGTGGTCCTGTGGTCCTGCTAACCTGTTCAGGAAAATGGTGATGGAGATTGTTAGAAATAAGGTTTGGATCTTTTTCATCTTTTGTGACTGGTCACCATGGCCAGTTTCGAATTACTATGTAGTGTGACAATTCTAATTCAAGTCCATTTTGCATATTTCAGAGAGTGAATTTCTGGAAAAAAGTCTATGTGATCTATAGCTTTTTCTTCGTTAGAAAGATCATAGCTCACATGGTGACCTTCTGCTTCTACTGTGTTGTTCTCCCATTAACCATTTTGGTTCCTGAAGTGAAAGTTCCGATCTGGGGAGCTGTTTACATCCCTTCTGTCATTACCATTCTAAATTCAGTAGGAACTCCAAGGTATGGCCATTTTTATAACTTGCTCGTCTACTTGCAAGAATCAGGACAGAATTAACAACACATCCTTGAATGTGCAGGTCAATTCACTTACTGTTTTACTGGATCCTTTTCGAGAACGTTATGTCTTTGCACCGGACTAAGGCAGCTCTTATCGGTCTGCTTGAAGCTGGAAGAGTCAATGAGTGGGTTGTCACAGAAAAACTAGGAAATACACTTCAGAAAGCAGCAGATGCAAGGAAAGCAAACACCAAAGCACCCAGAAAATTCCGATTCAAATTCACCGACAGGTAATAATTCCTTGCATCACTTTCAATCCTAGTGGCAAAAACACTTTACCTGTCACGCACTATAATTAGCGTACATACATAAATTGCAAGTTTGTCCTAGTTCTGATGGATTCAGGGCCTACATTATCTACTCCGTATTATTCAATAATTTTGCAGCAGACCAAAAAGAAAAAAATATTAGTCTTCAGTAGAGCTGGAATAGAATGCTCCTATCTTCATCGAAACTGTCCTGGTTTGGTAAATGTAGCACATGTTTTTATTCTTTTAACAGGAATTTTGTTTTCTTTTGACTTTTTAACAGAATCAACACATTGGAGCTGGGATTTGCAGCATTTCTTTTCTTGTGTGGATGCTATGACTTTGTTAATGGAAAGAACAACTATTTCATTTACCTTTGGCTCCAAACAGTCACCTTCTTCATCACTGGAATTGGATATGTTGGTACTATTATTCCCAGCTCTTAGTTGCAGCCGCAGCAGCAGCCCTAGTGACATACAAAGGCAACAAACCCTCTTCGTGTATGTCAAGCTGCCGTTTGTGTTTTATTTTTTTCTCCTCTACAACTCAATGTATAATTACGTGGGGGGTCTGTGAGCAACATTTGATTTCAATTCCTACCATTTCATTCCATTGAAGAAAAAAAAGGGTCATTCAACATGATTGACACAAAGGTTATAGCTAATGCCTTCAGAAGATTTAGTGTGAATCACATCATATAGGATCAAGGACAAAGAAGAAGCAGAGACAGCATTAGGGCAACAGGATTGTTATTTCAATTAAATAGATTGCTTGTAATTGTGAGATTTTGTTCTTTTTGTTTCTCCTTTGTTAGTTTTCCTTAGTTTAAGAGAATAAGTTGGTGAAATGAAATGGTGTATTTGCAGTCAAAGTTAATATTTTTTTTTTCTAGCTTCCACATGCTTCCTGTCTTGTTTAATTTTTACACAATACTTTGTTAACAAGACATTAGTCCAGTGGTTAAGGCCACTTGGAACGCAATACGAAAACTAATGAAGAACACAGGGCACTTCATTAGTCAATGAGTTCCAGAGAGGCCTCTGTGCTGAAACCAACATTTACTGCTGTGTATATTTGTCAATGAGTTCCAGACCCCAAGTATTCTTAAGTTTTTGCTTGATTTTGATCCCAACAAGAGGAGATAAATTCTTTGATTCTTCGTTGAGGGTCTTTTTGGCACCTATTCTGGTGATACACTTTGCTGCTTTATGTCATAATTGAAACAGGGACCAAAAAAGAAAAGAAAAGAAAACTCATGAGAATTGGCATACCATTTGTGCGCATGCCTAATGGGCCAGTTAAATTGTTGCGCAAGGTAAAGAAATCTAATTAGTCATAGTGCTGGCGTGCATTACAAGCTATTCTTGCAATAATGGTCTTGATATAAACATCTTTGCCTAGGGTTACGTTTATTTTTGTGAAGCGGTGGGGGTGTAGTTTACGTTTTATATGGATTATAGATTTGAAAGTATTCAGTTAATTAATTTATATTATAGTTTTACCTCAAATTCTTTATTAAAAACTTGGCTAAAAGAAATTATAATTTGCAATTTATTTTACTACTCGAAAGTTAAACATACACCAAGCTCATTCCAGGTGTCCTCCTCGCGTCTGGAAAATGGTGATTTACAATCATCTTCCTTAATCATTCTTAATTCTTTCTTTTTCTTCAGGAGGTAGACATGCCATATGGATGCTTTCCATGCCTGGTGCCAATCATTTGTTGCTTGTGACAAGAATTATTTCTCACAATCCATCCAATCTAGAGTCATGTTCCTTACTACTTGCTTTATCTGAAATTGTTTTTTCATTTGCAAGGTTAATTTTGTTTTAAGGAACCACCTTCCAAATGATCAGACCTGAAAGATGCTTCATGCTGGTCCCTTTCTTCTACTAGAAGTGTCGATATTATGCGTGTTAAATCCTTTGGCACTTGAACCAATGAAAGCATAGGGAGGGAGCACAATAATTGTCGGCAATGGAGAAAACAATTATAATATTTAACTGCTTTCTGATCAGAAACCAGAGGTTTACTGTAATTTATATCCAAACCATAAACAATATAAAAATGAGATTTGAGAGCAATAATGGAAACTTTGAAAGCAAGTTGTTCTGAGAGCTTTTTCGTGAGAAAACAATGTGCTCGGATCATTACTCCCTTTGCCCATCACCACCCTTTTCTTTATGTTCTTTTATGATTTTGGGGGTGAAACTACTTAAATATATAGGAGAAATCATTTAAAAAAACCCTCAATTCTAAGCTTTTTTCAACTAGATGAATGCCTCATCACTGGCCATTTTCTGCCCCATTTATTTGCCTTGTATGGAATGGAGTATGCTTAATCTTGTTCGTCGAGGAAGGGTCATGGTGTGTTAAGATTTATGCCTCATCTGCTACATTTTCACAATTATTTGACATACAAATATTTATTTTCGTTCAAAAAAACAATCATTTGACAGTTGACACTGCGTGGAAATATTACCAGATCTCAAGCTGCCATCAAAACTGCTAATATCCTAACAGTGCAGAACTTGTCCCTACCAACATCAAAGCCATTCAAAGGGATAAAAATGCCCACACACAGAAACACAACACACGTTGGATTGGCAGTATAAATGTGAAACCAGCCTCCTTTTTTTGCTGATAACTAGCAGCCAATCGTATTGGGCCATCTTCCTTTCCAATTATTGTGTGAAAGAATCATGTATTTGATTGAGACATGTGTAGTGGCTAGCTACCCTCCTGTTGCCACTCTCTTCAAACATCAACTCCCAAAGCATGCAAGGCCCCCCAGTTGGCTAAAGAAGTGCCCTTTTCAATTGGTATAATAACAACGAAAAGTTTAGAAAGCAATAGTATAAAACCATAATTCTTTGCATGATAGTTGTCTACCCAAGAAAAAGCAAGCCTTGAAGACTAGGGATTGAATGATTGCTCAGGAATATATCTAGTTCTCTCGTAAATGACAAGAAAATTACATAAACAAAGTGACCTACTCAAAGTCTATTCTATGTTAACAGCTAGGATCGTTTGTTTATGTGGTGTGATTTGCTTTTAACTATAATTTATGATGTTTTTTTCAAAAACTACCACAGTAGAACCACACACCAAGTAATTTCCAGACAACCATTTCAATTGTCGAGTTCCATAGCTTAATTTGAACTTCACCTATGCCATGCTGCATCATATTCTACTTGGCCCTCTGTAATACTGATTGTAATATTGAGCTCTGGTCTTCATAGCGTTTTAAATTCTCACCTGCAGTTTATGGGGTCTGAGCCTAAATCCCATCTCACTTGAGTCTCTTTTCTCCTGCAACGGAATTAAAAATTAGCCACTGAAAAAAATAAATATAGGAACGGGCAATCCTTCTCTCTTAAAGACATTATAGCACATGGCAGTGCCAAAAAGATTACTCGATTATGCTTAGCTTGCCGAAGGAAGTAACATGGTTCCTTAAAGACAGAACTACTGTGTGTTTTAATGTCAACATCGAACTACGATACTCTAATGTCTGGCTGCTAAATCAATGCCGAATCAGCGAAATTTCCTCCATATGTCACATGCACTCTGCCTCTCTTCTTTCACTGTAGCGTTAGCCAATATATCTCACCACTGTAACAAGTGATTATAAATTGTTAATCTTTCTATCTGTCTAAATTCTTTGATTGTTCTTCAATCATGTTACACTAAAGTTGGTAAGGATCTAGAAACAACTTTCACATGTTCTGCTATTGTCACTCACACAAACCTCCATGAGATTTAAGAGATTATAAATCCGTTAGTTGAAATGTCATCTCACTTGGTTGTCTCTTTGTGCCATGGCCATTTGGAGTACGTGTTTAAAAATACAGTAATAATTGTTTTTTAAATTATTTTTTATTTAAAGATATATTAAAATAATATTTTTTTTATTTTTTTAAATATATTTTTTATATAGTATATCAAAACGAAAATATATAAAAAAATTAATTTAAAATAAAAAAAAATTATTAAAAAAATAACTATTTTTAAAATACAAATATAAACAAGATCGACTACGTGAGAAACCTAGGCCCCATTTTTCTGCTACATGGTTTCAGTTCTTTTTTAGGCCAAAATATTCTCAAGCATCTTGTTCATACTCTATATATGAGCAATCAATTTCTTGTTTACCCACCTGTGTTGTTTCTTCTTCCTCTATCCAATTTGCGTCAACATTACTGAGTCCAATTGGCGGTTGCTGTAAACGGTCGGAGGCACTGAGAGTTTTCAGACGACAGAAGAGGTCTCCCCCCATACTGTAACCCCACAAAGGCCCTGAACTACAGTAAAGTACTGCAGTCTCTGCAGGTCCATATCTAATACTGTCTAGAAGGCCCATTTTTTATATAAATATGATGAATAAAAATAAGATTTTTAATTAGAATATCCATGGTTTTTTTTTTATGGCTGCCTGGGTGCACGATTAATTTCACGGGTTCTAAAGTTAATATCCATGTAAATCTTTAGCAGCTCTGAAATTTATAAAACTCAAACTAATAATTTCTAAAAAACAAATTTAAAATTTAACCAGTTAAACTGCATCTCTAAACATATTTAATATGCAGTATAATTGCGATAAATTGCGTCATGGACTCAAGAGTCCAGAACATAACATGGGAATTATGATACAGAAAAAAACCCGTGAAAATAAAGACAATAGTGACAAAACAGCCCGAAGACTCGATTACATGGGCGCACCGGTGGATGGATCTATTAAGAAATTTATGCATCAACTGTCAATCGATCCAAATTGAAGATAATGCGTTTTTTTTTTTAATCTCTCCACGATGAAATCTTCGGACTGGTTTTTTATTTTTTTTATCCGATTGGGTAAAACACAGCCTGAATTAATAGGGCTTAGATGATTTTTGTAATGGGCGAACCCATGCTTCTTGTCTATCTGTTTACTAAATGGCTTCACCACTTCACTATAGTTGGATCTCCTGAGCTTTAGAGACGGATTAGGTTATTAAGTCCAAGCTTTAAAAATAATATTTAAAAATTAAAAATAATATTATTTTAATATATTTTTTAAAAAAAATATTTTAAAAAACAACTGTTTTAATATATTTTTAAATACCCTATAAAAAAACAAGAAAATTAATCCGCATGGTATAATTTTAGATAGTTTTGAGGGTAAGATGGCCTGACATTCTTTTTTTCTCGAGATTAATCGTTTATGTTGAAGAAAATAACCTAAAAAATTGAACGAAGGAAGTTTCATCCTCCAACGAGTGAATGAATTAATAGTTTTTCGGTCTGATCACCGCTCTATACCAGATCTAGTGAAAAATGGTCGTTAAATTTACAAGTTGTACATTCTTTGATGGAATTAATCACATTGGACCATCACGGAAACAGATCATATATGAAACGCTCCACTTCTACTCAACGAGCGTTTGTAGTCCAACGGTTAGGATAATTGCCTTCCAAGCAATAGATCCGGGTTCGACTCCCGGCAGACGCAGTCTTCTTAACGCATTTGTTTTACTTATTTTGCTTTAATTAAAATCCCGGCAAAAAGAAAAACAAAATCACCAAATTGCTGGCTGTGGGGTTCGAACCCACGCGTGCTTATGCACAGAAGATCTTAAGTCTTCCCCCTTAACCTCTCGGGCAAACCAGCGACATTTAGCTTTATCACCCAGAACAATAGTTTTTTATTAAGCCTACCTTGTGATATTTCCTCCGAAACATCTAGAATATTGAAGATAAACGCTACGGTCAAAAACTCAAAATCCCTAACGCCACGCAGCAGCATTTCTCCTCTGACAGATAAATAAGAAAACGCAAACAAAACAACCAGAACTGAATTCATTAAGAAAGAAGCACACACGGAGAGAGAATTTCCGGCGAATTAATGGCGGAGCACTTGGCGTCGATATTCGGAACAGAGAAAGACAGAGTGAACTGTCCGTTTTACTTCAAGATCGGAGCTTGTAGACACGGTGATCGATGCTCTCGTCTCCACACCAAACCAAGCGTCAGCCCCACGCTTCTTTTATCAAACATGTACCAGCGCCCTGATATGATTACTCCTGGTGTTGACGCCCAGGGTAACCCTATTGATCCTCGCAGGATCCAGCAACACTTCGAGGTAATTACGACTCCTTTAATTTACTTATTTTGTACTTGAGTTTCGTGGAATTAAGTGTTTGGAATAAAATCAAGAATTTGAAAGTTCCAATCTTAATCAATTACAGGAATTTTATGAGGATTTATTTGAGGAGCTAAGAAAATACGGGGAAATTGAGAGCCTGAATGTCTGTGACAATCTTGCTGACCACATGGTATGTTTTATTGAACTGGAAATTACAATTTCGTATTTCTGCTTTGATATTTCAGGAATCATTTTTATGTGTTTCCATAGGTGGGTAATGTTTATGTTCAGTTCAGAGAGGAAGAGCACGCTTCGAATGCGCTTAAGAATTTGACTGGGAGGTTTTATGCTGGTCAGATTCTGCTTCTCTTTTCTGTTATTTTTATGCTCATTTTTCACTTTTACATATGATTTTTTTTTTGTATTCCCAATTTAATTGCGTGTACTTACATTTTGTTGATGTGATTGTCAATGGGTGCAGGTCGTCCTATTATTGTGGATTTCTCGCCTGTGACTGATTTCCGAGAAGCCACGTGTAGGCAATATGAGGAGAACGCATGTAACCGTGGCGGGTACTGCAATTTTATGCACCTTAAAAGAATCGGCAGGTAATGATTGATGTTTATTTTTTTGTTTTGTTTGAGGTGTCTGAAGGTATGGAATTGTTTTGGGTTTGTATTTATTTTACTGTCTTATTTTGTTTGATGTTAGGGAGTTGAGGCGTCAGTTATTTGGGAGTTACCGACGAAGGCGTAGCCACAGCCGAAGCAGGAGCCCCTATAGACATCGGAGCCATGAAGAGCATTCACATAGTGGGCGTGGTTCTGGTCGAAGATATGATGATCGGGAGCACTATTATGAAAGTCGGAGCAGGAGGCATAGGAGTACAAGCCCTGGACATCGGAAGGGACGAAGTAGAAGCCCTGGGGGGAGGCGTAAACGAAGCCCGGTTAGGGAAGGCAGTGAGGAGAGGCGTGCTAAAATTGCACAATGGAATAGGGAAAGGGAGCAGCAGGAAGGAACAGCCAATAATAATGTCAATGCTGACAGCAGCAACAATGACAACGGGCAAATGCAAAATGGCAGCGGTCAAGAATATCAGCAGCACATACCACCGCAGCAAGGAGAATATGCATACTGATCTACTTTAGGTGCCTGGCTTGTTTTCTCTCTACTCTAATCATTTTCATATTCCACCTGCTTAATTAGGATGTTCCTTTCCAGCAAAGGACCGAACATTGAATAAATATAGCTTACAGCCCATTTTCCACTGTGCAGGGGGTGTGCAGGTTCACAATTGTCATATGGATTTTTTTTTTCTTTATCTATTAGCTGCATCCACTCTGCTTGACTGTGCACTTCATTGCATGACGGGCTTGAATGTTTTTGACTCTCAATTCCATCTGGATTCTTAAAATCAACATTGAAAAGATTTCAAAATAACAGAATTATTCATTCCAACTTTCCCTTTGTGCCAAGTGTCTATAGTGATGAAATGTTTTGCAAGTTTTGTTGTCCACTGTGAATTCTTGGGTAATCCACCAGATCTCTTGTTAACAAGTAACTAGTAAAGGTCTGTACTATAGGCTAATGCCATGGCTGATATGTTTTTCTTATCAAAACTAGAATTTTAAACTTAGAACTGTTTTGCTGCATTTGAAGTTTGTGTTCTCAGTGTGTGTATGCAATACAGTCCAGGATTCTGACTACAGCACATTCAGGCTAGTGCACCATCAAATTTCACGGTCTATCTTGGGTTTTGCTTCTTGAACTCTCCTTTCCCATTTTTATTTTAGCAAAATAAAGTGATCTCAACATCTTTATGAGTTTTGCAGGTTCAGGTATCCCTGCTTCTTCGAGACAAGCCACTATTTTAACTGCAGCTTACCATGAAATTTCTGTACAGGTTGTTGGGTGCGCAATATCAGAGGATTGGTTTTACAGGATTTATCAGGCTGCTGTTCAAAAGCATCCAGGAGCAGATTGATTGTATAACGGCTCATTAAGTCATTTAGCATTATTAGTGATACGACTGCCATGTTGTGACAGCCCCTGCTTATTTCCCTGCTCTTACCATGTTGTTAGACAATTTGATATTTTGACATTAATGGCTTGTGCAATATGTGGACAAGGTAATCCCCCTCTTTTCCAGGGAGTTTTAATTTGATGTGAACGTAGCTGATTAGTTATTACCATGCGAAATGCTGTCGATTACCCCATATTGCCACTTTCTTCATCTCTTTGCCTTGTTTGGATGGGTTGTTTGTATTTTGTTTGGCAATGGATTATGTAATATGTACCACTGATTCTTTTTAGGTCCTTTTGGATACCAGAAAAAACCGCTAAGTGTGTTGTAAAGTAAAAGTCAAATTTCCGGTTCTTTCTTTTGCTTGAACTGCGAAATGCAGAAGGGCCAAAATGAATTATAGAAGTGAGCTTTTCCTTCAATTTTCCCCTTCATTTGAGCATACCTTAAGGTAAGCTAGGAGAGCTTGCGTAAACGGATGGAACTCGAGCCCTGTGATGCTATGACCAGGAGGACATACTTTAAAGCCCTCGGGGCCAGTATAGTTCCCGCAACGAAAAAAATACGATTTTTTCTGATGACTACGGATGATATTACAAAACCTTTTATTTTTTTACGAAACAGGTCACCCTTGCGTGGACAAAACACAGAATTAAAAGATTATCAAAATTGTGGACACTTGCACGCTTGCTGAGGAGCTTTAAATTAGGGGACGTTCAAGTTTCAACTCCGTGCCTTCCGGAATAGTGCACCCTCATGAGCGCCTCAACAACAAGAAGATGTTTGCAGCTTGCTTAAATTTCTAAGATGATTTTTAGAGCAAACATAATAACATCGGAATAGTAATCTGAACAGAACCATGATCTGAACAGAACCATGTAATGGTCAAACATCGCAACGGTTCCAATAAACTCAAAATGGAATGCATCCGACATATTTTCTTCAAATGTAGATCTCTAACAAAATTACAGACGAGTTGCTAACATAAACCTCTCATATACTCCAGAGATGAATACCAAAACCCTATGACATAGTCATAGGTAATTCACTTGTCACCATGCTTGGCTTGTGAGTGCGACTTCAGAGCACCATCAGAGCCAAATGACCTGAGGAAGAAATATAAGCAGTCAGTCGTTCTAGAAGTGGCCAGTGGGACTTCTTTATCTAGAATGTTGCAGAAGCACCTACCTTTCGCAGGATTTGCAGGAGAAATTGCCACCGGACTTTGGGGTCTTGGGGTTGTTGCCATTTGACGCAGCTTTTCCCTTTGCAGGGTGGGGAGTTACTTGCCCAGCCTTCCCACCATCTTTGATCAAGACACAATGAAGAAAATCATTCACGCCACCCATGCTTCAGAAGAGTTGATAGAACAAGAAAACTAAAAAATACCTGTCTTCTGAGGGGTAGCAGTTTTAGCCTTCTTTGAGGACACTGGTGTCTTTATTGCAGAGTCACTGGTCCTCTTCTTGCTTTGCTCAGCCTTCACAACATAAAGTAATTAAAAACATGGTAAGAAAACTGGGTATCACATTTCATCTAAATTGCAAATCAACCGAGAAACTGATACCTTCTTAGGAGTCTCTTCATCTTCACTATCAGATTCATCATCCAAATCTTCTTCAAGAGACATACCCTGCAACACAAAAACGTGATCAATGATTCAGAAACCAGAAGATAGGGGAATAAAGAAGAAAAGACAGAAGATGCCATATTATATCATTCTATTGGAGGATAATTAGGTTACTTGAAGAAAAATTAATCTGCAGAAACAACCAAAGAATTCCTTCCAGAAATGACCACATACATATATGTAATCAACCTGCATTTGCTTAACACTTTTCCATGCAAAAATATAATGAAAGTTTTCCTCTCATAGTAAGATCCCACCTAACATCTTTGTTTTGTGCCATATATACATCTCTGATCAGATTACAATCTAAACCTGAGAAAATATATAATAAGATTCATGTCATTTTGTTACAAGAAGGAGATGTCTCAACCTCGGATCCATCGCCTGAATCATCCTCATCAGAATCGTCATCAGAATCGTCATCGTCAGATTCATCATCTTTGCTTGGCACTACAGGATTAGCCTTTGGTTTTTCAGGCTTGGCAGCTTTATCTGTACCAGTAGCAAACTTCACATTCTCCACTTTCTCAAATGGGATTTCATCTCCATCATCAGAAAAATCTGTATGCATCAATAAGCTCAGCAAATTTCGCAAAATAAAGTTAGAAATGGCATATTGCAACTAGCATATATCAGGACTCACCAGAATCATTTTCAGGAATAGCAGCTTGGTAGCCACAGAAGAAAACACTCCCATTTTTCCAGTTGTGAGAGAGCTCGAACTCTCTCTCAAAAACTAAATCAAAGGACAATTGAGGGATCTTATCAGGAGATAGGGTTCCCAACACAAGCTTCTTTTCATCGAGCTTTAGGAAAAGGGGAACTGATTCGTTTCCCTTCTTTGAAGACTCACCAAGGGCTGCCTGAGGAACAAAAGGCCATATAAACATCTAGTCAGACAAAAAACCTAACATCAGAAAAGTACAGCACCTGTTTAATACTTCAATTAAGATAAATCAAACCTGAGAAAGATGTATCATATAGAAATCTTTAGGTTCCACTTTAAGAGGCTCACCAGCCTTGACTTCAACACCTAATAAAATAATCAAAATTATGGAGCATCAGTAAAACAGAAATAACACCAATGCTAACCACCAATTACATAACAACTAACACTTAAATAGAAACAAGAATTCCTATTGGATGTCCGAGCATGCGCTAAACACGCCACACAACGCATTTAAAAAATAAAACCCACTTGCATAAGATTTTATTACTTAGCTAGTAATTATCGTGGTTCATCAAAGCACACAATTAAGGCAATTAGAGAAAATCCAACAAAAAGTGGAATAATCTGACAAGCAATCTAACTCCGACCCATTGTGGAACTCACAAAGCACAAAACCTAGCACGAAAATAATGAAAACAGTAAGAGCAAAACCATAGTTATTAGCTACACAAACACTAATAGCATTATTCTTATCTTTCCCCTTCCTTAGTTTCCTTCTATTACCATACCACACACACAAACACATTCAGAAATGTATCTGTTTACAAAAACAAAATCACACCTCTTCAAGCTACAAAACAGAAAATAAAACAAAACCAAACCAAACCAAACAGAAAATACAGAACAGTCCACAAAAAACATTGAAAAAAAAAAGCTCTAAACAACGACATAAAGGAACACAGAAGGAAAAGGAATAAACAATCGCTGACATAATACATAAGAAGGGGATGTAAATATTTAGAATAAAATCAGGAAAAAGAACATTAAAAACACTTAAACGTTAAACTAGTCAAAGTACAGAATCAAAGAGAGTGAACGCTGAAAAAAAAAACTATCTTAATTCTAATAACAAGAAGAGTAAGGAGCTGCTTACCCCAGAACTCCATGGACGACATGTTTAATGAGAGTAGAGGGTTTCAAGGGTTTTGGGCTTTGAAATTGAGAGAGGCTCTGGGTGGGAGCTATGAGAATGAAAGAGGCGGAGACGAGGAAGGGTTTAAAGGGTTTTTATATGCAGCTTGCCGCGAGGAAGGAATTAGGGTTTTTCAAGAGAAAAGTGGGGGAAAAACAAAAGTGCGTTTCAGCTGCCTCTGTTAGGTTTGTCGGTTGAAGGCCAAGTTCATAGGCTTTATTCCGGCCCACTGTTTACATTTCTAATGTACAGTCGGTCTATATAAATCTTGGTGGAAAACACGACGTCGTAGACTGTATAGGAGCACAACCAGGCCAATTTCATAGGCTTTGTTAAGGCCCATGATTTACATATGATTACTTTCTACTCTACTTTCGGCCCATATAAATCTCGATAGCCGAAACGACTTCGCAGACTGTATAATAGCACACCAGGCCCATCTTTGATTAATTAATCACGTTTCCTCCTCCTTCACCTCCTCCTCATTTCTCCGACTCAGCCGTCAAACCCGAACGTGGATTGCTGCTGTCTCACCGTTTCGCGATTTAGTTTTTTCTGAGGTATTAATAATATTTTTTTCATATATCCGATCATTTGTTTAATTTTATTTATTTGCGGAGTAAATTGGAATTTTGTGATTTGGAAACCCTAAAAAGGGAGTAGATCTTGAAAGAGGAAAAGAGATGGATTACACAGCACGGAGAAATGGAGGAGGCGTGTTCGAAGGTCTCTACAAGTTGATTATGCGCCGTAACTCCATCTACGTTACCTTCGTCATCGCCGGCGCTTTTGCCGGTGAGCGGGTAAGCTTTTTCATTTTAGGTTTTTTTTTTTATGTTTGATTGCTTATAAATTAGTTGAAGAATTTATTATAATTATTCTTAGACTAAATAAACAGACAGATGCCTTGGCTTATCCGAGCATTTCGATTCAAATAAATTCTTTCTAATTGCTGGGGGAATTCGGGAAATAGAAATCGATGAGTAATGTTATTAGAATTCTGTTTCTCAGGATTATAGGAAGCAATGACTCAAAAACTGAATATTTGTCGAAGTTGGGAACTTTTTTTTTTCTAGTAGGATTCGCATGTTGCATCTTTTAAATCTTTCGGGGTAGCCAGCCAATCTATAGAGAATACAAACGAGTTTCTATTTGCTGTATAGCTTATTGACGGTTGGATCTGGAAATGAAATGAAGGAAAGAAGAGTGGTGATGGGTGACTCCCTCTCACTGAGATATCAAGTTTATTTAACAAACCTGTAATCTAATGAGGTGGGAAATTTTGTTTTCATCTTTTGAATACGGAAGGGGCTCGTCTACTTGAGTTGCACTTATTGATGCTTTTAAAAAATTTCTTTGTTGATTATCAGGCTAAAGCAACAAAAAAGAATTTCCAACATAATCAATTTAAGCGTTGCTTACCTGTAAAGTGAATACTCATGCGTAATCAATTTCTTCAAATGGCTGACTTATATTTTGTGATTGTTTTTAGTTGAATGTGTTTTTTTATCCTGGTTAATATTGTGGATACGTGCAGGCTGTGGATTATGGAGTTCGTAAACTATGGGAGCACAACAATGTTGGGGTATTATATCTGCTATGATGTGCTTGTATATTTGTTTAGTTTGCGCACATACACAAATGCAGTTATTTCTTTACCATTCTAGTGAACAGCATAAACTGCTCCTATCTATGCTTTTATATAATAATATCAAATGCAAAGTCAATCAATAGATATCTACATATATATAGAATTTCGTGTTTCTTTCTTTTCTAGCCAAGGTAGTGTCTCTTGCAGTCAATAGTTAAGATGGGGTGTTTGTGATCTTAGTCTAATCAATCTAACTGTTATAACTGTGTCACATTCATTTCCTTGTGGATTAGTTGGAAACGTTTTGGAACAATGCCTCTGATAAGTCTTGATGCAAGAGATTTTTGGAGTGATGACAAGAGCCAGCTTTTAAGGCAATCATGGTTGATTTTTTCCTTTGAAATCTATGATTATGTGGTTATAATATTGACCCTTTGTTTCATCCAAAACAATTCTCCTCGTTATACTAATAAGATTTTTGGCTGTACTGCCACGCCATCTTCAGTTAAGTAGTATCAGTTGTTGCTTCTGCTTCAGTCTCAGAATCTCAGAGTACATTCTGTAAATGCTCTTAGTTAATGAATTGGTTTCTCTCCATTTGAACCCCTTGAAGAGCCAAACTCAAATGTTACTGCTCAATTTAAGTTTGTCGTAAACGTTATTTTCATTATCTGTTGGGTTTGTTCCTTGAACCCCATTGACATGTTTCATTTTACTGCAGAAACGTTACGAGGACATTCCAGTTTTGGGGCAAAGGCCATCAGAATGAGTTTCTTAGTCTAGCCATTTTGAAGTTCCATATTGAGGATGCAAGCATTTACGCTGCAGTAAGCAATTTTAATTGTTCCAATAAATCTAATTTGTTCGGATGCACCATTGTTGTATTCAACAATGGTTTCCTTTGATTCACTCTGGGATTTGTTGACTGGGTACAAATTGTGGATGACTACAATGATTTGACTGGGAACATGTGTTTTTGAGTCTGCTTGAATTTCTAGTCAAGTCATGTTCTGCTTTTTGCTATATACAATGTTTTGTTGTGAACTGGATCATTTTGCAAGCCTAGAAACTTAAAAAACTTGAGGATAGGCAACTGATGCTAAGAAAAAGAAATAAGCACTAGAAAATGACAGGAGTGTCATTAAGTAATGAGAGGATGCTCACTAATTGTTTAACAAAGTGCCCAGGAAAAAGTAATCACAGGTATGAATCAATAACAACTCGAGTTGGCAGCAGTAATGTAATAAACAGCAAATGTAGTCAAAGAGGCAAAGGCACAAACCATCTGGTTGATTTAAAGGATCAAGAGAAATATCAACGGCATTGCTTAGAAAAGTGGAAGGGAAGGTTTTTGGAACAAGATTTATTGAATTTTGTTGATTTTAACGTTGAAAGATAGGCCACAAGGTGGGTTTTGCCTTTGATCATGAACCGGAGTCCAACA
Source organism: Populus trichocarpa (assembly GCF_000002775.5). Taxonomy (NCBI): domain Eukaryota; kingdom Viridiplantae; phylum Streptophyta; class Magnoliopsida; order Malpighiales; family Salicaceae; genus Populus; species Populus trichocarpa. The sequence continues at coordinate 20,135,312 of NC_037288.2, read as the reverse complement.
CGTTTCCTCAAATTTCCAGTTTTGCATTATGTCAGTGCAGACAGAGTGCTGCCTCTTAAGATTTCCAGTCTTTATGAACTCTGGGATTTGTTCTTATGCGTTTAAGGCCCTACGATCCTTTTGTTGATCCAGAGATCCTGCACACCCAGTTAGTTCATTAGAAAGCAGCACAAGGCAAGGTTTTTTAACATCGAAAATATGTTCCCTGTAGAAGGGATTAACTGTCTCTGACTTCCCAAGAAGAGAGTGATTTCAGCCCCAAACCCAGTCCTAATATTTCGATCCAACCTCTGCGAACAAAACAGCACTGATGCATCCTCAACACAAACAAATTAAAGCAGTTTATAAGAGTTTTGTTTTGTTTAACTTTATTGCATGAGATACTCGAGTTTCCAATCAAGAATTACTTCCAGTTTTACGAGAGAAACAAACTAGTAACCTTTCACAACCATTAACAATTAAAGCTACCCTAAAATAGTCAAATATAATATTTTTCAAAAACTAATAATAACAGCTCAAATATCCTCAAATCCCCGCACACAACAATCTGTGGGCAATAGGCTATGTCCGAACAACATTTTTATGGAAAAAAACTTGAGAAATTATTCAACGAAACTTTATTTATCGCCTCCTTAATCATCAAGCAACCTCAGCTATCCCTTTAGGCTCCACTCAATCAGATATTTTCTTTTGCTATGTTCCAACAACAATGATGACTTCTAAATTAAATTTTATATTGTAATCTTTAAATCGATTATTAGCACACTAAAATATAAAATATTAATCGTTTTTGTATTGTTATATCGATGGCTTAACTGTAGTTATCATGCTTAATCAACTGGTTTCTTGCAATGGAGAGAGAAATGAAGATGGTGTTTGATTATTAAAATAGTTTTGGTTTTCAAATTAAATTAAAAAAAATATTAATTCGATAAAATCCCAGTATTAATCCTAACATAGTTAAGTTAACTTCATAAGAATTTAAAAAATAAACAATTTTATTTTAATAAAAATAATTAATTCAAGTTCATTATATGATTTGTGGATTGACTGGAGATACTCTTTTTTTTTTTTCAATTCTATTTCCTCCATACACAAGCTAACAGCACATACAGACACGCCCACATAATTTATTTCTTTTTCTTATCTCCTGCTGTACAACAACTTCACGCCGAATTAAATAAAGAAATTAAAGAAGACTAATATTGTACTATATAAAGAACAATAAAAAAGAGAGATTGCAGCATTATCTCAATCTGTAAGGATAACCGACCATTTCTGCATTGACCACACGTAAAATATTTTTTTCTGGGTAGATATTTCAACACATTAATTAATTTCATGACTTTGATCTGCTCGATTGGACTGAAAAAGTGAAAACTTGATATTACAGCAAAAAGTACAAGATTCCATTGATTTACTTGATGAAGAAAGCCATTTACAAGGCCCTGTTAGCCCCAAGCTAATGCCAGTCCATGTCTAGGCAGCTTCCCTTGTCAATTTGTGGGACAATCCTGTTGGAGGTTGGAGTTTTCAATTATGGACTCGTCAGAATACTGGTATTTATATATTCTGCTTTCACTCATGGCTGTAAATACATGAACGTTTGTGCAAATCTGATCTTTTTCTATTGTCGTAGTCTTTTATTGCATACTGGCCGTCTACAAAAGATATTGGAATGCTCCCAAGCAAATTTATACGGATAAAAGATATTGGAATCTCCGATCCCACATTGAAATTCTTTCAGTGTTTATATATTTCGATATGGGCTTGTAATTAATATATAAGAAAATTGAATTGAATGATAGAAAAACCTTAGATTGATTCCCTTTACACAAAGAGCAAGGCCTATGTGATTTTAGGGCTGACCGGTCGTCCATGTTTTACAGGGCTAACTGCAAGCCTGTATTTTACCTACTTCAAACCTAATTAGGACTTTAAGTTGCTCGATTTTCAGGTCAATAACTTGTCAACAGTCCGAATTTGATAATTATTGCTAGGATTGAAAGGTAGGAGGGCAAACCCTAAAGAGCTTCTAAGAAATGAAGGTAAACATCTGAAAAGATATATAAAATTAAAGGATTAAAATGAATAATTGAAAATTTTAAGAGGGTAATTGCCTCCTCTATGCATATCTGCTCGAGCATGTTTGACAGTGTGGTTGCGGGCGGTTTTCAAATAGCTTTTTGTGCCGAAATACATGCCAATAATGTTTTTTCATTTTTTAAAAATCATTTTTGACATCAGCACATCAAAACGATCCAAAAAATATAAACCGCACTCAATTTTAGTAAAAAAAAAATTTAAATTTAATGAAACGCAGTTACAAACACAATGCCAAACGGTACACTCGTTTGTGCACTCGAAGGCTGCGTTTCAAACTGCTTGACATTTCTCATCTCATTATCTATCAACGTGACATTTGAAATATCGGTGTTGTGTATTTCCATCACACGTATATCTCACATTTTGAATGAGAAATACGTGCTTGTTGATAAGGCAGTACAAATATTAATCCCAATTTCATAAATAGCTTACGTTACCAATCCTTGCAGGACTAACACGCTGATTTCTTAGGTTTTCTCTCATCATAAGCATAAATAAATAAAAATTCAGCTCTTTTTTATTTATTTATTTATCTATGGATTTACAATTTAGAACCAAAGACGAGACTTCTCCAGTTTGGCATTTTCATAATCATGTTTATTTGAATATTTTTCAATAATTTTGATAATATAATATTAAAATAAAAAAAATACTAATTTAATTTTTTAAAGACAAGCACCGTATTAAAAATATATTTTTAACTACACTGTCAAATATTAATTTAGAGTATATAATGATTAATTTTTAAAATATTTTTTATTTAAAAATATATCAAGGTGATATTTTTTTTAATTTATTATTTATATTAAGATTTCAAAACCATTGAAAACAAAAGGATAAAATCATTTTAAAGAAAAAATAATAATTTGTTTTCAAATTTTTCACTCTTGAACTAAAAGAACGCATTAGCAATTATTGTGAAACCATCGTTACAGAATATTAAACATACAGTGAAGCTCCAAGTACCAAAACAGTTAATTAGGTTGGATTTGGTTTTTATATAAAAAAAATAATTAAATTGATTTTATTTTAAAATCAAAATCAGTTCAATCTAATCAGTTTTGTTTCGATTATTTAATATAAAAACCAATTTTTTTTAGTTCGGTTCTTTTTTTTTTTTCGTTTTGAATTCGGTTTAATATTTTCATATTCAAACTTATAAAATCAAACCAAGTTGATTAATTTTTAAAAAATTTTAATTATTTTTTTTCCACAATACAGTTTTTTCAATTATTTTTTAAAAAAACTAGCTTTCTAAGTTTAATAAATTTTGTGTGTGTTTTTCCTCACCCCTACCGTTAACACAAGGAATACTAAAGTAGTGTACAGATTCCATTAATTCAAAACGAACAAGACATACGCAGGAAAGGTAAAAGAGTCTACCACTCGTACATTTCTACTCGATCCATGCAAGAATCTCTTACTCTAATTTTTACCCATCAAACACAACTACTGGCCTTAACACCTATTTTTACATGCACAAATTGCATTGAAAGGGGATTAATAATAGTCTTCATTACTGTTAATTAACCGGCAGCATCATCGGCCAGTTAATTATTCACAGCAAGAAATCCATGAATTTTAGCCAAGGACGAATCCCAACGCCGTTACTCTTAGCAACCTCCTTTTCCACTTCTTTTGAACACGACGGAGACGACGTCGTTGTCAATCCTCCACTGCCGCTGCTACAACTCGCCCCGTCCATCCCCGATTTTTTTTGGCACAGGAAAAAGTTTCTTGAGCCCAAAGCCATCACTTTCTCCTCCCTATCCAAACCTGCCAAAAAAAAGATCCATCAATCCCCACTGTACACGTGTCCACATCTCGAAATTAACAAAAATTAAGGCGTGATTAACTAGGGGATCATTACTTTCTAAGCTAAACTGCGAGTAATGGAGGTTGAATCTGGAGTCGTTTGCGATAATCGGGCGGCGGCCTTCCTTCTTGTACTGCTGGATAGCGGCGGAGATGAGTTCGCCGACGGTGGACTCAGGAGACATCAAAACTTGCACTGCACCAACGCTGCCTTGAACCGTAACGTTTACTAATACCTTCGTTAGCTTCGGCCTCACCTCCGGTGCTTTTGCCGTAAGATTCCTTCCGGCGAGCAAGTCTGGGAGTGTCTTCGGCCGTCGAATCCTGGCCTCCGGTATCTCCGCCGGTATCTTCCCGTGAAACGACGACGCTTTCGCTGTCAACCTGTTTTTCCTGTTTCTCTCCGGATCCTGTCCTCCCCTCCGGTTACCCTTCGTTGGTGTTGTAGGCATAACTGTAGACAACAGTCAAAAAATATAGCACAAAATAATAAATCGAATCCCTTTCTCTCCGGTTACTCTCGGTCACCGGCTACCTCAAGCGACGGTAACGAAAGAAACGGAGGCGAGGGAAACCGAGAGCTGAAGAGGAGCGTTGGCTCTCAGGTTCCCGGTGACTGTTTTGTAACATAACCTGCGGGGTACAACCGTGAATAAGAGGAAAACCGATTGCCAATTGAGAAACAATTTAAGCAGACATGGAAGTTATGAACCAAAAAGTTCAGCCAGCGGCTGCCTTCTTATATGGAGAGGAAGGTAGGAAAGCAGCGCGATTTTTATTTTGAATTACTGACTATAACCGGTTGCAGGGAGAAGTTACTTCGTTTTAAATTTACTGGTCAACGGTCAGAGAGGACCCTTAATGACCTGTAGTGGCCGGTGGTTAAGGACGTGTGTCGCGTATGTGGGATTCGTTTTTCTTTTGAAGTTCTTACCGCTAGGTGCTAAAGTGCGCGTGGGGGTTGAGCATAAGCTGTTGGTTACTTGGGTATTGTGGTTTTGTGTGACGATGTGCGAAACGGTGAGACGTCACATAGAGTATTATTGCTCAAAAAGGCGGCTGTTGTGTTGAATATTATGGTCACATGTTTCGCAGGTGCATATATTAATATTATTAGTGGTAAATAAGAAGTTGGGTTGTTGTTCGGTTATGCGCTTCCTCGAAGTGCCCAAAGCGAAAAAATAAATTGTGATATTCTAAATTTATTTTGATTCAATCCTTTATTTTTGTCTATTTCTTTTAATAAAAGTTAAACAAGATCTATAATTCTTCATATTAGAAAATTTATATTCAATAAATACATTTTTTTAATATTTTACGAAAAGATATTTTTAAAAAATGTAGATCTACTAGGAAGGAAATACTGCGAAGTAAGGAATCTGTTTCGCCGCCAAACACGTGTCAATCACTAAATGGCAATATGATTGGTCCGGCGACCACGAGATGGGCCTGGACTACAGGAATCACCGGTGCGCGTGTATTGTAACATGCTCCCCTGTCATCTTGTCATTGCATCAATTCAAGGCCTCGTTAATTGCATTGAAATCAATTGGGATTCCTGCTAATGACTTGTCTTGTCGAAAGGGATTTACAACGAATCAACCTGTTTTTTAATTCGAAAAAAATATTAATTAGTGTTTTTAGGTAACTTTTGATATTTTTACTGTATTGGTATTAAAAAATTTAAAAAAATATTATTTTAATATATTTTTAAATTTAAAAATATTTTCACAAAAACACTATATATGACATTATCACACACATTTAGCTAGAAAAAAGGAGAAAAATAAAATAAAATTGACTCAATGTATTTGTTTGGTGATAATGTCAAGTTTCTTAACCAAATTAATGATTATTTGATGATGATTAGCTATATTATTTTTTCTAATGTTTTATTGTTTATGTTTAATCTAAATCACGAGAAATTTTAAAATTAATAAATATAATTTTAATACAATGAATGTTAACAATAATAAAATTTTGTTATAATCAATATTTTTCTTTATGGTAGCATCTAAATTATTGAATTTAATATAAATTATAAAATTTAAAAGTAATTATTTTTAGTTGGAAGATTATTCTCGCGTCACTTCTCTAAAAAATCATGATTTATGAGATTCTAATTTTCAAAATTTCAACCTCGTTCAATGTATGGTATTTCTTAAGAAGTGATTAACTTTGGAGAAACTATTTGGTGAGATTATAGCATTACTTTTATGGGTTTGAATTTATTTATTTATTTATTTATTTATTTATTTTGTGTCTTTGAGGAAAAGTTTGATATTTTCAAAGAGTAAGAAGTCTCGACAAGGTACACGTATGACTCTGAGGTAAAACCAAGGAAAGAAGTTGAAATAAGATAAGGATAATGTAAAAGATAGGATAGCTATGAACGCTGCAAATTGCAACCAATTTTACATGGTTCGATGCCTTCAATCGACGCCTAGCTGAAAAAAACTACTTTTGCTATCTATCAGAGGTTGGCTCTTCATTGAATTGAATATACATCATTTCTTATTGTTTGAAAAATGAGATAATTTTATTATTTAATGAAATGGACTCTGACGAATTGTGTCAGGTATTGTGATTTTTTTTAGATTTTTTATTTTTAACATTAAAATCATAAAAAAAAACATTAAAGATACTAATCTATTGTTTTTTTGTTTTTTTTTTTTACTAAATGCATCTTTAAAATATACTTAAATGTACAAACAGTGATTACAACAACATACTTAATTAAAAAAATAAAAAGTAGAGGTGTAGCTCAACTGGTTAGGTAGTAAATTTGTTTTTTAAAGGTCACTAGTTTGAGTTTCACAAACCTTAGGGTCATGAAAGCTTATATGATTGTTAACTTTATGACCCATGAAATTAGTCGAGGTATGTGTAAGCTGATCCGGACACCCACATTATTAATAATAATAATAATAATAATAATAATAAAGAGTAACAGGCAATTACCACCATTCTGACCTTGACCATCAGGTTGTATTGAATTTGATCGAGGCTCATCATAAAAGAGTAGAATGTTTTGACTGATACTCATCCAGCCGATATATATTTACATTGGCTGTCATCAATCCGGTGACTTTTCTTTTCGGGTCCCATCGGAAAAATCTCTACGTTGCTGAGATTCCAAAGGTTTCCCGGGAAGAAAAGGTTTGGTCTTTCTCCATCTGTAACTTTTTATCTTAATTAAAGCATATCTTAATTATATTTTCTTCCTGCTTGTTCTCTAGAGCACCATTAAAGTCTAAGGGATTTGAAACGTGTATTGGTGGGTGACTCTAGCGGCCACTCCAGAACAGGATTGGTTCACTTAATTGATCCATGAGACACAGAAAGTTTGTCATTCAGGCTAGAATTTGTGTATAGTCTTGGGTGGGCAAGTCAGTTATGGTCATCTTATCCTCCTGTAATTTTCCATCAGATGTATAATTGCGAGTCGTTGTCTTGCATCGCACCCCAATTGGAATGATATGGACATGAAGCCAACTGATGAGCAATTAACAAATGCCTAGGAAGTCTACGATCAATAATGATCTTCAAATCATGCTTGATTAAGCCAAGATCGATACTTCTCCTGTGATTCTTGTGTTAATATTATCCAGGGGAGGCAATATTGCCACTAATTTGGCAGGATCAATCTGGATTCCTCAAGAGAACAGAGGACACAGGGGATGCCTTAACTGGTGAAGGTAGGCCTAGAGAGCCTTGCACAAGACAAAAACATGTGAGGAAATGGTCAGATCATTGTCCCTCCTCGTAGTGGAGTCCATGTCGGACTGCTTTTTGTGTCCTATGTTCATGTTGTCGTATTTCAGCCATGGATAGCTCACCCAAGTGGCTACAATCAGTGCTCCATCTGTATCGGCAAAGCCCTTTTATCCTCGCGTAGCCTTGACTTTCTAATATTGTTGTTTGGCTGCTGGATTTCTGCTGTGTATGCTATCGAAATATTCATTTGGAAACTATTATTTTTCTTTTTGAGGGGCGAGTTTGATCATTAATCGAAAGTTGCGCAGAGAAAGCTAATTAACATGAAGATTAATAAATAAAAAAGGGTGAAAGGGGCAGGGAACGGATTGAGTATTCTATAACCAAGAAATAAGACTTTCCCTCGTGAGAAAAAGGAAAATAAAATAAAATTATGGAGTTTGCAACACCTTTTAAGCAGAAGTAATTCTTAAGAAATCAATGGAAGAGATGGAAGGCACGTTTACTAGCGTGCATTTACGCATGATTTTTCTAATATGCAGCTAAGTTCAACACTTGATGCAAACAAGTCCTTGCCTTGCACCTCCATCTATGGAAAAGAAAGACTTCTGTGGACAAATTTAATTTCCATCCAATTAAACTTGACTCCATGCGACTGAGCAAACCACCAAACTTGCTTGCTTTAATTCTTCTTCTTGCAGATTGTCAACATGTGATACCATATATGTAAGATAGGTGAAATGGCTTACTTTACTGCTGAATTGAACTGAGTTGCAACCTAGAAAACCTAGGAAAATTACCGATCAACAAACTAATGCTTGACAACACAACTACATGCATAAAGTTTCGAATTATGTTTTATGTCAAGCATGAAATTAAGGTATAAGTTGTTTTCTCACCATCTTTTTATTTAAGTGGGTTCAAAAACATTTTTTTTTTTGTGGTAGCTTTTATACAGCTTTATTTATATATAAAAAAATAGGTTAAAAGAAGTTATAAATTGTAACTTTTCTTAAACTCAAGCTTTTGCCACAATTTGAGATTAAAAGTAGGTCTAAACAATAAAAATAGATTTAAAGTTTTTGAAGTTATGATCAACTTAAACTTAAAAGCATCTTGGCCTTATTTTTAGATAATGATTTTTAGGAAATTACTAGATAAGTGGTTTGCGCTACACCATAAGCTGAGTCAAATTTTTCCTCACATAAAAAAATGTTTAGGTAACAACAATTTAAGCAAACCTGAGTTAACTTTACTAACACGCAAGTCGAGATATAAAATAAAAATAACTTATAAAAAAAATTAAAAGAAATTGCAAACCTCAAGGTCTAATAACTTAATGTCAAATGATAAAACAAAAAAAATATTCCAAAAATATAATATTAAAGAAGAAAACCATAGTCAACCCGGTCTAACTTGACTAACTCACGATCCGCGATATGAGATAGGGATAAAAAAAATAGAATTTTAAAAGAAGAACCCAGTAAAAAAGACCATTCTTCAATAAAATAAAACTAAAAAACAATCTAATCTGGGTTAATTTTACTAACCAGCTCTCGGGATAAACTAACAGGAAGAAAAGCGAAAAAATAACAAAACTTAAGGGCCAATAATTTAATCTCAAATGATAAAATTGAAGAGAAAAAGACCAACGTCACAAAAAAAGTCGAGGGAAAAAAACTTGAGTCAACATGGGTTAACTCGACTAACCCGACACTAGTAATATAAGATCGGGATAAAAAAATTAGACTTACAGAAGAAACACCTAGCAAAAAAATAACCTAATTTAAATAAAAAAACATTGAAAAAGAAAATATGAGCTAACCCGTGTTTACTTGACTAACTTGTACCTAAGATAACCCAATAGAAAAAAGAAAAGAAGCGAAAAAATCACAAATCTTAAGGGCCAATAATTTAATTCAAAATAATGAAATTAAAAAAAAATCAATGTCATAAAAAAAAGTCGAGGGAAAAATACTCAAGTCAATACGAGTTAACTCGACACTCGTAAGATGAGATCGAGATAAAAAAAAATTAGACTTAAAAAAGAAGGAACTAACAAAAAAAACAAATTTAAATAAAAAAACATTGAAAAGAAAAACTTGATTTAACCAAGGTTAACTCAACTAACCTGCACCTGGGATAACTCAATAAAAAAATAAAAAAATCACAAAGCTCAACGAAAAATAATTTAATGTCAAATGATAAAATTAAAAAAAAATCATAAAAAGCATATCAAGAAAAAAAAATCTAAGTCAAACCGAGTAACTCAACTAACTGGTTATTTGGGATTTAAGTTCAGGATAACTTAATAAAAAAGTGAAATAAATAATAAAGTTAAGAGATTAATAACAAAATATTAAATGATAAATTTAATAAAAAATTTCCAAAAAAAACTAAACTTAAATAAGCCCAGTCATCATACCGGGATTACAGGTATGTTCATTCCACCAGGCAAGATCATTTAATTTTATTAGAGATTGAAAAAGGAAATGGAAAAACAATCTAAAGTACTGCTAATACACCTAAGTTGATCATTCCACCAGGCAAATCGGTCCAATCTTGTTTATAGAAAATGGCCTTGTTAGGTATGTTCTGGATGTTGCCACTTCAACTAGTCAACACCCATCTGCCTGTAAGAATGCGACACCATGGCATTTAACGAATAATCAATATTAGCCAGTTATATTTACCGGTTTTTTAAAGTGTTTTTTTTTAAATATATTAAAAAGATATATATTATTTATTTTTAAAAATTATTTTTGATACTAGCATATCAAAATAATCTAAACCACTAAAAAAATATTAATTTAAAATACAAAAACAATTAATTTTTTTTAAAATATTTTTAAAACACAAAACAAACTCTAATAATAAAATAAAATAAAATAAAAACAAATTTGTGTCACAATCACAGTAATTTGCATTCAATAGCATTGCCGCCTTGCTCAGATGCATTGAATTATTAGGCTTTGGCCCCCCCATGAAGTGTCGCTTGTAGTGAACACTCTGCTAATTTGGTAGGGCATGTAAAAGGTGAATTATGCTCCCAAAGATAAGTACCTCACAAGCAAAATCCTTTTCGTTTCTTCCCAGATAATGCTGTTATTTAATCTATGTAAGCAGAGATTAACTATATGAAGGTGTTCTTCGTATCTAAAATGCCAAGGATGTCTTATGATTAAGGTTTCTACTATGGTTCAGGGGATAAGCTTCAGTAGCTAGAAAGGGTAAAGAGATTAGAGAAACATAACCTTCATTGGTACTTCCTCACCATCAATTATCACAAGAGGGGGGAAACCCACTTGCTGACACCCAATTTTTCTCATGGGCAATTCTTGAACTACAAAAAGATCGAAGCATGGTTATTAAGTTCTGCATGGAAAACTCACGTTCAAAACTTATTTAGAGCATGATTTAAATTGATTTTGACTCGCAAATTGACGTGACAGTCCATTGAATCGAGCGATTCGAGCCCTTTATGGAGTCAAACACTTTATTTAGTCGAGTTTCTGAACTCTAAGAATTCTACTACGTATGCATGGACCACAAAATGAAGAACGGAAGCAATTGCAACCAAGGACAGATTAGCTGCGGTTATGAAAGTCGCCGCTGTGAAACTAGCAATGAACAAGCCCAAGATACCAATAAACCAACTCCAAGCCCAAAGATTCCGAAAAGCCCTTCGAGGATAGAAGCACCCTCTGCAGTGCCTTCCCATTATCTCGCCGACAGAACTCAGAAGTCTTCATATTCCGTCTGTCTCAACCGGCAATCATCATTGATTTCAGTTTACCTTTCGAAATTTTGTTGTGGATAAGCGGGGTGAGAATTATCTCCACTGGTGGTCCTCGCCACCAACAAAAAAGAACCATGAAATCACCGTTAACGTCGCCACCAGTGCCCCTTCCTGGATCCTCATAATCAGAGACGAAAGGGAAAGAAAGACCACCCAGTTTGCTTACTCGAGATGTTTTTCTATCACCTAGTATAGCAAAATACAGAGTATGTACAGACGTTTTGCCAAAAATGAAATGTGGCCTCTACAAAACTGGCTCTCTTGGAGTATCATCGAATTCTTATCTAATTTATGAGAGGAAGAGGCTCGTAATTGATTGTATTAATATATGATTCTAAATAACACAATTGCGTGTGCAATGACAATATGCTGTCTGAATCTCTCTCTGGTGCTGCATGCAGCCAAGGACGACTCTGTTTTCTTGGCTTTTTTAGACTTTCTCTGGGGTTCGCAGAAGCAGAATTACGGGATGGAATTTTACCGACTTTCAATTCTCAACCTTCCCTTTTGGCCAAGTACTGGGGGCAAACTGACTAAATTAAACATTCCAGAGGGGTCGTTTGAGCTCACCACACAAAGGGAAGGAGCTGCCTTTTGTGGCAATCTGTTCTTCCATGCTAAAAATGATTGCTGTAGCCTAGAGGGAACCTGCAAACCAGCCAAATAACAAAATCACATCAAGCTAGTGGAAAAGTGTAGGCAAAAAATAACACAGCAGAAGACGGGGGATACAAAAATAACCCTGGTCAATGTAATCCGGCCAAACAAACAAATGGAGTGTTCAGGATCAGCAATCCATTTATGACTGTTTTACGAAGGATGGTGAGAAAATTATGATTTTGATAATTAGAGGATAATGTGATGCCCCAGGAAAACTTTAGTCAAGTAACTGCATGAAAAATAATCGCCAACAGAACATATTTCCTTCTAATGATATGTCAAGCATCAGGAAGCATATATTCTTAAAACCCGGCATATTACTGCTGCTCTTCTAAATGTTTATGGAGGAAAAGAATATCTGGGTCTAGAACTTACTGTTGAAAGAAGGCTGCAGGGAGCGAATGACAGTGAAGATGTAGAAAATGGAGCTCCCGCAGATCTGTTCCCTTTTCCGTCGTTCTTTGTTGGGTCCTCATCTTGGGTCACAGAACCAAAACTTGATGGTGTAACATCCTCCTCTTCCTCCTCATCTTTAGCAAAAGATTTCTCCTCCTGTTGGGCTGACACAGAGCTATTCTTGTCCTCCTGCAAATCCATTTCAAGATTCTCTTCCTCCTTTTCTCTCATCTTCAGCTCCTCATCCAAGTCTTCCATTACCTCTTCTCAACACAATTCAGCTTATATGAACTCAAGCTCCTTTTCATACAGCTGTATTTTTATCTCGCTAGCTTTCTTCTTCTCTCCAGTCCATTTCTCTAGTTTATCAAGCACTGGCTTGCACACATTATCACCTCCTCTTCTCCATAAAACTCATCAAAACCAAGGAGTAGGAATTGAACTTTATCAGGATCACATCTTCCCCACCTTTCAGAGGTGGCTGCCAAAATAACCGAACCCCATGTTCCTCATCCTCATCCTCAACCCATTTGATTATTCGTCCTGTTCGAGTGTGTAGGATGACAGGATCTTCAGTATATACGAGTTTAGATGGATCTTCAGGATCAGGTTCTGGTTCTTTGTTACGAATAACGAATTCAGGAGCCTCCTCTGTCCAAACAAACGTAAAAATGTGAAGCACCAAACAAAAGGGAATGAAAGAAGCATTAGAAGTGAACTAGTAAAACACTAGCAGCTAACCTAAAAACAAGTATATAAAACTATTTCATCAACTGTGGCTTTGGCTTCAAAAAAAACATGCCAAATGCCTGGATCAAGAAACAAAAAAATGATGACGGGCACAAGACAATTTATCTTGGCATCAACAATAATATTGTTTATATTTGCAGACTAATATCATGTTTTCTATGAAGAGGAGAAGCACATAAACAAGAATAAGAGAACTCTTAATGACCTGATGAAAAGGCACGTATCATGAAGTTGCATATCTATCTATACGACTAGCCAAAAGCTAAATTTATCTATCTATACGACTAGCCAAAAGCTAAATTTATCATAAAGACTAGAGAAAGAGAGAGAGAGAGATGATACCATTCTCCCACCAGTATGAAAGCTCAGCAGGCAAGCTTTATAAAATGAATTTAACCACATCTCTCTTTCCTGGTCCACCTCATGCACGTATCTTTTCCAATAATCAGGTACTTGCCAAATAAGCAAATTTGTTTTCATCCTTCTCCGTGAACTAAAAATAAATTAACAAAGAAACTTTCCTTGTAGAACTGGTTGATGAAGCCTGGTGCCATCCACACATCTTCCTCCTTACCGTTTTTGTTACCCATTTTTAGAACCCTGTATAAATATACAAAGAATATATATATATAAAATTGGAAAAATAAAAAAAATATACATCAATGAAAAGAAAAGAACATGAAAAACATGAAAAACGACCGGAAAATTGCAAAAACAAAATTGGCTGAGGAAGATCAAAATATCAAAAGTTGAAAAATTGATTGTTCAATTTTGACTAATGAAAACCCTATTAACAAGCAAAATTCAATTTGGGGAGAAAATTTCAAAATTGAGTGTTTAATAACTCAATTAGGGATTTTTCATGTTTTAATTGAATTTATTACAGATTTAATTGCAAGGAAATTGGTTTTAATTCAATTTGGACTTTAATTTGAAGGAAATGAAGTGTGAGGTTGAATTGCAATTTTAAAAAGCTAACTTGGTGAAATCAGAGATTTAATTGTATAAATATTGAAGTTTAATAGACAATTAGGGATTTGATTAAAGAAATTCAAAACCAAGAATCAAACCATAAAAGACACGAGACTCCGGGGACTTAAATCAGAAAAATCAGGGGCCAAATTAAAAACAATTGAAAGTTTGATAGTCAATTAAGGGTTAATTTGCATAAATCAGAAACCAAGGACCTAAATGGAAAAGGAGTTGAACTTTGGGGCTAACAATTGAGTTTGACAAGGGTGAAATTGTATAAAAATTAAAAATTGAGAGGCAATTACGGGTGCAATTAAAAGAAATTAGAAGAACAAGGATTAAATTGAAATTTGTCAAATCTCAAATTAAAACCTTAAATTTTAGGGTTTAACCTATACGATGCATCGTTTGGCCACTGTTTATCTTATTCTTTGGTAATTTTGGATGATTGAGTAGGCATCTTCAGGTGAATGAGTGTGCCGTTTCCGACCACCTCAGAGGCTGTAACTACCACTATTTGACTGAGAAACACCCCCTCTACAAAGATAAGCTACTCCCATTGAATATTTACATCTCATTTTCTTCAATGACCTCAACATCTTGTCTCAGATAAACCCTCATTGTATTTTCAGATTTTAGGTTGATCGAGTTACACTTTCAAACGAATAAATATGAAACTACAAACCTCCAAATCGAGCAATGTTAGATCCAAACAAAAAGTGTGCACCCCCTCTACCAACTTCAAGTGGTAGTCAACAACGATGACGTCATAATTGCTCCAACGAGACTTCGAAACTAGTCAACTCAGTCAGTCATGACTGTGATACCTATTATGCAAAAAAACCACTCATTTTTCATATGTTCACACTTCAAAGTTTCTCAAAAG
Organism: Populus trichocarpa; assembly: GCF_000002775.5. Taxonomy (NCBI): domain Eukaryota; kingdom Viridiplantae; phylum Streptophyta; class Magnoliopsida; order Malpighiales; family Salicaceae; genus Populus; species Populus trichocarpa. The sequence goes on along the minus strand of NC_037288.2, from coordinate 20,120,211 downwards.
GTTCTTATCTTAAGATAAAAAAAGGCCAAAAAACCCTCACCTTGGCCTCCAAGTTTTGCAAAAACCATCTTTAAATTTGTTACAAAACTACCTTTGCAAAACCAACCAAGGACAGAGTTTTCAGCTGTTAAGATTTGTTCAAAACCATCTCATTTCGATCAAAGGGTTAAACATTGATGAATGATGATCAATCTATGATCGAATCCATCAAAATCCTAGTTTGAAACCTTATAAATACCCCTTAGAGAATCAAGGCAGAAAAAAAAGAAAGAAGCGGCAAGAAAATCTTGATAAAAAGGCTAAGTGTGAAGTTTCAAGAACCTAGTATAAGATTTCTTAAGCTTAAAGTGTGGTAATGCCAAGTCATCCCAAACAGAGCCTTCGTATCTTTGCTGAGCCAAAACACGAAATAACAGGTAAATGAAAAGGTTATCATGTGATGAACTAGGAGATAGAAGCCATGGAAAGGAACAAATATACATCCAAACCAGACTGTGCATATGAGCAATTCAAAGCATATTCCACCAGTCTCATAAATCATAAATGTAATAAAATCCACAGCCCCGTTAGTCACACCTAATCTATTAGGCACACAAAGAAAGAAAGCCAATAACGAAAAACAAAACCGAATTACTCAATTAGAATCCATCAAAATCAACTCAAAACTAAAGGAATGTTTCGTAGACTGTAATTCCATTGCAAACTAGCAAACATATCATGTTTTATCACCTTTATCAACCTAAAATTGGCCAAAGCACTATAAACTACACATAACAAAGTAGTGCATAAGTCAACTAGAACCAAAAATAACCAACACAGACTCAGCATGGAGTCACAAAACCATAAAAAAAAACCGGATTAATCAAGCAACCAATTGCTCTAAGAACACCAATGCAGCTATTAAGCAAAAATCACCAATCATTCATCCAAATCCACTCAATATCACCAATGCAGCTATTTGCGCAAAGCAAATTATCAAAAATGAACAAAAACCCATGTAACAAAAAGCCACCAATAATAATAAAAAACCATGAAATCAAATTAAATTAAAAAAAAAGCAGGCACAAGCACTTACAAGCTGCCATCTTCGAAAATATAGCTAACCCGGGTCAAAAATTCCTCGATCCTATCCAGCTCTTCAATGACAGCTTTGGGATTCGAGATATCATAATGATTATCAGGAATCGCCAGATAAGGCCTTCTATACGGCAAGTAAAAAGGCGCAATCAGCAGGTCTCTCCCTTCTTCCTTCATCTTCCTAACAATATCCCAATCCTCTTCATCCGCCCACACTGGTTCTCACCCTGGTTTCGTAGATTCCCATGGCGGGTCAGCCCACAATTCCCTCAAATCCTCTTCTCTCCAGTTCTCTCTATCCTTCGGAAAATCAAAGAAATCCTCGTAGAAAACATAGTTTCTGTATTCGTCTTCTTTCAACGTCTTCATCCTTTTGCTCTCCAATACCTCCGCGAACTGCGCAATGTTTTTCTCCGGTATGTTTTCCGATTCTGGGATTTCATCTCCCGGTCTGGTGTAGGTGAAAACGCCCTCTTCTTGGTTGGTGGGTGATTGAGTGTAGTCGTAATCGTAGTCGGAGTCGGAATCAGAGTCGGAGTCGGAGTCCGATGAGAAAGGGTGGTTGGTGTCAGCATTTGGGTCTTCTTGTGGGCTCGGGTCAGGCTAGTTGGTGGGTTGGTCTGGGGAGTTAATGCCTGCCATTTCTGGACGACAAGGTGAAGCCTACGAGAGAAATCAGGGAGGAGAGGAGAGGGTGAGGGGAAGGGAGTGCGAGAAATGGATGGGTGTTTTTAGTGGGAAAGGTTTTGTGGGTTTTTGACCGTTAGTATTTGCATTTTTTTTATTTTACTATTTCATTTTTATATTATCCTTTGCTAATAGTACCGTAGTTAAGTAAATGTTCTCTTTATTATTTAATTTATTGAATTTATCTGACTATATTATAAGGATGTGCATGATATTTTTTGAAATCATTAACAAAAACTTAATTTTAATTAACATGTAAGTTAATATGAGAATATCTTTTATTATAAGATTAAATAAAAAAATCATATTTGGTCGACATTTAATGACTTCAAATATCTAATAGATAAAAAGTTTTTTTACATAAGAAATTATACTTTTAAGGAAACAACATAAATGTCTACAGATTTTTCATTTTCTTAATGATTTAATTCATTAAGTAAATGTGACGTAATTGGTGGGGTTTTCACTAATTTTCTTCTTTGATTGATATCTTAACTTTTATAATTTGTGTTCATTGATAAATTATTAAAATTATATGAATATTGAAAAAACTTAAGGGTTGTTCATAAATAAAATAATATTTTATTTTTCTTTAAAAAATAAAAAAAATCAATTTTCTATTGAAAAATATGCTCAGCTGTTCAAAAATGAATTCAAAGTAACTCTTCAATAACCATATCATTCAAATTATATATAAAAAAAAACTATAATAATTTATTTTAATTTTAATTTGAAATAATTTGTGATTTTTTTTAAAAAATTCATTTTTTTCCAACTTTTTTATATGTTATATTTGATTTTCGTTCATTTACATGCTATTTATTTTATTTGAAATAATTTATAAAATAATTTTTTAAATTTTTTATTTTTTTTAACTCTTTTATCTGTCATATTTTATCTTTATTCTTTCAATAAAATTAAAAAAATAAAATTAAAATATTAATAAGTTATTTTTTAATTTATTTTGCATGACATACTCAAACACTAGAAAATATTTTCCAACTCATTTTTTATCACACTACAAAATATCATAAAATAATTCATTTTTTATAAATTTATTTTTTTTATAGAAATCACTTTTTAAAAAAGAATTATTTTCTAGCAATCAAATAGGGCTTTAAATATTTACCAAGATAACAAATCTGAATGGAAAAAAGACATGAGATCTTCACACCATATTTATTAAAATCAACTAGGATTTACCGCTTTTCAAATATAATTATTTTTTAGCAATTAAACATGGCCTTAAATATTTATCAAAATAACAAAAAGGCATGACTTTCTTCTCACCATAATTATTAAAACCAACTAGGATCAACTCAATGCAAGGTAAAGTTACAATTGGAGTATTAAAACTAATCAATTAGATTTTTAAAAAATTTAAAATGTTTTTTGAAAAAAAACATCAATAATCTTTTTTACTGGTAGTAATTTGAATTAGGGTTAAACGAGGCTAGCTTAGGTTAACTTTCTTTCAATACCCAACCCAAATCATGGAACAAACGGGTTCGTCCTGGTTTTTAAATTGCATGCAAGGAATTCATCCAAAGAATCAATAGAAAGCAGCTGATGATGTTTTTTTAAAAGTAAAAAAATTAACATGAACCGATCAATTAATTTTTTAAAAATATCAAATTGAATTTTGAAATGGAAAATAAAAAAGTCAATAGTTTTTTTTATTATGTTAAACCAAGCTAGCTTCGGGTTAGCCTTCTTTTAATACCAAACTCAAGTCCTGGAACAAGCTGGCTAGTCCTGAATTTTAAATTGCATGTAAAGAATCCAACAAAGAATCAATAGTGAACAGCTCATGATGTATTTTTTAAAAGTTAAAAAAAAAATGACTTGTCGATGATGACTTGAGCGAATATTTTTTTTAAAAAAAACCCAAAAGACATCTTAAAAAAATATAAAAAAAAATAATTGTTTGTAACGATATGCAAATCGTATTTTCAAAAATTTTAAATTTTTGTTTTATGTTTTTAGATTTTTTTTTATGTTGATGTCGAAAATATTTTTTGAAAAATAAAAAAACTTTATTTTAATACAAATCATATTCCTAAAAATTTTAAATTTTTTTATGTTTTCAGATTTTTTTGATGTGTTGATATCAAAAATAATTTTTAAAATATAAAAAAAAATTATTTTGATATACTTCTAAGCAAAATATATTTTAAACTATCACCGCTACCATAATTTCAAACATACTATAAATAGGTCAAACCCAGCTAACTAACTGGTTAATTGTTTTTAATACCCAACCCAAGCCATGGGATAGAAGGAAGGGCTGGTCCTGGGTTTCAAATTGCATGCAAGAAACTCACCGAAAGAATCAATAGAAAACGGCTCGTGATTTTTCCCGTCGAATGGATCATCAAGAGATCCTTTGTACCGAAGAAAGGATGGAAAATGGGAAAGATTAACGGAGACGAAACTCGGACATCCTTAACACAGGCAACATGGCCTTGAAAAACAATTCAAAGGTGGTTCGATTTTTTTTTTAGTTTAACGTAGGTGTTTGGGCCAGCTTGCGTGTATCTCGACTAATCCCACGGGCCCTGAAGTTAACGACCATGGAAGCCTCCAATAGCCATCATATGAGCAAACACAGGGCTCGAACCTGAGACCACAGAGAAAGCAAACTTCTTAGTCTCAAGCTTTTACCACTGAGCTACAATATAAATGGTTGAGGTGGTTCAATTTTTACTCTCGACGATCGTGGACATGAATATTGTTTTTCAATAGTAATTTTTGCAGCTACGATTTTGGATTTGGAGTGACTCCAGTCTCCAGAGCTTAATCTCCATAGTAAATAAGTTTTTTTTTTCCGGAGCCCTGTTTGCTCTGGAAAGAGCAAATACGTCCTCGCTATTCATTTTCGTAATTTCATCATGTTTAGTTCACTTCGAGAAAATTCAGTCAAAAAAATATATTATATTTGGATAAAAAAACAAGCTTAAGGGGGGGAAAAGGTAGCAATACAAGAGATAAAAATATCCTTAAAGTCCATCTTTATCATTAAATCCAAAACCAGCCCTCTAATCCTGCCATATTTGCATTTAACAAAGAAGCAAGTCCTTACAAATGCAAAAGCCAGTGAGTAACATCAACCAGACTTGGGAAAGGATTAATTTACAGTTAAAAGTGTAGTAAATATATATTATGTTTTAAAGTGTTTTTTTTTTTGAAAATGTGTTAGAATATTATTTTTTTTATTTTTTAAAATTTATTTTTAACATCAAAACTATTAAAAAAATTAATTTTAAATAAAATCAAACCAAATTTGGAACTAACAATGTTTTCACCATATTGTCAAACACTCCATGAAAGAAAATGTTTTTTTTATTTTTAAAACCAAGCATACATTAAGGCCTGAATGCATGACGACATGATATAAATCAATTTTTTTTTTATTAAAATAATAATATTTCATTCATTTGTTTAAAAGAAACATTGATATTAACTGGACTGGGTTTGAATAAATTCAAAATCAAACTGTAAGATCAACCAAAATTTACCCTTTTTTTTCTTATTTAAATTAAAATCTAGCTCATATCAAACTTCGAGTCTGCGGGTTTTTTCTTAACACAGAAGAGGCTGGTCGCCGCAGGCATGCATCATGCATGGAAGTATGAATTTAAGTGTACCAACTCATAAACACTCGACCGTTCAGAGAAACCAGCATCGTAGCTAGGTTCGCGTGGAAAGGCAGAAGAAGTTCACGGGCTTCTACAGAGTGCCGATGGTTGGCTTGTGAGTTGCAACTGCATGTCCTACTTGACTTGCAACATGATGCATGGATTGACCAAACTGTAACGCAGTCCCTTCTGTTATAATAATGCAAGTCAATCCTTTTAATCTTGAAAGTTATAAATTATTTCTTTTGCTGCAGGCTGCAGGCAGGCTGCAGCCTGCAGCTGGGTTAGTGGGTGCGAGCATGGCGGTGGCTGCAGTGCACTGCCGTCTCTTAACTTGCTCGTTTCCACCGTCGAGAGGATTTGCTCAACTTCCTGTGTTAAACTAATGTCCAAAAATCAGGGCAAATTTGCTAGTTCAGATTCGAGGGGCTTTTTGAATCTTTGCGTTTGCTTAACCTGCTGCCTTGCAAGATCTCGGTCTCTCTTATCTTATCAAGTCACGTAAATATAATAAGTCAAATCTATGATTTTATTGAAATATATTGTAAAGAATGATAATATATTTTTCGTTATATTTAAATCTCACTTCCTCAAGACTTTTCTGTACTTGAGAATAAGTGAGGCTCATTCTACACTAAAGATCACACTCCCTCGCGGATAGTAGAAAATAAGGGGTATGAGAAAGTGATATTCTCTGAGAAAATTGAATTATTGAGATGAACAAACACAATAATATTTGAAATCCTAATTTGTTGGCTCATTTTTTCATCCGATTTCTTAAGATCATATTCTTAAGAAATTAATAAACTACTAAAATATGATTATCAACTTTGGAGAAACAAAACAATAAACTCTCCCGAATTTGGAAAACAGCGTGAGAGATCCATCTGGGTGCTTCAAACTAGTGGGACCGTGAGCTGGAAATGGTAGAATAAAAAATAATTTAAAAAAAACTTTAAAACGCATAACGAACCTCGAAAACAATCACTCCCTGATAACTATGGTTGAAAATTTGAAAACATGCCCTTTCAAATTTTCTTTACAATTCCATTCTCGAATTTTTAAACTTTCTTTCTTTTGCTTTGATATCTAACTGTTTTATTATTCTAATCTCCTCTTTAAATTTAACATTGAACCAATGTTTTAAAATTATGACAGGTCTGATGAGTTGATGAAGAACCCAGCTTATCGAAAATTTAAATTAATTCAAGTTAAAAGAAATTAAAAAAAACAAAAAAAACTTAACTAATCTAATAAAAAAATTGGATTGATTTGATGATCCAATCAACCTGCTCTGACCCGATTAAAGCCCAATAATTAACCCATGAACTATTTATTTTTGTTTTATCAAAATAATATCTTTTTAATATATTAACTTTTTTAAAAAAAATAGATTGACCCTTCAACCTCTGTAACCCAGACCTTCACCCAATGGGGTTTTAAAACGATGGTGTTATCCTGTGGCTATACTCTTTTATTGAGATTTGAACCCGCTTAGTCCCTTTTATTTCACAAGGTGCTTTCCCACTTCGCATCAATGCGTTTGGAGGAAAGCCCCAGACTGTAAATTAGCTTCCTGATGTCCATGCATGCGATCTTTAACAGGGAAATGGATTAGGTTTAATCAAAAGCCCCCAAGCCTCTATTGCTCTAAAGAACTAGTTGTTTTAGAATTATTTCCATGCATAAAGTCTTTGTCGACGAAATGGGTGAGAATGACGTTGTAATATAAGAATTATTGTCATTTTTTCCCATGTTATTCAATCAAATTCAAAGGTCGATCTGTGCTCTCCACCACGTCGTTCTGTGTCTACAATTAACAACAAAGTGTTCTTCTTCCATTTCCCCTACCATCCTTTGACTGCCTTGTTTAATTAGTTGAATTATAGATGTTACATTTACCTCAGCCTTTTATCTTGTACTTCTGTCTGCTTATTTCAGACACCATTCTTGTCATTGACCCCACCAGCGTGATGTACGCATAGGTAAAAATGAAACCTGTGAGTGTATTTAAGGCCTAACACAGTACAAAATAGATTGGGTTTTAAACCACATTTAAAAAAAATAAAAAAATAAACAAATACCACTTTTGTTTGAAAAAATATATTAACTACCTGGAGATTTTTTTGGGGGGAACAATTCTACGCTGTCCTGCTGTTTCCAGTTTGCGTCCTATGGTTTATTACAGAAGATGGGGGTCACAAGTCTGTATCCAATAAAATATTTTTGCTCCTGAGCTGACCATTAATGATCCTTTTCTCAGTTTTTAAAAGGCAGCCACCGATTGTAATTGATAGGGTTCATGGCATCAATCAACCAAACTATTTTAATGTTTAAGTTTTAGTATTTAAAAAAAAAAAAGATTTAGCATTTTTTTAATGTATAAAATTTTGGAGACATCTGTAGTGGAGGAAGACGTTAATGGCTATTGAGCTCCAGCTTCGCTTCAGAAGTCTAATTTGAATAATCAACAGTGAGTTCCAAATCACGAAGTAGTATAATGCTTTAATTTTTGCAAGAATATCGCAATCAGTAATTGGATTTTAATTCAAGAATACTTTTTTTTTCGGCCAATGGAGAATACGTACAGGACTTGCTTTCTAGCCTCTCTTGCTTTCTAGCCATGAATTAGGAAAATTGCAGCACAAAAAGTAGGTCAACAAATTCAAGAATGGGGTGAAAGCTAGAGGAACAGGAACAAGGTAGGAGCCAGCTCGTCGCTCTTTCTTTCTCCTGCTTCAATTCCCACTCTCTCCACAGCTCCAGACAACACACTTCAATGTACACAGTTTCCTTCGTGATTTAAACTAGAAGAAAAGGTCTACAACTTCTATGTTTATGAATTGGTATAATGCTCACAAGGAGATGATCAACTCAATTATTGAATTTAAATAAAACAATAAATCTATAATCACAACAACCATCAACATCGTGCCGATATCAAAACATATAAATCATAGCAACCATACCTCTACTTGTAAACTAAACCAGATGTTAAAGAGCTACAAACAAAATTGAAACCCATCACTGTCCCACATTTGAGCAGCACTGCTCCCTCCATCTCATAATCTTACATGCGTTTTTCTCTTCTCCTGCCAGTTCGCAGAAACCTCGCATCCCCAGAGCAGCAACAATAATTACCAAGCACGTAAAAGCATTTACTTTCACATGTTGTTATAGTAATATTCTTTCCTTTTGTCTTTCTTACCTTCACTTACGTTTCTTCGAAACCACCGTGGCTGCCGTCGTGTCTGCCTTTGTTGGTCGTGGCAGTCGTTTCCACGGCTCTAAAAGAACCGAACTGTCTCTGTACCTATAAGGCAGCACCTGACTTCTCCCTCTCTTGGATCTTACAACGGGCGATGATGTGTTATCCTCGTACAAATCCACCACCCAACTACACTTGCAACTCTTTTTTGACCCACTTGTTGTTTCTTCTAGTTTCTCTGAATCAGATTCTTTGTCTTCTAAATTACCCGAAAACATCTCTGCTGCCTCAATAAGAAGAGCCAAAGAATCTTTATTGGATTCGTTCTTTTCTTCGTGGCATGGCTCCAGTTTGACTGATTCTTTCTTGGTGTCTTCTTCTTTGAACTTAGTGATCTCTTGATCATCATTGACTGCTTTGATTTTGCTGCTGATTTCATTGGGTTGGTTTTTGAGATTTGTGGTCTTTGAAATTTCTAAAGTTGTCTCATCGACCCCTTGAGATTCTTCTCCAGTTGCTTGAACTGTAGGAGAATCATAACCGACCTGGTCCCCAACAACCTTGACACAACATTCTCCTACTGACGAGCTCCTGTCAACCGCAAAAACCTCCATAGAAGAATCATTCTTTATACCCTTTTCAACAAAACTACAAGCACTCAATAAGGACGACTCCTCTGATGATTGATTTTCTTGATTATCAGCTTCTGACCAAGCAGGACTCAAACCCATGTTCAAATCAATGTCAACACCTCTATTCTCCTTAAATTCAAGAATTTCACGATTCAAAGATGTTTCTTTTGAGATTTCTTGAGGTGGGCATGAAGTAATAACGCGTAGAATCTTTTGGAGGCACATTTGAGACTTGGAGAACCCATGGCGGCTAGTAGTATTGATAAAGCGAGAAGAATAGCGTACCTGATTGCGATGGTTCAAGAATTGATACGAAGCCATTGATGAGACTAAAAGCAAGCAAAACCCTTAGTTTGTTGTTTACTAATCAATCCCTTTTCATCTCTCACCTGCTAGAGTTTTCTTCTGCTTCTTTACATGCCATTCAAGATCACGAGAGATAGAGGAAGAGAGAAAAACAAGATAGAAGTTCTGTAGAGGGAAAGAGAGAGGAACCACAAGCCACAAGGCAAAGCACACTTCGGCCTAAAGACTTTTTTCCCCTGATTTTTATATGATTCATGTCTTTTGCCTTTTCCTTGGAATTGCTGCGTTGAATGTTGATTGGTCATATGGTGACGTGGCATCACATTGCCATCCCATTATCTACGTGGTGCAATCCAATAGGACATTGATTCATTAACGTAACTAAAGCAACCGATCAACGTGACCGGATCTTTTGTTTTTATTTTTTTGTATATTTTTTGGAGTCACCAGTTGCATTCTTGGGCGTTTCTCTTGTGCATATGAAGAATGATGATGTCCTTTCTTCTCTGGATGCTCTCTACTGCTACAAATCAATCTTAAAATGGATAGGTTATGGCTCAGGATAACAGTTCTCAGACTTAATTCCAAGTCTAATTTCGTTAAAGATTTGAGTTGATATTGAGTAAATCATGAAATTATGGCGTTTTGATTTCTTGAAAAATTAAATGATATTATTTTATCAAAAAATAATAATTTAGTTGGATTTTATTTAGATTTAGTGATGTCAAAAGATCTCATGTTTACGGTCTACAATATTTAATGATTTTTTATTTTTATTATTGTTTATGAGTTTTATTGAAGCTCCTATACTCTAATTTATTCTCCCAGACTTCTTAAACATCTAAATTGATTAATCAGAAGATTTAATTTTAAAGGCAATGGATTTGGAATAAATGTACTTGATTGACATTTCTTTTAGATCACAGGGACTTAAGCAGAAAAAGGGTAAAAGTACAGGACTCGAATATAAAATTTAATAATTTAAGCACCAACGTTATGATTATCCAGTTCGTTGTTTGTGTGTGTCTTGGCTTGTCCGCCATGGAGGAGGTCCATTTCAACGCGTGTATACTGCATACTACTAAGCACAATTTCTTTGTTTTCTTCGGGGGAATTTCCTCGCATTTGATTAATTTCCGTTTACCCCTAAAACAAGTGCATGGTCTCCTTGGTTGCAGGATAACAAACTCTGCTATGATAACTTGAAGTCATCGAGGAAGAAACTGAAACGTAACTGTCTCGGTTGTTTTTTAAAAAAAAAAAATAATTAATTTAAATTAAAATTTTAAATTATTAGATAAGGTCTGAAAATATGATTTATATTATTTTTTAACACATTCCCTTAGATGAAAAGCTTTTGAACTTGAAACTTACACAGACCCACATTACCTTGTGCTTAATTTTTATTAAATAAATTGGATGGTGAGATTCGAACTATTGACCGTTAGTTATCAAGGCTTTAATACCATGTTAAAGAACTAATACAATTCAAAAGCTTAAAGGTGAGATTTCAAAATATTATTTATATTATTCTCTAATATTTTTTAAAATATTTTTTATTTAAAAATATAATTTTTTTAAAAAAAATGTTTTTAATATTAAAACACTAAAACAATAAAAAAATATAAAGAATTAATTTTAAAAAATATATATATGGATGGATCACACTTCCAAAAACCTTTCAATGGACTTGATAATTTCTTTTTGGTTTTTGGTTAGCTCGACGGTGAAGATAAAAAAATTTGGGACAAGGTCAAAGCCATTTTGGATCAAGATGCCATTAATTCGGAATAATACCCCAAACAAGCAGTGTTTCATGCTTATAGCAATTAATTACTGGATGTGGGACTGTAATTTTTCACAAGAAGATTTTTCTTGGGAGGTATTGACACGTGGTTCGTCACTTTAATTTATCTGTCCAAAAGGAATTGGAAAAAAATAAAGAAGAGGAAGGACAATTTTTTATTTATTTTATTTATTTTTTGAATGGATAGCTTGGTGGGAAAAAAAAATGACTCTGTCTGCTGTCCTCAGAATACTCTATATCTTGCTTGTTTTTGAGATCATCGTATTCTGTCCAAAATAAAGTGATAGTGCAATATAATGAAACTCTAACCTCCATTTTTTTTAATTTTTTTTGTTTATCTTTGTTTAATTTGAATTGTTTAACATTGTATTAGAGCGACTTAATCTCAAATACAATTTTCGCAGATCCAATTTGATATTTCATCTTCACTTCAGTTTCTACAATTTAATATTTGCATCATGTTTCTGCAATTTTTTTCTGGAGTGATTATATAACTTCAAGAAAATATTTATTTAGTTTCTGCGATATTTATTTAGTTTCTGCAATTTAGTATTATTTTTTTTGCATTCTGATTTTTTTTATTTGTTAATTATAGCTACCGAAAGAAATGACCTGTTACAGTATATTAGAGTGAGGTTGAATGTAAATATTTTTGTTTGTATTGAAGTTATATAATAAGAAATTTTTTTATAAATAAAAAAATGAAGGAATATGTTAGTGAAAGTTATATGATGCCTAAAAATACTAATAAGAGTTATGTTATTTTGATAGATAATTAAGAAGTAAACAATACAAGAATTGATTAACACTTGCCACTTGAAATGCGTAACTTACTTGTAAACTGTAAATTATTTTTAAAAATATTTTTTATTTAAATAAAATCTGTAAATCTCATTTCTACGAGAATGGTGATACGAAGTAGTTGGTTTACGTCATAAATATGTTTTGAATTTCACGTTATTAATCTGGACTCGGGTCTAAATAAAAAATATTTTTTTCCCTTAGAAATTGTATTCTGATTATAAATTACTTGTCCAAGATTAAGAAGATATTTAATTGTGGTGTATTCTACCCCCTAGAATTCGGAACCAGAAAGAAAGAAAGAAAACCTTTGAATGTAAACAGATGTGGACGTGGGCTAAAAGCCCAACTTCTTGCATTCTCTTATAGATGGGCCTCTGCAACCATTCGATACTTTCACCATCTTATAGGCCCATAGCCCTCTCCAATATACGAAGCATTCCCAGAGCAAAACGCGTACGCCCCCCCCTGAAACGTAGTCCCGCGGCCTTTCCCAACGTAAGAGATCGTTGGAGACCGCCGTGTTTGGCAAGGTGATTTCTTCTCCTTGACTTGATTTTGAACTGAAAATAATTTTCAATTTAGCTTCAAATGCTCTCTCTGTATCCGCAATTTTTTAGCTGAACTTGCCTAGATTTAAGAATTAATTACATGATTATGGGTGATGATCGTTTTTTTCGTGTATTTTGAAGTCTGCTAACACGAATCTAAATTTTCCGAGACAAGAAGGAAAGATGCCTGCACTTTTATTAGTTGATGATTTACAACAATTCTCATTATCGATAATGATCCAGTGCGTGATAATGATTTTACTGCTATGAATCAGCAATTGGATTTCAAAAGCAGTGGCAGTGACTCTCGTGATCATTTGTTCTACATTGATATGCATGTTTTTATCCTTTCTTGTTTCTGCATATAATAATGATTTTATACATGTTTCCCTTCCATATTTGTTTCACTATCAGTCACATACTGGTCTGGTTCTCTTCACAAATGATTGAGGTTTGCAGACATTTGAAATTGCAGATCTTGCTTCGAACATAGCTGATGAATCCCATCTCTGAGAAGAACTGTCTTCTAAATTCTTGGAAGGAAAATACAATTAGTGAATAGTTAGCTGAAGGAGAAACTTTGGTTAACAAGCAGGCAATGAATTGAGTTAAAAACTGTTATGTTAGGATTTAGGCACATTTATCAATCATATTTCGATGTTAAAAAATGAGGCGATTTACTTTTACCTCAACACTTTGCATCCACATTAGTCGCCTTGTTTGGCACACACAAACCCTTTTGATATCAGAGTTAGCGGAAAGATAAAAGCTATGCATAGTACTCACCAAAGAGAAGGATTTTGGCTGAAGAAACTTCCGAGCTACCAAGAGAATTGCAAATGGTGAGGTCTATTTGTGAGTTATTGATAATTTAAGTTGTTGAGTGGTAGGGTTATTACCTTGTCATGGATTGGCAACATCGGGTAACAGAGTGGACAAAGCGAGCTTTATGGTCCCTGAGAGCTTTACTGAATGGAAGGAGGAGTGTGACATGCCACTGGCGAACGGATTCATATCAAGGTAAGAGATTGGAATTGCAAACTTTTCTTCCTATTCTCTTTCAGTATCAACGGCGGAATTAGAAAAATATAAACTAAAGTTGGTGCACCATCATGGAACTGGACCCTTCATCCAATCCTTGCACAATGGGTCATTTGTCATCTATCACTAAAGTAGAAAACTATTATCACAATGCTTTTAACTGCTATTAATAATTCTCACATGAAAGGGATAAAGTAGATAATGCATGACAACGGGCTGCATGGCAAGGAAAGATGCTCTATTTCTAAATTCACCATTCCCAAGTTGTGGTCCTTCGTTTAAATCAAAGAAGTTGGAACAAATAGAATATGGATTGTGGGATTGTACAGCTAATATGGAATCGAGCATCTAATCTCACTTTCTTTGACTAGTTTAACTGTACGTATAGGTCCAATACGTGTTGGGCAGATTAAAACCGGACAGGAGCACCCTTGAATGGAATAAAAATTCGAATCACAATTGTGTTATGTAGTCCTCCAAAACCCTTTTGTTTCTCGTTTTTACTTCTGCACATCACATGGATATGAAATGATCTTCCTTTTCAAGTTTGGATTGCATTTGAAAGAGCAAGGTCATCATGTAAGAGATAGATCATAAACATAGCTCGACCAAAAGTAGCATTACCAAGGGAAACAGGATATGAAAACATGTGGTCTTTAGAGAGGTAAATCTTAGGGCTTGCATACTGGAATAATATTAAGAAAGCTTCATGTTCATTGTTTTATCGAAATCGGTTTGGGAAGGGATGTGCATCAAAACTGTACCCATTAAGCAAATGATGTTAAACTGTATAATTTGCTCTTGATAATAAGTGCATGTAAGCTGCGGAGTTAATTAAGTATTTAAGACGATGCCATGAACCGTGAATGCAGTTGAAATCTGTCTCTGAATTCACTGAGCACAACTTCCCAACTGTCTATTGTATTTGCTTTAATGCCCAATCCCAAATTCACCTAACAGATTTCAATACTTCGGCAGTGCTCTTCTTACGTAGGTCTGGACTCTGGAGCTAATTTGGTCAGCATTCTGGCATTTAACCTTTACTGAAATTGAATGCCCACTCCGTCCTTTTTCACTCTCTCTCCATCTCTCCGGTGAAACTAGCGGACCATGGTCTAGAAATACTAAGAAATCGTACACTCGCCTCACATAGAGAAATACATAGAAATAAGCTTTAATTGCACTTAATTGTATAGTAACATTATGAAGCACACACAGAAATCTCTGTTCAGAAAAAGACTGGTGGTTTACATTTTCCTTCACTGAAATTGCAATTTTTTCCTCTCTGTCTCTTTCTCTGGTGAACACTTGGGGTCAATACCACAGCAGTACTAAGAAAACATAGACTAACATAGGTAGACTCGTCATTACAAAGAGAGATGTGCGTTGAACTGGACATAGCTGCACTTAATGTTGTTGTCATTTTGAGGAGAAGACTATAGCGTATATATATATAAAATATGTAGGGGATTTAGACCTAAGTTGGACATGGAAAACCATGACACTTAATTCAATTTATGAAGTTGAAGTGTCAGGGCTTGTGATGCTGGGTGTAGATATAGTCCAAGTGAGCCTCTGCAATTATCCTTCTCTTGAAACATTCCTCGTCTCCACCACGACACACCTCTAACCCCATTAGCTGCTGAAAACATATAAAAAAAACAAGAAAAAAACTTATATAAGCTGTAGTTCATTTATGACGAAATCCTGACAGTACAGAAAAAGGTTGGAGCTTACATTCGTTATCAATTCACTGTCCTCCGTTTGCGCAAAAGTCCCTTCGCTGGTGATTTCTTTCAGGTTCAAATCCTCTTTCCCTGCAAAACATGCAAAACTTCAGTTTCTGAAAACAGCAGACTATTTCCAACAAAGTAGGTAGAGGAGGAAGATTACCTTGTTTGCTTAATAGGAAACGCGCAGATAATTTTGAGGAATGAACAAGGACAAGAAGGAAGAGGAGAAGAGCTTTGTAATGAAGGGTTTGCTTCATGGTTTTAGCCTTCTAGATTCTGTTGCCCACAGGCAGAGAGTTTAAGCTTATAGAGATGGGGGCTGGGAGTTGGGTTGGTGGAAGAAGAAGATAGGCGCATATATATACATGCAGGCAGCAAAACGCTGTAAAAGAGTTCGCAAAAAAGGCCGTTGCATGACCTCACCTCGTGGGACCGCCCTCCCTGAGTAAACTGCACTCCAAGCTGTGTGCTAACACCATTATTTGGATTAAAGAGAGAAAAGCTTTGGTCACTGTCTGCCATAGTGGTCTGGGCAAGGTCTAAAGACTACAAAAATAAATGCAATAGTGGTTGACAGTGTCAACAAGTCAACCTTTAGACATGAACACAGCTGTTGCCCATCATCACATGTTTTACCTTTCACAAGCCAGTGACACGTAGCTGTGTTTACGATGTTTGGTCTTAAACTATGAATAAATATATCATAAAAAAGCAAAAGCATTTCTTTAGAACCCATGGCTGGAATTGCCCCCGCATGTTAAACAACTACAATAGTGGCAACACCACCAATGGCTTCAGTGGCAGAGTCCTTTTCTACTACCATCGACGCTCGTGGATTTGTACCAAACTCCTTTTCTTTATAAGATTGTTGGACTAAATTTTGAGATTTTCTATGTACTCCATCTCTATCGCTGCTAGGCGTGCAAGATACTGAAATTTCTCTCATTTGTTTTTCCCTTTACAAGGGCAGCTTAGTCCTCTGTCAGTGATCCATTGATAATCACGTATGGTGGAATGCCACTACATTTTTAGAGTTTTCCAAACTTGATCTTATCCCTTATCAACAAGGTATTTTAAAATCCATCGAAGATATGCTTCTCTTTTAGAAGATTTGAATCTTTCATTTGTTGCTCTAGGAGTAAAATATTCCGCAAGAAAGCAATTTGTTGGGCTTGGATTGTGTGAAGGCTTATGTTTATTGAATCATCTGATTCTCTGGTGAATTGAGCTGGAATATTGAAGGTCCATGTCTGCTAGTTTCAGACAAATCTGAATAGAAAATCTTGATGTAGCATGAGAAGCCTTTAGACTATATTCATGTTATAGTGGTAGTAGAATATCGATGTGACATTAGCATCGGATAGTGATATCCTTGTTTTTTTATTTGTATATT
Source organism: Populus trichocarpa (assembly GCF_000002775.5). Classification (NCBI taxonomy): domain Eukaryota; kingdom Viridiplantae; phylum Streptophyta; class Magnoliopsida; order Malpighiales; family Salicaceae; genus Populus; species Populus trichocarpa. The sequence continues at coordinate 20,103,337 of NC_037288.2, read as the reverse complement.
TAAATTAACCATCAATGATGTGCATGTTCAATTTATTTAGATCTGCGCTTTCCTTCTTTTTTTGAAAAAAAAAAAAAAGATTTTGAGAGATAAATGATAATACTTGGGCAAGTCTTTTTTTTTTTTTTTTTTCCTGGGAGGCAGTGAGCATAAATGCCACCCCTGTATCATTGGTTGCGTTAGCAACATCATGCCGATGGCAAAAAACAGGGCATTCTATCATTATATGAGACATTGCTAGATAATATTTTTCCGTGCACTAAGATGTTATTATATTTCCTTGTGCTCGAAAAAGAAAAGTACGACAATTTCCTCATCGCATATAACAAATGCATTCTACTGATTAAATCTCTAGGGATAAAATCGCATGAGAGAAGGTCTCTAATTTCATATGCTAGACAAACTCTTCCCAGCCTGTGATCTCGTTTAAGGCACAATTATAAGACACATATTATAGGATAAACGGGTTAACTGGGTTGAACTGATTGATTTGTTTATCTTTTTTAAACATGATATTATTTTATTTTTATTTTTAAAGTCAAATTATGTCTTCATTAGGTTGACCACTAAATAGGTCAATTTTAAATTGACTTTTTTTATATAAAAAAATTTGATATAGATTAAAAGTTTGATTGAGTGTCTGAGCCAAACTAAATTTTATAACTATGATACTGTAACATACAAGTTTATCATTTGGTTGTAAATTTCGTAGGAATAGAGAGGGATGCTTGGATTTTTTCTTTTCTTTTTTCATGGCAATAAACTTGTGCCCACATATTTTAGGTGCTTTGTTGGTATTTGGGTCGGCAGCTTTTGAATGCAGCGTGCATTTCTTTTGCAAGAAGAGTTATAACCCGTTATTGATTATTTTCAAAATATTTTTTGTTTAAAATTATATTAAAATTATATTTTTTATTTTTTTAATATTAACATGTCAAAATAATCTGAAAAAATAAAAAATAAATTGAAACAAAAAAATATATTTCTAAAATATAAAAACAAACGAGAAAAAAAATGAAGATGTGCTGATTGGCATTTTAAAAAAGGAAATTAGTTCTTTCTCATGGTTCCAATAAATCAACCAAATCCCTTGTAGAAAAGGGGAATAGATGGACGTGACATTCCTTCGGGAACAGCAAAGATAAAATTGATTGTCCCTGCATCCATCTTTGCCGCCCCCTTCTTTTTCTTTTTTTCTTGTTTTGCAATTTTTCAACACAACTCTTTCTTGACTTGCCAGTCTTGAGGGTCTCTCGATAAACTTCAGGCACAGAATCAATAAAGCAGTTCCTCTATTTCTCTGTAAAAAGCCATTAAGATTCTACTGACGATGTGGTTTATACTCTATGGAGTATTTTTATTTGTCCTCTCTAGATTACCTGACCCAAAAGAAAATTATCTTAGCGGGGCAATGGTCCATTCTGCTTTGATTGATGATTCTACTGTCTAAGGAGTTGGTTTCATGGGCCGGCCTGTAAATGTAATTGGGCTCTGTATACCCTTCTCATCCCTAGCTGAACAAGGCGAAGACAATTCTGTTGCCTGTCTGTTATGCTGTGCTTGTAGGCATCATCTCCTTTAACCAAGAAAATGATCCCTGTGGTGACAAAAGCAGACTACTTGACTCGCGAGCAAGACGATGTTGCTGTGCATAATAGTAATCAAGGGATATGACCCATATCTGAATTTACGAGACTGGTGATTATTAGAATATCAAGAGCAAAATTCAAACCCTGAATCTGCCTCTATTCCTAGCTTAATCTTCAGGGTCCGGGATTGTTAGTGCCAGCAGCTTGTTTGAAAATGGGTAAAAGAGGACAGACACATCGTAGAGGTCAAGGGCAAAGCAGATGGCCAAGATGTATATGGTAAACTTGGTGGTTGAGTGGGGTGAGCTTTTTCATTAAAGAGCATGCAAAAGCTTTCTTTTTCTGCTGTTAGATTTCCTTTTGCTTTATACTTTTGTCGGAACCACCCAATGCTCTAGGGAAAGTTCCTAACTCCAATGCATGCCATTTCCCTTTTAGACGGGAGTGTTTGTTTTTTTTGTTTTAAAGTGTTTTAAATTGATATTCTTTTTTGTATTTTTAAAATATTTTAAATATACTGATATTAAAAATAAAAAAATAAAACATTATCATCTTAATATATTTTTAATTAAAAATTATTTTTATAAAACAAACACCCTACACCGCACTATGTACACACGTATACCTAAATCTCCGAGCCTTTTTTTTAGCATTCCCATGGTGATGGTCTATAAGGATCTTTCTCTCTCACTCTACTTTCTGTGCACTTGCGGCTTCTCCAAGTAACATGACAGCACCTTCTTTTGCCTGTGGACGCATGAAGACACATGGGAAATTTGGGGAAAAAAAATGGATGGGAGGCATAGATTGGCATAAAAATTACAATTCAAGGACTTGATTGCACATTTTTCATGATACGAGCCTCAACATGGCACTTCCATATATCTGAATTCCCGTATTCCCTTTCGAGATTTTACGATAAAAATCTCAAGTTTTAATTGTTGTAGGCTCCTGTTGAACTGTAATTTGAATGAATTAAATCAGACATTATACGTCAAGTCCACAGTTCGAACTTCGATGGCCTAGCTAGTCCCATCATCGAATGTGCCGCCAGTAAGCCCAAGCATTCCTCGAGTCCTTGTCTGGTCGTTGTTTACACGCTTTAATCTTCATTGACCATGCCATTACCATTCTATTATAAGATAATTGTGGTGTCAAATCCGACAGGAGGTGCCTTGAACTTTCTCTTAGGCCTTGTTTGATTGCAGGAAAGTGAATTTCTGAAATTTACTTTCCTTGTTTTCCCATGTTTGGCAACAACATAGAAAACTAGTCAACGGAAACTTAATTCCGGTCAACATAGAAAACACAACTTTAACAAAGGAAAGTGTTTTCCTTTTGATAAAAACCGGAAAACACTTTCCTTTTCTTTCATTATACACATTTTTTTGCCACAATTATTATTTTATTTTGCTATATTTATAGATGTACTTGTTTTATTTTGTTTTGATTAATTCATGATTAGTATTTAATTATATTTGTTACATATGGATAAATTTGAAAAAAAAACTTATTTTAAGCTTTTAAAATTGAAAAAAATATAGTAATAGGTTTTACTTAAAAAATATTTCGCAAGCTTATTTCTATATAATATGATATGACATATATAGTTATATTTTATAAAATAAGCTATGTATGAATATATATTATAATAAAAAAAATTCATCATTATACTTTTTAGATTTCATTCTTTTATTGTAAGTGATTAAATATTTATATTAAATATTTTATATATATTAGATAAAATTGAAAAAAAAATTAATTTATTAATAAATTATTTTCCAGTTCATTTTCCATAACATAACCAAACACTGGAAAGTGTTTTCCAGTTCATTTTCCATAACACTACCAAACATCGGAAAGTACTTTCCCGGAATTCACTTTCCAGGAATTCATTTTCCCCGGAATTCACTTTCCAAAAGAAAACAACTTTCCTGCAAACAAACGGGGCCTTAATCAGCCAACATAATGCATTCGGTTTAGTGCTAATTTGTACCTTCGATGCCACTTAACTCTTATTGGTTGTTTAATTCTTGATACAGTCATCGTCACTCATGGTTAGTGAGTGGAGTTTTGCCATTTTTCTTGTGCTCATGCTAGGCATGACCTTGGACATTTGGTATAAAGCTTTTTGTATGAACAATGGGTCCCCCTCGTATGTGCTTTGGCCATTAGGCCAAATTAAGAGCCTGTTTGGTATTGCGGTTGCTGTTGTGGTTGTGGTTTGAAAAAAGTTGTTTTATAAAAAGTACTTTTAGTTGAGGTTGGTTTGAAAAAATAGGTGTTTGGTTAAAACTGTGGTTGAAATTGAGGTTGAAGAAAAAGTAGTTTAATGTGTTTGGTTAAAAAAATGCTTTTCAAATTGAGGTTATAAAATAATTAAAAATATTTTTAATTTAAATATTGTAGATTTAACTACTATTATTACATCATGAAATAAATAATATTGATATCAAATATTTTTTATTATTCCATTAAACTATATGCAATGTCATCACATACGAAATATATCCAACAATAACTATATTTTTCATGGTTTCTTAAGCACGCAACAACAAAAACTGCATTTTTTGTTACGTCATCAAGCGATCTCCTTCTAATTTTTTGAATAAAACACAATTAAAATAACTGAACTTTTTTTAACTGGGTCGGACCCGGCAAGAACATAATTGGAATTGCGATCAAATTCCACAAATGCTACGTCATCATGCGATATCTTTCTAATTTATATAGTGTTATTAAATAATATTAAATACTAGTTTTTCGAGTAAAACTTAAATTTTTAAAAAATATTTTACAATTTCATTACGTACAAAATTCATTCGATAAAAACTACAGTTTTCATGATTTTTTAAGCATGCAATAAAATTAGTTAAAATATTATCATAAATAAAATTAAGATTACAGTACGAGTAAATTTAATTCACCTTAAACTAATTTTTTTTAAAAACAAAAAAAAATATTGTTCATGTTCACGTGAATAGTACGAGTAAAATCACTTAACTGCACTAGTTTTTCAAAAAAAAAAAACCTAAATGTTTCCTGGTTTTTCGAAATAATAATAAAAAGAAAAAACTAAACTTTTCCTGGTTTGTCAAAATAATAATTAAAAAAAAAACTAAACTTTTCCTGGTTTTTCAAAATAATAATTAAAAAAAAAACTAAACTTTTCTTCAAAATAATAATTAAAAAAAATACTAAACTTTTCCTGGTTTTTCAAAAAAAAAAAAATGATTTAAGTTTAAGTGTACAGTGCGAGTGAATTAATTCACTCGCACTGTACAGTGGAGCCATGCTCCACTGTTTCAGCTTCTTGCCTCAGGAGAAGCAGCCAAATGCTGCTTCTCCAAAACCTGCGATTTCATTTTCATTTGTAGTGGGTCCTACCAGTGAAAAGCAGTTTTTTCCTTTTACCAAACGATATTATGTGTGGCTGCGGGTGAACCTCACCCGCAGCCACACTCCCAAACGGCCACTAAAGCTCCTCAAAAACCAAATGGATTGGATTAGTTGGAGGACTAGTTGGTTGATAAAGATAGACTTGATTAAAAAACAGTTAGATATTATTGTTTTTTATTTTTTAAATATGTAAAAATAATATTTTTTTACTTTTAATTTTTTTGTAATATTAGAATATCAAAACAATATGAAAATATATAAAAATAATAATTTAAAGTAAAAAAATCAAAATAAATAATTATTTTTAAAAACGCTTGACAAAAGTTTATATCTAATCAAATCAGAGGTTACATTGGAACATGCCAAAATTTCTTGAAAGTGCCTGCCATCGGTAATTTTATATCTAATCAAACCAGTAATTTTAATATTTCGAGTGGGATCGTTGAATCAGGACACTCCAACTCAGTAACACTCATATAGTCTTTCACTGACAACAATCGAGTTTTAAACGTGTTAAATGCCTTGCAGCTCTAGTACGCAGGACATAACGGTAAGATATATATATATTCCTATAATACATTAAGTCATCAACAATGTTGAGATGGCCGAGTTGGTCTAAGGCGCCAGATTAAGGTTCTGGTCCGAAAGGGCGTGGGTTCAAATCCCACTCTCAACATTATTATTATATTTTCCAAAATTTTAAATTCTTTTGAATACCAAATATCAAATCAAATTGATGTTGCTCAATTTAAAAGGAAAAGAAAAGTAACAAAATCCCTTCATTACATTACCTTAGAAACAAAACGGGAGTGGGCTCAATTCACGGTAAAATATGTTTGGGGTTATAGTGAAATTCATAGTTTTGAAACCTGGCTTGACGGGTCGATTCGGAGCTGAGTTGATGAAAAAATAGGATAAGCCATGATCCGGCCGACCCGCCGGGTTGATCCGGTCACAACCCGTTGACTTTTGTTTTTTTTTTTTACTAAAACGACGCCGTTTTGAATTTTTTTTTAAATAGAAATTGACCCGGCCGACCCGGCCAAAACCTGATGACCCGATCAAAACCCAGAACCCGGGCCTTGGAACGGGCCGAGTTTAAAAACTATAGTGAAATTATCTTTGTGCTCATTAATTCAAGAAAATTAAGTTTCTTGGCGGTGTTGATTTTTTTTTTGTCACAATAAAATTATTATTTTGCCTCCAAAATCAATAAAAAATAGAATTGCTGATTAAGGATTTTCTTGATTTTGAATAAATTTTTTAATAATAAAAATACATATTTGCCCTCAAAGTTAAAAAAATTATTATGCTACTAGACAAGAGAGTTTTGAGATTTTCAAAATTTAATGTACAATGCAATAGCATCTTTAATAATGGAAGAGATAAAATATAAGCTTGTCATTTAGAGGTATTCTTGTACTTTCTTATGAGTATTTTGTGTAATTATCAGGGTCGTTGCCGGATCATGCTTGGCACGCCCCAACACGTGGACGCCACCTGGAGGACGTCACTCGCCTTTCGTTGTCTCCCTAGATACGTCGCCCTGTTTTCTTTCATTTAGAGCGGTATGGACAGCTTACGATGGTCAGATTATCATTTATGGTCGCTTGATTTTTATTTCTTTTTCTCTCTCTTCTAACAAGTAATGTACATCATTGTTCTCTTTGTTTCTTACTTTTCAATTTCAATTCTCGTTCTATTAATTTCTTATTTCATTTCTTTTTCATTTATAAAAGTTTTTATTCTTTTCAATTTAGTCATTCAATTGCAATTTCTCATATGTTTGGTTTTTCATTTCGATCCTTTTTTTCCTTTCAATTTCATCATTTAATAAAATTCTCTGTTGTTTTTTTTTTCCAGTTTGACCCTCATTCTTTTTTATTTTTTTCTTTTTATTAAAGCTATTTCTCAGTTCAATTAAACCTTCTAATTGAGATTTTTTTATCCATCTAATTAATGTTTTTTCTCACCATCATTTATTTATGATCATTTTGTGTAATTTTTTTTTTCTGATTTCATCTTTCAACATTTAATTTGTTGGACATTCAGTTTCGTATGATCGTTTTGTTCCGCGATAGTTTTTTTTTAAAATATTGGTTTTGTGATTATCTTTAAGTTTTTTCTATGGGTTTATCCTGGTCTCATGATCTAGACCACGGTTTTTGCATGCTTTTTTTAATATATTTTTTTAGTTGTTATGTTTCTATTTTATTTTTCAATGTATTATTCTAATTTATTTGTAATGTTTTTTTTATATAGATGAAATTGATTTTAAAAAATATTTATTTTAAAATTATATTGTTGATGACATGAGTTTATTCAGTCAGTTTCATTTGTGTTTATCTTTCAAGTTATAATTTTTTAAAGTGTGGATTTATCTTTTATTTATTTTAAAAATAAATTTAGTAAACACAATCGAATGCATGTCTCATTTTATGTTATGAAATATCTTAATCGTGCTTGTATAGGCTTTCAATTTATACTTTGAAATTTTTTATGTAAAAAAACACATTGAAACAACTTGCAACCCGATATTTTCTTTTTTAAAAAAACACGACGAATCACAGATTAAATGGCAATAATAAGTTGATCGTTAAGGTTATCTGGTCTGGGAGAGTGTTTGTTTTTATAGTTTGATTTGTTTTCAAATTATTTTTATCTAAAAAAAATATTAAATTAATTTCTAGATTTTGTTTTTAATCTAAAGTATTAATATAATAAATAAATAAATAAAATTTTTTAATTAAAAAATACTTTTAAAAAACACTATATCCAACATTTTGCAAGTAATAGATGAATATATGATCTAATCATCAACTTCAAGATGCATTTCAGCGGGGGCCTTTCCTAATAAGTAATAACCACTCTTTAAGATTTTCCAGGAAGAAAAGAGCCATTTGTACTTATAAGGCTTGAACATGCTGCGAAGTCAGAAGACCCATAATCACTTTAACACTTAACATTTTAGCTGTTTCTGTTTTTTTTTTTTTACTAAAATTTAATATGTTTTATATATTTTGGATCGTTTTGACGTGTTAATGTCAAAAATAATTTTTTTAAAAATAAAAAAACATCATTGACATGTATTTCGTCATGAAAAATTATTTGAAAAACAATCATAACCACACTGCCAAGCTTTTAAAAATTGATGATAGCTTCCATTGGTTTATCAAAATGAGCATAAAAATGATATATCCAACTGAAAAACTATATCTGATTAATTTAGAACCTTCCATGGCAAATCCAACTCTTTCCACGTTACCAAACAACAATATAGAACATTCCTTTGTCTTCTATTGGACAACAAGAAATATTTTAGTACTGAATAATTGTGTTTTCCTGTAGGAGATAACATTCCAGGGCTTCCATTGTAATTTGCACATGTTTTCGTGAGACATTAAATTGGGCCCAAAAGGCCTGTCGGTCCTTGTATAAGTGAAAGTGTAATAAACTATGCATTGTCTCTCAATTAGGGATCCCAATGCGGTTCGGATTCGGTAAGAATTTAATCATATCCGATTACAATGGGTTGTGTTTTTTTTTTTTAATAAAGATAGTTTTATTTATTATTGTGATAAATTTTTAAAAAAATATTCGTGATTATTATTAAATATTTTCTATAAAATATAAGAAAATATTATGTTTTTGGTCTTATTTTTCAAAATCCATTCCATGGAAGACTATTGGGCCTCACATGCTAAGCGTAATGGACTGTTTCATTAAGAAACTTGCTAAGATGATGTGACATTGATTAGCCTGTTCCTAACAGTAGTTAAGGTTGTGTTTATTTTTTTAAAAATAACTGTTTTTTGTTTGTTTTCATATCTTGTTTTTCTTTTATTTAATTTAAAGATATTTCTTATGGAAAATTAAGAAATCATGTTTTTTAAATACAAAATTCTCGAAAAAAAAGAAAGAAAAAAAGGGGTTCTTGTTTGGCTTAAATTGAATATATTAAAATGAATAACTATAAAACATCAAGTGAATTAAGCAAGAGCATCTTTTTTAATTTTCTAAAAATTCTTCTTTTTTGAAAAACTGAGAAGAAACTCTCACAGTTAAACGCAATGTAAAAATGCTAAACAATGGATGATATCTCGTGACAATAAGAGGGTGTTTGACAGTGTGGTAGCGGTTGTTTTTCAAATAATTTTTTGTGCTGAAATGCATGTCAATGATATTTTTTTATTTTTTTAAAATTATTTTTGACATCAGCACATCAAAACGATCCAAAACGTATAAACCATATTAAATTTTAGCAAAAAAATAAAAAAATTAAATTTTTTGAAAACACGGTTTGCACCGCATTTCCAAACGCATTCTAAATCAACACAGACTTGCAAGGAATTAAAAAAATATATTTTTAAAAAATAAAATACGAAAATGAAACACAAAATATCTCAAAGTAAAAACAACAGCATAAATATTGTCATAAGAGGCTGGCAATACCAAATTGTCTCGAGCGAAACCTGGTTTTGACCAGAGAACTGCCAGTCCTGAAAAAACAAAGAAATTTTGGAGAGAAAAAGTCAGTAAGTCTCTGAGCTTTAGCTCAACAACAATCATCAGAAGTTGGTGACAGCTTTGTGGTCAAGACACCAACAGTGACTTTAAATAATGTTTGCTAAGTTCGAATCTTTCCTCTTGTCTTTCTTCGCTGGGCATCTTCCATGTTCCTATTTCCACATAAATTAATTAGCAACAACAAATCCTGCCTCTTTCATGTTATTTTTGCTTTACATATAACCTTAGAGAGGTTATTAATTAAGCTCGAGTCATATTATATATCGCAGTATAGATAGTGCAATAGAAATGGTGAGTAAATAGACAAATATAAACATAAATATAGAAGGAAAAATTCCGTCGGCATATTGCGATGACCCTTACTAATAGAATGTTCAATTCTTGTATCCATCAGTAAACAACGACAAAAAAATTATGTCAGTATATACTAAAGGAATGATGAATGATGCTATACTGGGATACAAAAGGACAAATCATATAATGACATGATATTTTTTACCTATAGAATGATTGGTGGAGTTTCTAACGAAATAATTCTGTTAGTAATGTCGTCGGTGATATTTAATTTATGACCTGACGATCGATCATTTTCTCCCTCTCCCTTATTTTCCCTTCTTTCTTATGTCTTTTTTTTTCCTGCAACAAACAATCCCTCCCCTCTAATTTCAACACAATCCAACTTTTCACAACAAACCGGACCACCATAACAGTTTTTCAGCATCAGTGTTTTGATTCAAATTTTATTAAGGATTCTCCACTTTAAATAAGCAAGTCTAACTTTTTTTTATTTGAACTCGATTTTAAAATGTTGATTTTTTTTTGTAGTATATATATTTTGTTTGGGTATTTACCTGTTTTATAACTTTTTCTCATATAAATTTGTTGTATGGATTTATGATATGTACATATTAGGGTTTGTTTTATATTTTATAAAATTATATTTGTTTGTAAATTGATGAAACTTAAGTCAAATTTCTGATTTAGATGTTTTGTGATGAAATAAATAATAGTTTATTTAACGAGTCCGTTCTATATTTTATCAATTTTATTGTCGAGTTGAAATTTTTGGTAAATGTGTAAAAATTTGAATTTTTGTAGATAATTGATGCTAAATTAAAAGTACTATTAAAATAGATTGAATAAATTTGAGTTAAATCAATATTTTTACAAATTATTTAGTTAACTTAGTTAATTAATTCATGTTGTTATCATTATTTTATATAGGTTTGGTATAAGTAATGGATGATCGTTCATAGATGTATACAGATTCACCCCAAGGGTTGCGGATGATGAATTATTATAATGGGGTTCAGAGTTTTATTAACTATGCATTATCTAATTCAAGAAATATTAGTGAAGGGGGTATTAGATGTCCATACAAGAGGTGTAAAAATAAAAAAAATTCTCAATTAAGATATTATAACGATGCATTTTCTATAAAAAAATGTTCATGGAAAAATACTTGTGTTGATAATATTATACTACCTTGAAAATACATGTGGGCATTCTCATTATAAATTCACTAGTGGCAGGGGAATGTCTCTTATTATACAAAGAAAATTTAGATACTTCTCAATCATATCTGGATTATAGAGATTATTCATGTCACCAAAAACTACTAAGTATGTGACATGACATCAATTATATGATACGGTAAATAGAGTGATGGTGCAACATTTCAATGATGAAACCTGAAAATACTTTTAAAATTTTTTGAAAAACAAAATACGAAAATGAAACACAAAATATCTCAAATAGAAACAACAATACAAATACTGTCATAAGAGGCTGGCGATACCAAATTGTCTCGAGCTAAACCTGGTTTTGACTAGAGAACTGCCAGTCCTGAAAAACCAAAGAAAATTTGGAGAGTGTACTGTCTCAAAGTCTCTGAGCTTTTAGCTCAACAACAATCATCAAAAGTTGGTGAAAGCTTTGTGGTCAAGACACCAACAGTGACTTTGAATAGTGTTTATCAAGTAGCTAGCTAAGTTCGAATCTTTACTCTCGTCTTTCTTCGTTGGGCATTTTCCATGTTCCTATTTCCACATAAATTAATCAGCCTCTTTTCATATTATTTTTGCTTTACAGATGACCTCAGAGAGGTTATTAATTAAGCTCGAATCATGTTATATATCACGATATAGATAGTGTAATAAAAATGATCGTGAGCATTATTAAAAAATTGATAAATATAAATAAAAACATCGACAAAAGAATTATGTTGATATATTGTCATGGTATTTACAAAAATTCTTGCTTTTTTTTAAATCAAATTAAATTTGGACAAAAGCCAGCTTGGATCAATAGATTAAGCTGAACTAGATTTAATAGCCATTGAAATATCTATTTCTTGCTCTTTTTTCAACGTCAATATTATGAATGTCTTTTATGGCACGACATTACTAATTAAGGTTTCACATGGGTAAGAAAATCCAAAAATAATCACAACTAATGCTAACCATTTTTATATCTAAAAATACATTGATATTTGATTTTTGAATTCCCACGTAAGACTACACTACTAAAATTTTATGTGTTTGGAATAATAATGTAGAGTGATTTTTAAATTTTATTTAAAAATGAATTATTTTTTTCTTTTTTTTTATATTAGCGTATTAAAATCATTAAAAAATACTAAAAAATAATTAATTTAATGTTTTTTAAAATAAAATGTACTTTTAAAACCTATCTAAAAGCATAAGTTACCGCACTAATTCCAGGTATAATTTAAATCCAAACATTGTTATTAGACATTTAAGTAGCAACGGAAAGAATCAGAAGATGACAGTCATGCACTACTAATTTTCCATAATGGAATAGGCATTAAAGGTTTGGTGGAGTAATTGGGTGTTCGGAAGTATCGTAATAGTTATTTTTAAAAGTATTTTTTATTTAAAAATATATTAAAATAATATATTTTTAAAAATTATTTTTAATATAAATATATCAAAACAATCTGAAAACACATAAAAAAATTTGAACAAAAAAAATTTTTAATTTTTTTTAAAACACAAAAATAAACAAGCGTTAAATAAATACATTAGTTCGGAGTTAAATTCATGCCAAAATCTGGTTCCTAATTAATTAATATTTTTGGGCATGTCATATTATGGCAAAATAATGTTTGGTGACCGACGGATCCCCTACGTTAGCTGCTGTGCACATATGATATCTATAAATTTGTTTGTGTATGGCTTTATAGATAAAGAAACTGTGTATAAATTCTATTTTTTAGATGAATTAATTATGCATATAAGTTTCTTGTTTTGTCTTGTAATATATAATCTCAAATCCCTTTATCCTTAATCATAAAAAAAAAACCTTGCCTTGATATGAAATTGTTTTTTTTTTTTAATTCCAAGTGTCACCAAGATTGATTTATCCCGTAATTAATTTCTCATTTTCAATTTGACAGATATTGTAACCCCTACAGCAATAATCTGTTGCTTGAGAAAGTTAGTTGACACGAATTAAAAAGAGAAGGATCGTGAATTTAATACAAGTAATATGTTTAAAAATTAACAACAAAATCATCCACCATCCATGCTACCAACAATTCTTGTAATATCCCACGTCGGCGGGTGAGAGAATGGTAGTTGGCATTATTAAGAGTGTTGGTTGCTAACTTATCATGCGTGTTTTAGGACGTCAGGTTTATAATTGAGCTCGTGTCACCATGAACAAAACCGTGAGGACGATAAGGTTCAAAACAAATAATATATCACAGGTTGGGCCAGGCTGCTACAATTTTAGACCGCTAGCTGTTAAATTCACAAACAAACAATAAGTGATGCATGGATTTTATTTAGCAAATTATTATTATTATTATTTGTTTCAGTATTAGAGATATTTTTCAAGTCAAATGTTAATTTAAGATCAAGTGTATCTCTAAACTATAGTAAAAAAATAATATTTAATCTGCAACTAAGATTTTTATAAAACTTTTTATCTCATATTTGATATATTTAAATCTTGATGATAACGAAAAATGTATCTCATTTTACTCATCAAACCAACCTTTTTGTCTATCATTAGTTAAAAACTCTCATGATTACGATGACGAGTAAACTACTTGATTTACCAAGAATTAAGAAAATAAATAAAAAAACATTGAAATGTTACAACCATAGCTATGAAAGGTTATTTTCTCCATTCCATATGAGAGTATATACCACAATATTTAATGCATTGATTTTTCCTATAAATAAGTAAAAAAAAAATATTTACAATAACATATTAAAAATGGAATAAGTATAGAATAGTAACCGAATAAAAGAAAGGCATTAAAACAAATAAATAGAAGAGATATATTGATTTTAGTTTAAAAAGAAAAAAATAAAAAAAAAGGAACTTGCCACATGGATTAAGCAACGCGTTTGAAGACGCGTGTGGAAAATCCATATGAATTAACGAGAAGAAACAGGAATTAAAAAGAGAAATTAAAGATTGTTTTTGCCGTAGAAAAATGTTTTTATAAAAATTTAATTTTTATATATTATTAAATTGTTTTGATTAAAAATTAATTTTTTTTTCAAATAAAACGAGAGAGAGAGAGAGAGAGAGAGAGAGAGAGAGATATTAGGGGAGGAAAAACCGGCAGGCATCAGCGAGAGGTGAGGGACGCGTCACTAAAAAAACTAGTGAAAGGAAAGGGTAGAGGAGTAGCTTTCCACCACTAGCAGCAATAGCTAGCACATCCTCACCTACCACCACACAAACTCACACGTGTACACTAACAGTCCTCCCTCCCTCGTCACGCACTCTCTTTCCCTCACCAAACCCTCTCTAATTATTTTCATCACTTTTAATTATTGCTTAATCTCATTTTCCCACTAGTGTTTAATGAAAAAATGCATTATTATATAAATAAAATATTCGATCAGTTCCCTTTTAATTTTTATATAAAAAGAAAAAAACATGTGATGATTTTGGATGTCAACATGGGTTTGAGCATGACATTCTTTCTTATTTTTAGGGCATTAATTCTGGAAAACACCACTCTATTTAAAAAACACCTCAATATTTGATGCAAATTAATATACAGCCAATATTCAAGCCATTTGGCTTCATTATTTCTGTTGAAATTGAAGAAGTAATTTTTTTTTTTTTTAGTTTAACGTGGGTGTCCGGGTCAGCTTGCGTGCATCTCGACTAATCCCACAGGTCCTGAAGTTAACGACCATGTAAATCTCCAGTGGCCATCATATGAGCAACCACATGGCTCGAACCTGAGACCACAGAAAGAGCAAATCCTAGGCTACCACCTAGATGGTTAAGTAAATTTGATATATATATACACACACACAGTACTCCACCTAGCTAGCTATATGTTCGTGGGAGGAAAAACACTTGGCAAGAAAATATCATGAGCTCTTTGAAATCTAACGCTAGGAAAATAATATATATCATTAAATATGATCTACCCTTATTTTCAATATTTATTTGTTTGGTTGGTGTAAAAGCAAGAAACAGAAAAGGAAGCTATACGTTTCCATGGCGTGACTTGCTAACAATCAAGGCTTGAGATCGTAACTCCTCATGGTTGGTGGGCAAGAGGAAAGTAATTAATAAAACCATAGAATTTAGTCAAGAAGGATCGCTGCACGTCTGCGTGCAAATCCCCATTATGCTTTTTTTTTCCTATGAATTCAAACACTCTCTCTTCCCCACCTCAAGCAAATACGAGTTGATATTGCTGTTCATATGTTATTCACTCCATGATTATACCCATAACGTACGTATAGCCCTAGACAAACGTACACTATATATTATAATAATATATGTTATTCCCTGTTTTTTGTTTTTTTTTTAGTGTTTAATCCAAAATCATGTCTAATTAACACATAACAAAGTATATATACCATGTTAATATGGTGCGGTTCCATTCTATGCAACTCTTTTACAGGCCATTTTGGTAGACGAATTTGAATTGTAGATATAATATTTTATTTTTATTAAATAAAAGCAATCCACGTGTCGAAGATTTGCATATCTCGATGGCAAATAAAATAGAATAAAATATATTCCTTTTAATTAAGTGTATTCAGGCTGCCTGGCACTCTGAGATTTAAATCTGCTATGAACGACCTACCTGCCCATTTCTTTGGTAGACAAAGCTGAAGATACATTGAACTGTCTCCCTTGTCTATTGGTGGATATTAAAAGCTGAAGATACGAATTTGGCATGCCCCCAAATCTTATTGCCTGGGGCGCCCATTTTCAATTATTCTTGGCTTTCCACACCCAAGCTTCTGGGCTCGTCGTCCCACATGTATTTAATCTAACTGTGTCAGTTTTCCAGAATCCAAAACGACATAGCTGGACATGTAAAGGACACCCCATCCTTCTCCCTCATTGGTGTCTGCCCTTGTGTGCTAAATGGCAAGAACCCTTTTCATGTCTGTATCTTAAATGTTTTTTTTTTAATTTTTTTTTAAAATACAAAAACAAACTGGTTCTACATTGTATTTTTATCAATTCATAAAAAAAATTCTTATGATATTGATTTAATAAATTAAACATTAAGTATCTTTCATTTATAATTCTTCAAAAAAAAATTTAAAAAATAAGAAATCTCAACTAATTAAGTATTCTACTTCTTCTTCATTATATGAGATTATGAGTCATCATTATTGACTTTTCTTTTGTTATTATTAGTATCATCAATAATTTGAATAGATTTTATTGAAATTAAAAATAAAAAATTTTAATTGATCAAATTGATATAGAGAAAATCTTTTAATTAATTGATAAAAACACAATTTAAAGGGCAAAAATGAATTTAGATAAAAAAAAACTATGAATTACATTTTTCATCGTGATATCTATCTAATCATACCAAAAGCTTAGAAGAGCAATTAATCTGAGTTTTTTGTATTAAAAAATCAGGGTGATTTAGCAATGGTATTATTTTTTAAAGAGTCACGCATGAGTTAAATGCTAGGGTTTTTTTTTTTTTTACAAAAAAGGCATTAAAAAGAAACAAAACATCGATTTGAAATATGGGCCGTCAGATTACCAGTTGAAATCTGAAGTCTGCGGCAGCCACATGAGATGGGGAGCGTCGCATTCCCACTGCCAGGGATCAACCACCCACCAACATTTTGGCAGGGCATGCCCATGTGGGCCATGTCGCTTTCAAAGGTTAACACTGTCTTTTCACTACATGGCGTAACCTCCGTACAGTAGGTTATCTAACATTGCTGTGTATGTTGTTTTTTTTTTGTTTGTAAATGTATTAAATAATATTTTTTATTTTTAATATTAATATATAAAATAATTAAAAAACATTAAAAAAATAAATTTAAATAAAAAAGATTTAATGTTTTAAAAGTATGGTCCAGGTGCACAATCAAACACTACCTAATAGGTTTTTTTAGTACAATCTATAATATTCTGACGGCAAACTCTCAAAAACTAGTTTTATTTCTTCATAGAATAAGTATATATAAAAAAGAAAACTGAAGAAGAGAGCTAGAGAACAGAGAGGAAATCTTTGTTCTAATATTAGACCAACAAGTTAGTTTTCAGCCATAATAATTGTTTTCAAGGTATAAATATTTAAATTTAACCAAGCAAATATTTTAAAAATTACTGTTAAAGATGGAATTAGAGAAAATCACAACATTATCAAGCGAGGCATCGTTTTGGAAATTTTTCGTTGCATGTCGTGAAAGAAGGGAATCTTCATTCCGGACGGCGAATTTATGAATTTCTTGACAGAAATGGAATCTTACTGTTGCATGTCCTGAGCATGACCTTCTCTTTGCTCATCTTTTTGGAAACTCAACCAACCCTGATTGATCCCAACAACCCCATTTGCAGTAAACGAAGAGATATTTCACCAGAACTTGAGTTTTAACCCAAATTATGGTAGAAATGACCATTCCCTGATTGAAACATCAGTGCCTCTGAACAACATTCCAGCCACTAAAGTAAGAAAGTGTTTTTCAAAAATTTTGATTTTTTATTATTATTTTAACGTGTTTATATAAAAAATACAAAGCTGCAACAATTGCAAACACTGCCTTTACAAGATTGGAAAAAATAATATTTGCTAAAATTGTTTCTTTTATGGACTCTGAGAGATGCCAGACAAAGATTTTGAGTGTCAATCAGTGCTCGTATCCTTGCAAATCACAAAACAGAACTACTGCAATTAAAGTATTTACCCCAATAGTTACTACAACAACAACAACATCATTATCATAATCATATCATCATTGTCATTATCAACAACTTCTTTGTTCATTGTAGAATTAAAAATTCCCAACAGATAAGAAAAAAGAAAAAAGAAAAATAAATTAAACCCCATTTTTGTGCAAATAATTACACGTTTTCTTGATAATTAAAATGGGTTTTTCTCATCATCATCATCATCCTCTCCTCTTGATGGACACCAAGGTGTCATGTCCATGGGATAGCTCCCTAACACCCTCAAGAATGATGTGAATTCTTGAACCTCAGCCAATGCATTCTGTGCTCTAACCTCAGCCATGGATGCTTCAAAATCAATATAAAACATGTACTCAAAATGCTTTGCTGTCCCCACATTCCCATCATCAACTAACCTAATCGGACGGTTCCTATGCGGCCTTGATTCAATCTTCGTCAAACTGATGTTTCTAAACGCAAAAGCTGAAAGCACCTTGAACAGCACACTCGTCCCTTTATCATGAGCGAACACGATGCTCGTCTTAAACGGCCTGTCCGTTCTCGGTATAATCGGCTCACGCGCCAACATAACAAAGCGGGTGACATTACTTGAATCGTCTTGGATCCCATCAGCAAGCACCTGCATCCCATAAAGCTCCGCAGCGCGTGCACTAGCAATCGCCGCCGTGTCACGGAGGTTGTTGGCAGCAATATACTCAGCAGCACCTGCTGTATCATCCACGGCCTCACGCGCAGCCTGGAGACCGAGTTTGGTCAGCGTCAATTCGCATTGAGCAAGAGCTTGTGGGTGCGAAATGACGCGGTTAATATACTCCTTTCGGACTCCAGGGAGGGCAAGGAGGCAGTGGTGGACCGGTAACTGAACCTCACCTACTATATGGAGTCGGTGACGGAGGAGAAGGTCATAATTCCGGTGAATAGACCCACCGAGTGAGTTTTCGACAGGTAAAACAGCACGATCGGCTATCCAAAGCTCGACAGCTTGAAAAGCAACCTCAAACTGGTCACAAGGAATCGCTTCACAGTTGGGGTAAGCTTTTCCTGCAGCAGCTTCAGAGTACGCGCCTGGAACTCCTTGGTACGCGACTCGGAGATGGGACCCATGCATAGGGGCAGGACATAAGTCAGTTATCGTTAACGGTTTTTGAGGCTGATGAGGCTTGATGCTGCTGTTGCTGTTCGAGCTCGCGGTTTTTTCTATCGGGACAAGGTTTAAGTCCATAGATGTCTTGTGGCCGTTAACTGCAGCCACGTGATCTGCTCCACCGTCAACATCGCCACTTCTACTAGATTTATCGGTTGGCTGTTGTTGAGCTACCACTTTGCTTGCTAGTATAGAACAGGAACTTTGCCAATCTGCCCTGTTCGAACCGACGCCGTTCGGGAAAGATACCGAGTCGGAACGGTAGATGCATTGGAGGGCGAGTTTGTTGGGACTCCCTCGGATGACCCGAGGCCGTGGCCGGATCAGGGACTTGATTGGAGATGGAGGAGATAGCGACTGCATAGTTAGTTTCTAATTCTTGAAAAAATGAACTGGAAATGGAGATTAGAGAGAAATTAAGGGGATTGTTTATATATCTATTAATTTATATATTTTGTGCCGGGGCTAGGGAGGTTGAAGCTTGGTGTTCTCTATAGAAGGGAACGTCAAGCTGAGAAAAAAAGGAGGGGGTTAGGGGGTTTTTTATATGGCTGAGAGTGGAGAAGTCTTCAGAGGATGGTGTTGTGGTGTGCTATGGAGGAGGTGGTTCGGTCAAATCTCACACCTACCCCCATATCATAACCGTGTATCATTATCAAATATTATATATATATTTTTTTTAATAATTGGTATATGATTTATTTTGTTGCTTGAATGTCAAGGTCCTCAAGGATTTAGTCCAAGGGTGTGAAAAAAATAATAGCTCTCTTTTTTTAAAAAAAACAACTTGCACTGAAATTAAGAGTTAATAAAAGAAAATGAACAGAGACCACTTCCAGCATCGCTTTTACAAGATTTTAATGGTGTTTTATATTACGATAACAATTATATTTTTTAAAGTGATTTTTTAAAAAATATATTAAAAAAATATTTATTTAAAAAAATTATTTTTAATATCAACATATAAATAATCACGTCGTACTAAAATAAAATTAATTTAAAATAAAAAAATAATTCAATTTCTTTTGAAAACATAACCACACTGCTAAAACAAATTAGCTCTTAATTAAAATAGCATAGCTATTAATTTTTAATCATAAAAATTATTTTTAAATTATTTTATACATCAATTAAAATTTTAGATGATCTTAAAAACACACTCTTTACATAGATTTTATACAATATAATTTTTTTTAATTTTTTAAAATAATGATTTTAAGATTTGAATCTAGAAAAATTTAAGAAAATGAGTATATTTCTGCATCACTCACTATTAGAAAATTAGAAAATATAAACGGAAACATCGACGAAAAAATTTCATTGGTATATTATGATGATCTATACCAAAAGAATTTTTCATCTTTTTATCTATCGGTAAATACTGATAAAAAAATACCCTTGGTATATACCAAGAATGATGGAGGGTATTACAGTGGAGTTCAAAAAGACAAATTATACAATTGTTCATTCCTTTTCCTTTTTATTCTTTTTGTGTTTATTTTTTTTGCATTATTTTTATTTTTATTCTCATTATTGTTGTTCAATTTTGCGTTCTTAATAATTTTATGAATTAATAAATAACATAAATCTTAGTTGTTATTGAAATAAGTTTTTCATTATTTTGTTGAATGTTAGTTATTTTTTTCCAATTTATTTTTTCAATTTCAATTAAATATGCATGATTAATTTTAATTATTATTTTGTATTTATTCCATTTAGAATATTTATTTGTAAATTTAGGATTAAAAATATTATCACTTAGAAATAATTGTGCTGAATTTTAGTTGTTATTGTAATAACTTTTGCATTATTTTGTTGAATTTTAGTTGTTGTTTTTTTTTCATTTTGTTGTTCAATTTCAATTAAATGTGTAGGTGTTATGTACGGACTCTCTAACACTATGATCGAGAACTTGCGTACGACTTGTAGTGCTTTGACCGTTGAATGCTTTCAAGTGATTCTAAGCATTCAAACTCCGGTGTTTGCGGCAATTGTAGACCAACAGATACAGGATCAGATGACCCATCTTAACGATACATATGAACAACTTACTGTTGATTATGAATAGCTCCGTCAATTGATAATGAAAATGAGATCACAAATAGGTGGTTCATATGCACCCCCTAATTGACCCCATGATACCGTTGACGACCAATCTCCTCCTCCTCCTCCTCTAGTGCTATCTCTATTTTGATTTTTACACTAATTTATTTTATTTTAATTATTTTTCTACTTATGTTCAATATATTTTTTTAAAAAAATATTTTTAAAATATTATTAATGAGGTTGTTGACGGCACAACTCCGTCAGTATATCATAGAGAGTTGGAAAAGAATTATCATAAATGCCACTATTACTGATGGAGTTACTGACAAAATTAGACCGTCGATATATTCCAGAGAGTCGGAAAAGAATTACTGCGAATACCACTGCTACTTTTACCGCACCAACAAAATTATAGATGGTATTTTGTTGGTAATATGTTATATTTACCGATAGATATACTGACATAATAAAGTGAGTAAATTTTTTTGGTGCGCTTTGTCCATTTGTAAATCCATCGGTATATTTATTACCGACAGACTCACTAACAATCTATAAATTACAAACGAGAGTTTTCACGACTGACTATTTCCGTCCATGAATCCGTCAGTAAAATACGTATCGACATAATTTTTTGTCGATAAACTGTTAAATCTGGTTTTGCAAAGCTATCATCATTTTTTTTAATATATCCATTAAATAAAAATACAATTCAAATTAAAAAAAAAATAAGAAATAAAGCATAAAACCAAACCGTTGGGATTACAATGGCATAACCACTCCCATATCTAAAGACACATGATGAAGAAGTCACGATTAATAATTCTCAACACACCCAATAATTATAAAGAGACGAAATCCAATATCCATGGACAAATCAAAGAAAACCACTATGATGAGCTCCTCGTTGGCAGCAACAACAATTAGTCGAGCATTTCTACTCTATAAGCACCCCTTTTTTTTTTTGTTTGGTGACAATGCCTCGAACTCAATTCCATGCCCATACCTGTGTTGAGAATTGAGATGTTTTCATTTAAGTTTTTCATGGGCATTTCATCCAAGAACATATAGATTACCTCCTCAAGTTGAGAAAGTAAAACATGGAGGAGAATTGCAAGTTGAATTTATTTATTTTATTAAAAAATAACCAAGCAGATATCATTCTAAAAGGAGAGGAGTAAATAACATTAACCACGCCCTTTATCAATTAATTAACTAAAATTATACAATTAATTAACCGATTTTTGTCACTTCATTTAAAAATACCCTTATGAAAAGAAAAAAAAAACTCAATGATCAATTAATTATTCTCAAGTTTTTTTATTCAAAACAATCGTATTTCTGTTTTAATTAATCATATTTTTTTAATTAATGTGGGTATTTGAATCAGTTTGTATACATATCGATTAATTTCAGTGATCCTGAGATTGATGAGATTCTAACTAATAATATCTAGAAAATAAATCTAAAATCTAATTAAGTTAAATCTTTTAAATTAATTAATTATATTTTAATTGAACCCAAGACGTCATGCACACACAATCCAATATTGACCGATCCCAGCCACGGGGAAATAACTGCTGAGTTTTAATTGCCTACTGCAATATACAGACTGGAGGGGGAGGCCCTGGAGCAGACCTAAAGATTCTCATGAGGACCACGCTAGCCCTGCAGAAAGAAATAATGAGGGATAGGGTCCATGTGCCCTATATTAGGGCTTCATTTCCTCCTCCGTTCGTTTTTTGTTTTTGATAAATAGATTTTAACTTCTAGTCATATATTTTTTTAATGAAAAAATTCGATGCAGTTTCCACGTGAGAAAGGATGCGGTATTGTTTTTTTTTCTATTGAGACTCACTCCTCTCTCCGTGTTGAATGCTTCTTCCAAGCTCCAAGCTGTTTTTTGTCGTGTTCTTGTATTTTTTTGGGATATTGACAAATATAATGTTAGGTTAATTTGATAGTTTTTTATAACGAATTTATTTGCAATTTTTTTAAAATAAAATCTTAAATAATAACTTGTGAGTGGTGTGAGAGTGCTACCTAGGAAAATTTGTATGCCTCAAGGCTAGTTGAATCTCTTGTCGTACTACAAAACATTATAGAAATTAAAGAATCCACGGTTAATTAGGCATCTTCGTATTCAATGATAAAGGAAAGAAAAGTATTTTTACCTAATTTTGTGTTGGTATAACCAATTTAATTTAATGAAAATGAAGATACATAAGTATACAACTAGATTATTAGCCAGTGTTGTGTTACGAGTTAAAATAATTTGTTTTTATGCAAAAAGTTCTAAGCGTTGCTTCTTTAGTATAAATAAAAATTTAAACTATTATCTGTTTACTTAGATCATTTCTAAATAAAAAAAGAGTCAAGACAAAGAAAATACAGCGATTCAAATTAAGATGTCCCCAGTACCTTATGTCAAATTACAAAAAGAAAATAGAGACGCAAAATCAGAGATTAATGTTGTATCAAACTACTTGTCTTCTTGTAGTTGGATCTCCAAGTTTTTGGAATGCTCCAAATTCCATCTGAGCGTCTAAATCTGGATCAATACCAGCAAAAACATCTCTGAACAAGGTTCGAGAGCCATGCCAAATGTGTCCGAAGAAGAAGAGCAGGGCAAACGAAGCATGTCCAAAAGTAAACCAACCCTTTGGACTACTACGAAAAACACCATCGGATTTGTAAAAATTGATCTGATATGACTTGGTTGTCTTGACCGATTCAAAGACAATCCGGATAACTAGTAAAAATATAGGTTGATTAAAAATAAATATTCAAGAATATCTTTTTTTTATATAAACTTTGAGAAGACAACATATTGGATTGATTCGGATTAACCCGAGTTAACATGTCTATTTGCATACCAAGTTATAAGATTATGATAACCCTTTAGAAAGAAAATCAGAACAAAATACGAAGCTCAATTTCCAATAAATTCAATGTGAATGATGAAAGTGAAAAAAAAAACTAATTAAAAAAAGACTCAAAAAATAACCCGGGCTAACTTGTCAAACCCACATTCTGGGTCATGAGATCGGAATAACCCAATAGAAAGCAAGATTGAAACAAATTATGAAGTTCATTTATCAATCAACCCAGTATTGAAAGATAAAATTAAAAAAAATAAATTAAAAAAAGAACACAAAAAAAAACTCAATTCAATCAGAGTTAACCTGTAAAAAAGTGACCCGAGTTATGTCATAGAAATCATACCAAAATAAATCACAATGACTAATTTACAAAAAAACCAATATTGTAGAATAAAACTAAAAAAAAATTCAACTAGTAAAAAAATACCTCGAGTCAATTGGTTAAACCCACAATCTGAATCATAAGTATAATATAAGCTCGTAACAAGTACATTTTAAAAAAAAAAAGCCTAATACCTAAAAAACCCCGATGTTAAGAAATTTTTTTTAAAAATTATACATGAGAAATTTAAAAAAGAAGAAGAAGAACATAGCACTAATATAGTAAATAGCGTTACTTCAATGTTTTTTTTTTGGTTAATCATGTTACTGTATAAGTATATAAAAAGAAAGAAAAAGAAATTCAAATATCTCTGCTCAGAGTCAATCTTGATGATGCAATTAAAGAAATGATTTCAGGTTTTTTTTTTTTTGATTTACGTGGGTGTTCGGGCCAGCTTGCTCGCACCACGACTAATCCCACGGCCCACTGAACACCCTGTAAATCCAGTGGGCATGTAAGGCACCGCGGAGGTGACAGGCGTGCACATAAGAACTCGAACCCAGGAGCAGCAGGAGGAGACAAGCCCTTCCTACCGCCACGCCAAGACCCTCAGTGCAATGATTTCAGGTTCTTGCATCATCTGGTGATAGTCATAATCGAATAAGGACATTAGCCTAAAGGGCGGACGGATATTTCTTTTTTAAAAAAGGAAAAAAAAAAAGGGGGTAGCTAAGCAATGATAATTGTTGTTGAGACAGTTTGTGTATTCGATAGAATGGCTAGGGATAGGCTAAAAAAGTATCTGCCCTTTACCCATTCGTTGTCTGGGCAACATTTCTGTGCTGCAGCTGTTAATTTGTTTATAAATTAGGCTGTGGTGTGATTGTTTTTTTTTTAAAAAATTTATTTATAAATATATTAAAATAATTTTTAATATCAATATATTAAAATGATCTAAAAATATATATAAAAATATTAATTTGAAACAAATAAAAAAAATAAAAAAATAAAAAAAATTTAATTTTTTTTTAAAATGCTTTTAAAACGCAAAAAGAAGGAATTTTCCACTTATGATGGCATTAATTGATGCTGGTAAACCTGAAAATTCTATTTGTAAAATGGTGTTGATAAAAAATATTTTGGATCTTGATTCTCAAAAAATAGAATACTTTTGGATCTCTTACATGCAATATATATATTTTTTTGCCTTAAAAGCAATATTGCTTTATTTCTTGATTTCTCGTCGGGGATTATAGTATCTCCAGCTATTCCTCCTTCTCTCGGCGGATACTCCAGCAGGCTATTGCTAAGACTTGTAGATATCTTAATTTCACTTCAGTCAGCATTCATAATATCAAAACCTCTATATATATTACGATTAAAAAATAGTATAAAACTATTCTTAGCTGATATTTCATTTAACGAGTTAAACTTTTTATTTTAAATGTTTTTTATATATATATATTATGATCAAAACGATATTATACAACACAGTTGGATTTATACCGCTCTTGTTCTTCTAATTTAGATATCAAGATTTTCAACATAAGCAATAATGGCTCCTAGGCAAGTTGAAATAGTGGGCTTTAATTGATAACGTCATAGGTGGAGCCCTCTCATGTTGCGAGATGAAAAATGATGCAATTTGAAATATATTCATCACTACCATGATTGATAGAATGAAGAAGAATAAAAAAGAACTGGTTAGTTTTTATATTTATTTTTTAGAGATTATCAGTTTGAGTTTTATAAATTTTAGGATTACTGGAGACTTATATGGTCGTTAACTTCAGGGCTCATTGGACTAGTCGAGATACGCGTAAATTAACCCAAACAAGCCGTTAATATGAAAGAAAAAAAAGAGAAAGAAATAATATATTTTGTAACTCGAGTTATAATTGTAGTCGGTAGGAAAAGCCTGCGTCTGGTCTTCTTCTCTCTTTTTTTTAATCCTAATGGCATGGGTGATGGAATATACACGGTTTCACACCCAACAACAATTGACCTAGCTAGCCACAGCATTCCTTGTTGGAAGAAATCAAAGAGCCCTAATTTACTATTTCGCTCTCAACAAACAACATTTTGATCTTCCACATAGCATTCGATCATCCAATACGGTTCCAAGGCCTGCCTAGGATAGTGTGACCCTTTGCCAAATCAGCACATGGAGTTGACAATTTCACGGAGCCGGTTCCAAGGCCTCCTTATATTTACAGTTTTCTCGAGAAAAAACTTCGTTGAAATGTCCATTCCTTTTGCAGTTAAGCACATCAATTTAGTTAATTATGTGCATTAAAATCTCATTTCCATTAAGGGTAAATTCTGAAGGGTGTAATTTAACTAATCGATTAGGTTATGAATTTGCTTTTTAAAAATTATCAGTTTGAGTTCTATAAATCTCAGGACTATTAAAGACTTATATAATTATTAACTTTAGAGCTCATAAGATTAATCGAGTTACACACAAGTTAGCAGAAACATTCATATTAATTAATACACACACATACATACATACATGTAGGGTAGTTAGAAGTCATGCGGTGAGCAAGCTAATTGTGTGTCTGACTTGCAGGTGTGATGATTTTTTTTCTAAAGGTATAATCATTTTAAAATACAAATAATGCCTCCAAAAGCTAAAAATACATGCTTTATGTGTGGATATCACTAAAAAAAATTAAAGTCATCTTCAAACCAAACACTCTCTAAATAACAGCGTAATTTTCACACCCCCAGGATAAAGTATATATTGTCAATTAAGAACCATCACAATTAGACTTTTCGATAAATAATATAGGAGCCACTAAAGCTTGAAACCTTGAACTAAAAATCCCTGCCTAAATCTTCTTGAATCCTCCAGAAATGAACTAATTTGAAGTTGCTAAGCCATGATCAGGCTAAGGAAAAAGGGATTAATTAACAATTAAGGAACAAGACTTAATAAGCAGGCGATCAAGAACACCCATTCGTGGGTGGCTTTGTTGTTTTTTAAATAAGTCAAGTATTTTAGCATACATTTAACTTGGACCAAATTTATGCCATGAAGTCTCATTCTAGATAATATATTATTTTGACCTTTGACTCGAAGCATCTCAGCCCTCAAATCCTGAGCTTAAATATCACTGATCCTTCCCCTCCCTTTATGATTTTTATTTGCCGAACTCCTTTTTTTTTCAAACTCTAAATTCAACCATTACGCACAAGTTTTCCTTTAATCTTTTGGTTAAATCACAAGGTAGCTCGTCACTTGAGTAGGTAAGAAGCATGAGGGAAAAAATTTGCTTGCCCAGCTACCACTCGTGAGCATACCACTAGACAAATTTTTATACTACAAGTATACGACATGACACGTTTAGCACGCTGACATTACCTATACTACACGTGCTTAACTCTCACTAACATGCTCTTGTCTAAATGAAGAAGATTTGGTCAATTGTCGACGCCAGGCATCAAAGCACATACAAGTTGTCTTTGTTTCAAATTTAATTAACGTATCTCTCGATGGGTTAAAATGAAAAAAATCTTAAACTTGCTAAAAAAATAATATAAAATTACTTGCTGGGTTTTATCTAATAATTAAGATTTTTAAATTAAAATAGTTTTTTTTTTAACATAATACTAGAATTGACTTTAATGACTATGTGGTTAATTATGGGTTGAAATCCAATATTTTTTTAAGAAATTAAAAAAATAATCTTAATTTTAGAAATATATCAAAAACAAAATGAAATAATTCATTGAAATTGATCTTAATTTACTTATTTTTAAGCCATAAGACTTGGTCATTAAAATCATAATTTTGCTTCTGATTGGTTAATATACCATTAGGCCTCTAATCACTCTCGCAGAACTGTCTACTTTAACAGCAAAATTTCTGTCATTTTGGTATTTGTTTTTTTAACTTATGTACTGATCATAAGCTAATCTCGACTGAAATTTCATCAAGAGAAAATCCTTGCAATATAAAGTTGTACGCATCGAAGAGATAGTTTATTGCTTGCTTCAAAGCTTCTTTCTCTCGAAAAGTACATACATATGCACGTTATATAATTATTATACTCCACGTAAACTCATCATTGCTAATAGTATATTGACTTGTGACTCGAGCTAGAGTTAGGCAATTCTTTTAATTTATTTATATATAAAAAATTAATGATGTTGTTTTAAAAAAATCTAAACCGGGTTTTATTTATGATGTACTTAGATTAATTTTTATTTGATTTAATTTAAAATTTTATTTAAGTCAATAATTATAAATCAAGTTAATCAATTACTTTTTTTTTTTTTTTATAACCCGAGGTGTCCGGGCCAGCTTGCGCGCACCACGACTATTTCCCGGGTCTACTGAACATCTTGCAAGCCCAGTAAACATGTAAGGTATCGCGGGGGTGACAGACATGTACATAAAAGGTTAAACTCGGGACGGGAGCAAAGCAAGCCTCACCTGTTGAACATTGAGCTAGACCCTCAGGTGCAAAAGTTAATGAATTACTTGATTCGCTAACTGGAGGGTGCTTAAAAACACTGTAAAAGCTAAAAATGACAAGTAAATTCGCGGGAAGCTAGAAATGAAAAGGGAATAAACCTAAAGCAGAAGATTGCAAACAACATTAACGGGTACAACCATCCTAATTAGTGGCATCTTGATACAAAAACTCAACAATTTCTATAGATAAAAAAATCCAAATAACATCGTATACTTTCTTTATGAAAACGTCAAATTGAATTCTTACATCCTAATCCCTTTATAAAAATTACATGATAACTTCGAGGAATGTAACTTAACTGGTCAGATTCTGATTTTAATTTTCAAAAATCACCAGTTCGAGTCTCACAAACCTGAAGGTCACTGGAGGCTTACATGGTTGTTAACTTTAGAGCCCGTTGGATTAATCAAGGTGCACACAAACTGACTCGAACACCCATGTTAATCTAAAAACAAAATTACATGATAATTTCTTTGAGCAAAAGATCTCGAAGAACTGAAACAGCAGCACCCTGTTTGAATAACTTAGCTTAAGCTGCTATGATAATTTATCTTTTACCATTAACCAGGAGTAAAATCCACGTTAATAAAGCCAAAACTTCAAAAAACCATATCTTTGTTTTTAATTTACAGAAGTTCACGCCTAGTTGTTCGTCAATTATCCATATCATGCGTAGACTTTCCACTGTCACCCATAAATAGTTAATTTCTCAGTTGTCTTCTGACAGTATTGTTTCACATGAACTCGTTGATTAGTAGTGGTAGTTCTGATTTCTGAGAGTAGGGCACAGGGATACGAAAAAAAAGTATAAAATATTCCCACGTTTAGGAGAGTTTAATCAATGAATATGCTTGTAATTCATGAGTACGTGAGTGTTATTACAAAAACAAGAAACATTGCTAGCTAGCTAGATTGATAAATATTATTGGTCGTGAATACAAGTCACACTTCGGGTTCTTGTGGAGTCCATTCTCTCAGGATTTTTATAGAAAGGAATCTTGCATGTGAGAAAACGTGTTGTCAAATGTACATGGAGAGACCGACGACTTACAGTTAGTAGTGTGAAAGTCAGAAAATTATATATTTTTACGAAAAATATATACCTAAATGTCAAACTGATCTTAACAACCCTCAATTATTCAAAATTACTCTTTTTTAAAAAAAATAATATATTTTTTAATGACACTATATACTTCATTAAAACAAAGCACAAAGCCGATTCAAATCACAACACCACTTGGATCCATATATATGGCATTAGAATAATTAATTAATTTTAATGTTTTTTTATGCATCTTCAAGCCATTTAAAATAATTCACATAATATTATTCATGTGATTTATGGGTCAATTCTCATTATTTGTTGAAATAATTTATCTATAGTATATATACCCAATTAACAAATTCCTTGGATAAAAGCTAACTACTAGCCTCGATTAAGCCAGTTTTCCCATCACAAAATGTATTCAACAAATTATTACACAGGGACAATCTTAAATAATTCAGACAAAACCATAAGCCAAATTTGTAATGAACCTTTATAAAGCTCCAACTACAGGCTATAGTCGTTGAAAAATTCAATTCAAAGGTCATTGAATCTCACTACTGCCAGTGCATGTGCCACCATGTTGCTAGCTTACTATCTAACAAAGCAGAGAGGTGTTTAACGAGTGGATCTCCTTAAATACTGGGGGTGCTTGAGATTTGATTATGATGTCTTGTGTTTACCACAACAAAGCAGAGAGTTGTTTAGTGATGTCTTGCGTCTGAAAACATGACGATAATTGTTTTTTAAAATATTTTTTTATTTTAAAATATTTTAAAATAATATTTTTTTTACTTTTAAAAACCAACTTTTAATATCAATACATCAAAACAATTAAAAAAATATAAAACAATTAAATTCTTATAAAATGTTATCTAGGTCACGATGCGCTAAACCCTTCGAATATATACAAAAAAAGATGGGTGGAAAATATTTAACATCAATAATCACATATAATCGAGAACCATTTGGACATATATATGGATTGTAGAATCAAATCAGATCTCCCCTTTAAACTTCATGGTCACAAAATGCCACCCTAGGTGTCCTCTACTTTATACAAAAAGTTAAACGAGCCCTAGGATATATTAATTTAGACAATAATTATTGCATAATCCCACATCTCGTGAATCTCAATTATTTCACTGCACATCATATACTTTCTAAAAAAGAAAAAGAAAATCAGGGTGTCGTTTTGCACAAAGTAATTAAGCAGCCAGGAGAATCCAAAAATATGTTCAGTGAAGCATCATACAAATATCAAAGCGTGCCCATTAATAAGATTTTTCCATTTGCCGACTAAATTTAAACCATTCATTTCAAAATCAACGATCAGATCCAATACATAGAGGTTTTAACTATATATATATATATTCTGACTATTTTAGAATCATGCAAAGCAGATAGCCATCACAAATTAGATTATATTTGCTATACTTCTCAAATTCAATATTGATCTTGAAAGCTATTGATGCTCAAACTATCGTTATTCTAAAGTTTCCCAAAAGTATTAATCGGATGAATTGAAGGGCATGCATATTTAATACATCAGCTTCTGGCTGTCGAGGGAAATGCAGAGAGGTGGTCGTAGAGATGAGGTCGAATGGCCTTTAGCAATAAAGGAATAGTAGGTAGCAATTGTGGTGAGACTGAGACAACTAGCTAACAACAAGACTTTCTGTTACTAATAAACAGGACGTAGATCTTCTGCAGCCATGCTCGTGATGATCTTTATAATTATCAGCAAGTGCATTGACTCTACTGTCTCTTGCACTTTTATTTAATGCTGAAGGTGCCCCACGTTTTGATAGAGTAAAAGAGATAGATCAAGCTTCATTACAGTGAGAATTAGATCATGTTTTAGCTGACTAATCTCTTAAAAATGATTAGTTAGAAACTCGGATCCATGTCTTGCCCTGATCCTAGTTCATGCCTTCTCTGATTGTGATTTATGCTGTTTCTTTTTCTCACCTGGGCTACAACTGTAGCCATGGAAATAATGAATGATGTTGCATAGAAGCTATGTAGACATATCCTTCAAAATCAAGATTTAGTTCGGATGTTAAGTAGATTTTTTCTTCATAATATTATTTAGTATGAAATTCTAAATAAAATTCGAGGATATATATATATATATATAAAAACAATAAAAAAAAATAGATAGATTCTGTCGCTAGAAGGAGGGCTTGAACCTCCGACCTTGTGGTTAACAGCCACACGCTCTAGCCAACTGAGCTATTCCAGCCGTGTTGATACGAAGTAGCGATAAAATATAATAACTAACATTGTTTTTTTTATACGACAAAATTTTAAGGTCAAAATGAGCTGTCAGGAATCTAAGAGTTCACCAACAGCAAAACACAAATAAAAAAAAACCTCACGCAGTAGGAAAGTTCTTTTTATTTCTAGAAAGCAATACAGGCGAAGGTGTTGCGTTCATTGTTGCCTTGAAAAACTTGATCCAAAGAAACATGAAATAGCTATCCAAGCAAAGCCAATGCTTACAAGCTGTCAACTTCAAGCGAGCAAGCAAGCTAATGTGTTCTCATTTGTCAAATCTATTTAGTCATCGAGAGAAATGAAGAGAAGCATATCCAGTTTACATCATGAAAGATAAACATCCAACGCAAGTCTCGCAATTTTAAGAAGCAAAATTCTGCTGGTGACCGCTGGAATACCACACATCTTGTCCACAGCACATTTGTTGATCATATTATAACTCTAGGGGGCAAAGTAGAAACAAATATCAAAAGCAATGGGAAGGAATTCAACTCCTAAGCCTTAAGACAAATAGTAAATATCACACGGATGATTATGCAATGCAACATACTGACAGACAAGTAGAAGCAGCCACTAATTTTCCATCTTGCCAATGCAGTTGTGAAACGAACCCTCCAAGATAACAAAAGGAGATCCATTGTATACAATCTCAAATCCAGCATGCGGAAAAATGATGGTGATTAAGAATATAGTTGGAAAAAATATACATAGTGTGGGTGGATTATCAGTGTTTTCTCAAGTATAAAAAGCCCCCCTAAGACAAATTTCAATGACAATGATTCAAAACTAGATACATCATGGATAATTTCAAGTTACAACACCATGAGATCCCTCTGGATCCTCAAATGTACACAAAAACTCATCTCTATAAGACCTATAGCCCCAAGAAGGCTCAGCCGTGTAAGAAAAATCAGTTTGTTGCCTGCTATTTACCAAAATGAAACTAGCGTGACTTACATTTAGAATCACAAGCAGCTCTATCAATGCTATCCCCTCTGAATGGCTGTCGATTAGCTTCTGACAATGAGAAAATCGCCAACATGGCAACTAAAAAGCCTTTTGTCTCAAAATCCAACCCATTTTACCCATCTTAAAATCCGGCTAACTCTGAAGGGCAATTCATAGTCTTTTGTAATGGCAGGCTCCCTCCTTGCTGCCTCAGTTTCAGACCATACATAGACCCCACGCTCTTGTTGACTGCCAGGCACAGTGTTGTCCAGGATGACAGCAACAAGGAATGCAATCACCATATTTAAGGACAGTAACATGTTCAAAAAATAGTTCAACTGCAAACAAAAATATAGTAATTGCCAAAACTGTTAAAACGATAATGATGTTACAGTTATTTACATTTATGGTTGACATGATCTATGTGGAAAGATTATGTTTGGGGCATAAGTCTCTTTAGAGATTCTCAAAACATGGGAAGTGGGAACTTTAAGACGACTTTGCTAAATGAGGTGAGCCAACAATCCGTGGTTTCAAGGAAAAAAGGAAATGCTAAATGAAAATTCAATCAAAAACGCATTTTGATGTATATGAAAATGTACAAATTAAAAGATGACAATTAAATAGAATAGTATATCTTTCAGCTATTATGTCGATAGTGTACGAGCATCTATCAGAAAAATCTTGATCCCTGAAGGTAGTAGTCACCCTAGATTGAGGTATGATGAATGAGATTGAGGATAGATGCAATCATGCTGCAGCGCTTTTTCATTGGTCAGAAAACATAAAGGAAGTACAGGTGCGGGGAAAAAGAAAAAAAGAATAACTCTAATTTATGTTTCTAGCAATCAATAACATGCAAAATTTTTAATGAAGAATAAAGCGACAATGTTTGATAATGAAACTATCAAGATCTTAACATGCCAACAAAAAAATTTAATAGTGAATATAAGTCAACAGATGCATACCCCTTCATATTTGCTGCGGAATGGCCCATGAGAGGCCACAATGTATGGATGTAAATAACTCGGGACAGACAAGTTAGTATTTGGAGAGATGCCATATTGCTGAAAGTATGCTGGTACAGACAGGGAGAAAAACAAAGATAAACCGACTATGATGATATTCCGGGAGCTTCCAGCCTCACTATATCGCAGGTTTGATAATCCCAATGCTGAAAGCATTGCCCACATGAAACAAAGGAGAGCAGCAACCATGACTTCAGGAATTGAGGCGATAAATCCTCCAACTTTACCTGTTTGAATAGAAAAGTAGGATATATAAGTACCGAGTACAGAAAAATAAAAAGAAGATTGGAAAAGGAGCCTCTGAACTGGATCAATTGTGTATGCTCCTAAATTCAAAATGCTTTTACTACTTAATAAATAAATAAATAAAACCAAAATAGTTTTATCCAAATCAAAATGTGCCATGGGCAACCTCCTTTATGATTAAGGATAACAGGTATTAAATTAAATTTGATCTGCACATTATACTCGTTTTACAAGTTCACTTACATTATCAGACAATACTAACATGCTAGATCAGTACTTTTCAACATAATTCAACCAGAACCATATGATTGTTGGCATCAAATTTGAACATGATTGTATCATGAATAAAAACGTTTCCATTGTAAGTTCTGTAAAACACATCTTTTCTAAATTATTCATCATACCTCTGATCATTTTGAGATGGGTTTATTTGAACTAAAGTTAGAATTAAAAATTTCTAACAGCCATAATACTTGGGCAATTCTTCATCCTTTTTCTTTAGTTCTTTTCTATCAAGTTCAAGAGATGATAGTTTATACTTTATTTGACTCAAGATCATTGTCAAAACAATCCTAGGAAAGGATGGGTAGCCCTGACAACTGTTTATTTCCATAATGCAAAACATTCCTTCATGCATTCGATTTGTACAAATGTCCTTCTTAGTCATTATGTGTCTTCTTCCTTTAATTCTTTTAAGCAGTTCCTCTAGATTGCAACGATTATCTTGCATGTCATTTAACAGCTATTTCAATCACACAGTAATGAACCAAATGATATTTTGGTTTCATTGCAAGGCAAATGCTGGCGAAAGGTGCTGGGTGCAGCATGTTAAAACAATACAGTGAAGAACTGCAAAATGATAAAGACACAATAACCACAAATAAACCAGCCAAATACCCATCATGAGCTGAATGTTCCATAAGATGTCTCTTAGACAAACCAAATGAAACAAGCCCGCCATCATTGTTAATCAACCAATCCATACAAAACATACAATCCCCGTGTTGTGAACTATAAAATTACAGGCAAAAAGCTTATAGTGCTCGGATTAATGAAGCTGTTAACTATTAAGTTAAAGACTTACCTATAAGGGATAAGAGGATCAAAGCACATGCACCTAATTCAACTGCTCTGCGGCTGCCCATTTTAGTCACAGCAATAGTGTGCACATTCTCAGTTAAAGTAGTAGAACCAGTTCCGGTACCCCATAGACCAGCCAAGACACTACAGAGGCCTTCAAGACCAATCCCCCGACTAACAACCCCTGGGGTTGGAGGTCCAGATGCCGCCAACAATGAAGATGCATGATATGAACCAACCTAAGTTCAAACCCAATCAAAATCAGGGATATAGTCATCTAATTGTTGATAGGTCATATAAGCAGCTTTATACAACAAAAAGCAACAATAAGTGTTAATTTTGTTCATGTATGTCAGTGTTACTATCTCAGTTTAGAGTGTTATGCTTCTATAAGCACAAAGTATGAATTTTATTGACTTTACAGGCATAAGCACTCTCCCAGAGATGTGTTTTTTTTTTTTTTAACAACAGCCAACAGATATTTTAATGAATGCTAGCTAACAGATGAATAATTTTCACAACAAAAACAGCAAAAATACATGAATCAAGTATGAATGAACCTTAAAGAGTAAACAGCCTGAATTTGTAACAAGGTAAAGTGGTAATAAGGTCAAGTGCTAACAAGTACCTCTCAGCACATATAAATCTTAAAGAGAACACACTATTGACCACAGCAGAAAGGGTCTTCAGCATTAATATCTCTTGACACGATGCTTAGCAATTTTCAAAAAAAGGTATATTTAGAACATATGGCCACAAATTTTTCGAATATTTCCACGGTGAAATTTCCAGAATGAGATATCTTATGATCCTAATTTAGATTACAGCAACCTCTTTACTAAGATTGACTTTAAGAAAACTATCCAAGTGAAGGTAAAAACATAATTAGTATTTGCTTCTCAAGCAAGCTTCGACCGTTTCACCAATGCAACCAGAGCATTCAGAGTTCACTTCCTGTTTTCTTTTCTTTACCAGTATATCCAGGCCAAATCCTAAAAATTATATTCTGTTTATGTAAAAAAAAGTTGTGGTTTTATGCATGTGGAAACTCCAGGATGTTTTATGATAAAGATCAGTGTAATTTAAAGTGAAAAAAATGAAAGGCATATAGGAAATTAGATTGTTAGAAAATGTTAATCTCCAGGAGAGGTGTCAATCATGACATTGAAAGGAAACCAACCGAATCTACAGATGAGATGATGGACACTGCACACATAACAAGAGCCATTTTCCACTCAAAGACAGGAGTACCCCATTGTAATGGATAAGGAAACCTAAACCACGGGGATGATTTCAGCGCATAGGAAGTATCAACTCGGCAGTGCTTCATGCTGGAAACATGCTTTCTGCAGTGGTCGGATATAATGTTTGATGCTGGAACATTTACATCACAACCTTTGTAACTATAGACCCCTGCTTCAGTAAGAAGGAAAGCAGCCGCCCATGTGATTGCTAGACCCAATGGAACCTGGCAATGAAATATTGTTAACCTCATTATCTCGCAATACCATTTTTAACAATGTAATGGTCTTATGAATTAAGTTGCTAAAGCAGTGTGCAATGTTCAACGCCAACCCCAC
Source organism: Populus trichocarpa (assembly GCF_000002775.5). Classification (NCBI taxonomy): domain Eukaryota; kingdom Viridiplantae; phylum Streptophyta; class Magnoliopsida; order Malpighiales; family Salicaceae; genus Populus; species Populus trichocarpa. The sequence goes on along the minus strand of NC_037288.2, from coordinate 20,066,562 downwards.
CACCAATACTCAGACCAAGATTAGAAGGCCAGTGTGGTTTGAGCACTGAAATAAGGTGTTAACAATATTAAAGCTAGGTATTGGTTTGTTTCTCCAATTTGGCCTGTCTTGAGGGCCATTCAACTGGTATTTGTCAGTTCTGTTGGGTTGGGCCTAGAAGTGGGGTTTTTAGACTGAGAAGTCTATTGCTGGTTCTTAGAAGAGGACCTCATTGTGGAGGCTGATAGGTTGCTCAGGATTTCAAACAGAAATTTAGCCATTTGGGTAAGCTCTAGCAAACATTACAGAATACACAAAGGAAAATAATGACAGGATGATGTAAAAAGGGAGAGCAAGACAGCAACAGTAATAAACATACTGATTTTATTTCAATTGATGCCTTTTTAAAAAAAAAAAAAAAACTTAATTATATTTACATTAATATCTCTTCTCTTTTATTTTGTTTACAGAACTTCTTTTAAATGATATTGATTTTTTTGTTATGACTTTTAAGTTTTGGAGAGGTTTTTTTGATTCATCTATGGTTTTGTTTTTATCTTTTGTGTAGATAAACTATGTTTTTTTAAAATAACAAATATTTTTTTTCAGATGATATTTTTAATATGCATAACCTTACATGTTATTCTTTTTTTTCTTTTTATTTTATTCAATCAATTTAATATGTTTGTTTATTTCTATTATCGTTTGATTAATTAGTAAACATGATCAGGTAAATGTTCTATTTTTCAAGATTAAATATATTGATCTATATCTGTCTCTCGGTTTTTCAAGTTTTGTTTTCAGGTGTCATTAATGATTTTTTATTTATTTATTAGTGCACATAATTCTTAGTTTATTTGATTACATGTGTGCATATACTTTTTGATTTGTTAAATTTTTTGAACTACAAAAATGCGTTGAAAAAACCTGCATATATAATTTTTCATGGAAGATAAAAATATTTAACCCACGGTGGAGTGCAGGTGAGTAGCTAGTGGAAAGCTAAAACGTGACAGAAAACTTACTGCATAAATAAGAAATATGCGATGACCAAAAACAGAAATCTTGCGCAGGTACTGCAGAAAGCATGGAAAAAAAAATTAGATGTTTTAGCACACAACAATAATAAATAATTTTAGCAGTAATAAAAATTGAATTAAAAGGCAATACTCCCAAAAGAAACTAAATACTATAATTCAAGGCAAACTTTAGCTTCACCGAAACTTACAAGAGAAAACATAATAACCAGTAATATCTGCACTACACCAATCTCAAGACAGGTACCAACTCGTGGAAAGCCGTAACTATAAAAAGAAAGCCCAACAGCAGCCAAAGTTGGGGCAACAACCACTGGATTGATCAACCTGAAAAAGGAATAGAGACAAACGGACGTTGAGTTATTGTGCATCTTTAGAGAGAGACAAATGACAGCCAGGGAGGGAGGCAGTCATCAAGCTAGGAACATTTTTGAGAACACCAGCATTGACAGAGATGATTTTCAGCTCATGCTTCAAGGGCATTCTGATACTGTTTTTGAGAGAGGCTATGGTGCTCTTGGTATTACAATTTGCAGGAATAAAGAAAAAGTGCATGTTGTTCAAAGAAAACATGGAATTACAAAAATGTGAAGGAGCAGTAACTCATTAAAAAGTGCAGCTAGTAAAGATGCTGAAATTGTACCTCAAAAATACTGACATCAGTCCACTATATCCAAGTATTGTTTGAAAAGCTGAAGCTATAATTATAGCTCCTTGTAGCTCTTTCATAATATGCTTGAAATTCTGCCAAAGGAAAAATATTTTACAAATCTTGCAAGGACGATATATTTCTCAGTAACGAAATTTTCCGTAACATTATGCTGAGCTTGCTTGTAAAATTATTCTTCATAACCTTAGATAATAACTTATGATTGCTTGGTTTACAGATAATAAAACTTCAATCTTCGATCAATGATACAGAATTACAGATCAAGTCTTGCTACGTATGTCATGTCTTTTTCTACTTTCTTTATATCTTCTTACCCTGGCAAACTTAATATTTTTCAGAAATTCCAACCACTGCTTTAGATCACTACTAAATTCTTAGATTCTTTAAATTTTAAAAGTCTGAACAGCTAGGCATGAAAAATTAAGCAATCAATTTGCATAAAAATATGAAAATTTAGGAGCTAATTAGCAAGCCAATATGACAATCCACCAACCAATCACATATATACCAACTCTCTTGATAATGCAAGTCAATTGATGGGCCAGGACTACAAGGAGGAAATTTTACAAATTCTCAAGAACCCTCACTTTTTTGGGTCTTTCAGGTGATCTATATACATAACAGAGATGCCATATAACTCTGATGCCTTTTTAGTTTTAGCCCAGAGTTCTGATACAGTATCTAGATTCTAGTGTATGATTTGGTTAAGCAAATTCATATTTATCAGATTTTATGTTTAAGGCATAAATATCACCTAGTAACCCAAAATTTTAATTTCAAAGCTAAATAAGGCTGTGCAGTTAACATTATTTGAGGCTTGTTAGCAAGCTGATTTGATGAAATATCAATCATCTACATTCTACTGGCCTTTTCGGTATTGCAAGCTGTTAATGCTCTAAATAATACAAAACAGTTCAAAGAAAATGATTGAAGAAAAACTAAGCCATGCAAACACAAACAACAACATGGTAAAGGGTGAACAGAGTGTTTTCCACATCAAAGTGTTATAATTATTCAAGTGAACAAAGAATGAAATTTGTATAAAACATCACCTATTTTAGCAGAGGCAAGCACAAAAATAAACAAGCTCGCTTTTGATCTCAATTGCATGGTGACAAACACAAAAAGACAACCACTGACATGTATGTTCTAACTAAACAAAATCTGAACAAAAGAAACTTACATTTCCATTTAGTCCTTGAAACTCAGGAGAATTGATTATTGCCAGTGCTGGAGCAAGGTAAACAAATGATGGGCCCTGTATCAAAGGCAACCTTGACCCAAATGACGTATGCAAAAGAGTGGTTACTCCTGAAACAAATAGCACTGTGGACACAACCATTGAAGTATCCTCCTACACCAACTAAATCAGATTAGATCAAGATAACCACAGTACATTTTCTACCAGACGGTGAATATCATAAGAAGTTCAAGGAAATAATTCACTACTACTCACATGAGTGCCACCCATTGCAGGAACTATGACAAGTGGAATGAGAATCAATGAACCTAAAATTGAAAGGTAATGCTGGAGACCATATAGACCGATGGGAACTGAAACATTACACAAAACAATAAGCCAGTAAAATTAACCACAAACCAAATAAAAATAAAAAAGTTAAACATTACAATCTATATTTCGGATCAATAAATAAAGCTTCAAATATCAAACCATGAAACAAAACCCTTCTAAGTTGCCAGTAAATCCAATAACAAAAAGGGTCCTTCCATCATATCGAATAAACAAATAAAACATGAAGCGCGATACCAAAAACCAAATCCTGGCGAATTTAAAATGACCACTAAAATTAACCAAAAAGTAGCGTCTTTTTTTTTTTTGCCCCACGATATCTAATGATCACCAATAAATAAACTAATCCCACGCATCAAATATTCGATCATAGCGCCACCCAATTATTTCAAACTACCAGCAAAACAATAAAATATTATGTCTACTCGCAAAATTCCTAACGAACAAGTTCAACTCCAAAACTCCAAATCAGCATAATCCAACTTAAAGATATTGCTAAAAATCCATTTATAACACCTTGTTTTACTCTCACAATACCTGATAAAGTATGAAAACCAAATCCAAACTAGTCACAACTCCGAAAAGAACCATACGATCTATGAAACCAAACAAAGCCCAATTCAAATTATCAATTAAAACAACAAAAAAGCACACTACTTTCACTTCCCTCGAACTCATTATAACCGATCGGGCTGCAACTAAGTCAGTAATTAACCAATCAGACAAAAAAAAAACACTCACCAAGACCAGGAGTGTCTCTTAACTCGTACTTCATATGTGTATGTCTCCCTCTGACAAATCCATCATCCTCCACATCAATCACTTCCTCATTCCTCACCCCTGCTCTTCTCGGACCCTCCGGCACGCCATTCGGACCCGCCCCATTTGCCCCATGACCCAAACCATCCTTCTTCGCTCCCCCACCACTACCACCATCAGAGTCCCTCCTCCTCTTCACCACTGTCTGATCCTTATTCTCTGCTGGCACGACCACCGCCTTATCGGTCCCATTCACTGCAGCCGGAGGCGGCGCTGGTGGGGGTTGTGGTAGTGTTGCCCTGACCCGACCCGCTTCAACATCCGGCTGTGAATTCTTTTGCTCTTTCGGCCTCGGAGGGAGTGAAATCTGTCCAGAATCACTCGCATTGGTCTCACCAGAAAACTTGGGCCTAAACCCAGTTCGTTTAGCCCAGGAAGACGGCGGCATTGCTGCAGATTCTGGTGCTGGTGGCCACTGACCTGGTTTGGGCCCGACTTTCGGGTCAGAGTTAGACATTTTCTAATCTTAACACTTCAATCCCTTCCTCTCCCTCGAAAGTGCATAGCAGAAGGATGAGATGCTGTGCAGATCTGAAATGGGTCGTTAGGGTTTTGAGTGTGTAGTGGGGTTTTAGGGATAAAAGATTGTACGTAGCTTCTTTGGAAAGAGAAACTGAAGCTTGTTGCTGTATTTTTCTAGTGAGAGAAAGATATGACAAGAGAGAGAGGAAGACAGCTAGTGAAGGAGATAAAAACCGCGTTAGCCATTCGTCGTTTGGTTTTTTTAAGGTTTTTTGAGCCGAGATTATGAGAAGTGATGTAATAAAAATGTTTAATGAATTTTTTTTAAAAAAAAAATTATTTTTGATATTAATATATTCAAATAATTTAAAAATATTAAAAATATATTAATTTGAAGTTAATAAAAAAATAAAAAATATTTAAATTTTTAAAAAATATTTTTAAAATACAATAACGAACATAACCAGAGATTTTAATTAGCCGTTGTTGTGGATGGGGATGTATTGATTGGTAATTTTCTTCTTAATTTAAAATAATTGCGAGTGATTCCGGCTAAGGACGCAATTCCAAGTCAATTTGCAACTACTTTTGTTTATTTGTTGATTAATTAGTGGCAGTAATGCAGTCAAAGATATCATTGACTGTGGCAAGAAGGATTTCTAATTGAGATAGAATTTTTATTAAAAATCTTTATTTAATTAGTTAATTAAAAATCTTATTACATTATGATAATTACAATTTTTAGTATCTCCATGAATATAAAGATATAATATATTCAAAATTTAAAGCGTGTGCAATATTAGTAAATCAAAAATAAAAAAATTTAAATATTTATTTGTTGTGTTTTCAACAATAGATAATATTAATTAGAGCTTCTTAATGATAGAAAGTAGGATTATGTTTTAGGAGTTTAGAATATCAAATTTATCATTTTTTTCAACTTACATATCATAATGCAAAGTTTTATCAATCAAGTTTATAATCTTTATTTAATTAGGTAATTAGAATGTTTATTAAATTATAATAATTAGAAGTTGTAATCTCTATATATGAATATAATGTCAATGTATTTATGTAAAACTCGGTTAAAACTCTTATGGAGTAAAATAAAATTTATTGATTAATTAAACTAATTAATCTATAAAAAAATGGATTAAATTAAAAAGAAAATAAATTTAATTAATATGAGATTGGTGAAATAACATGGTACAAATTAATTAGGAAAGAAAAGTTGTGGAGACAAAATGAGATGCTCCAGGCAAATGAGGTCAATGTGCAAAAAATAAAAAATTTAGACTATAAATACCTGTTTATTTCTCTTGATGGCTGGTGGTTTGCTTGAAGGAAGAAAGGGTGATAATTGTTTGATTTATTTTTCTTTTTGTTTCTTGATAAATCAATCAAGTAAAGGCTAAACTAGAGTCAGTAAGGGATAAACAAGCGATCAAAAAAGATGATTGGGTGGTTTGGTGGGTTGTTTTTAAGAAACAAATTGAGAGTTAGAGTTTTGTGGGGTTGAAAAGAAAAATAGCAAAGGGCTTGAGATCTGCACAGCAGGTCTCGAGTTCGAGTCAGGGCGTGCACCTCTTGTAAGAACCTGGGACAGCCGGGGTTTTACTCGCTCACCTAGACCCACAAAGTATGCTTTTCAGGGGGTGGAGTTTCTTCGAATAAAAAGAAAAAAGTTTTGTGGGGTTGAAAAGAAGAAAAGGAAAAGTGAAGGAAATCTTGATTTTCTTACATCCATCACTTGATTCAGCACTTCAAGATATAAAAAGTTAGGATTTTTTTTTAATTCTAAAAAACATAAATAATTGTAGCAAAACCTTTAATAGGATAAATTTTAAAAATCAATAATAATAACAATATTAATAATTTAAATAATATATTTTGAAAATAACACACCAGTTATTTAAATAATAGTTAAAACAAGACCTAAAATTCACGACTAAAATTATAATTTCATAAATTTTAAAAGTTAATAATAATAATAATAATCTTAATATTATGTTATGAAAAATAATACACACAGACTATAGCGTTTAAAATTGATCTGGATAATAAAAATTAAATTAAATTAAATTTTATAACTTAACTAAAAAAATGAAAATAACTAGAAAAATATAAAAACGACATTAACTAATTACATCAAACTGATATATCATAGAACACTATTTATAAAACATGTCTATCAAATTCTACCCTAATCCATTAATCAAACTAAAAATTATGTTATTGTTTAATCACTTATATATTTTTTAGGCTTAAAACTTTCTCATACACATCCCACGTAAATTTTTCACTCGACTGCCAAGGGAAAGGGGGCAAGAAGACAAGAAAAGAATCCCTATAACGAAGGATGTGCCGTCTTTCATGGGGTCTCGTGGGCGGTGAAGGCCAGCATGGTTTTCCGGTGACAAAAGTAAAAGCGTGTCGCAGGAATTGAAGTGGATTGAGATCTCATTGCCAACAGGCAACAGCCTAATGGATTTGGAAAATGTTCAATAAAGGCTCTGATTTTGGTATTAAATATTAATCATGAGAGTGACATTGAAGGTTTGTTTGGCAGTGTGGTTGTGGTTGCTTTTCAAATAGCTTTTCGTGCCAAAATGCATGCCAATGATGTTTTTTTATTTTTTAAAAATCATTTTTGACATCAGCACATCAAAATGATTTGAAAACACTAAAAACATATTAATTTCAAGTTAATAAAAAAATAAAAAATTTTCAAATTTTGTCAGAAACGCTTTTGAAACGCAGAAACAAACAGGCCCTGAAGTTTGATCTGCTGCCTCCACGAGAAAAAAAGTTATTTTACCCGAGGGAGGTGTGGCCTTGTGTATGAAAGTATAGTGAGAAAAATATTTAATTCGGATTAAATTATCCTGGATGACCCTAAAACAGGTCTTGATTTCGTGTTTACGAAACCAGAAGAAGGGCAAGGGCAAGGGCAACCTTGTTTGCTTTGTGTATTTTTGTGGTTAGGGTTTACTCGGGGGCTAAACTATCATTTTTCAAGTAGGACGTTTGAGTTTCTATAGTAATATATAATTAGGTAAAGAGAAAGTTTTAATTTAATTAATTTATTTGTATCTTTAATCAAATAGTTTTTTTTTTATCTATAATGTGAGCGGGGTTTTTCATACTGTTATTATTAGTAATAATTTATGTATTCATGTCACAATATGATTAGGATATTAGTCGTTCTAGAAGTGAATTCATTAATTATAGAAGCAAAACAATCCACTTACCAAGTAATGTCTTGAGAAGTTGGGTCTCAAAAGCTTACAGAAGTGTACAAAAAAAGTTTTGGGTTTCTCGAAACACATACACGTGGTGAAAATAATAAATTTAAAAAAACTTCAGGAGTTTCAAGTATCATATTAGATAGATCTAGAGCTGTTTATGGTTTATAAGAAGATTATTTGGAGATTAAATGTTCTTTTTATTTTGAATAATTACTTCAAGGTTGGATTGTCATAAACCACAAACCATTCAAGTGTTTAACATCTAACGATAATTCACACGAACCACCAATGAGAAATCTTCTAAACCCTTTTAGAAAAGAGGAGTTGTTATGCCTCTGAATATTAGCCTTTTTCTTTCATCTTTTTAGGTGTTATGTACTATATAATTTTCTACAAAAAAGAAGAAGAAGAAATGGCATTCTATTTATATGACAATTTTGAAAACTGTAAATAGTAAAATATCAATTTACCCTCTAAATAAAAGCACATATATTGTTTTAGGATACTCTTAGAAATTTATTTAATCAATTCTTTACTTTGTTTTTGTAGGTCTAAAATTATAATTCCTTATATAAATTAAACTATAGACCTCAGTTTCTAAAATTTATTTACAATTAAGCCATACTTGATTAATCATTCTATTCTAATTTTTAGCAGAAGGTTCTTAAGTTTGTGATCTATTAGGTTCTCTAATAAGTTAACTCAAATATAAATCTCAATTAGAATAGAATATGATTAAATAAATTAATTTATTATCAATTCAACAATTGATTGATTTATATTTGAAGATCAAGTACAGTGTCTAATAACTTGTCATGATTTCTCAAATAATAGAAAAGTCATAAGTAATTTGACTTAACCTTTTACTGATCAATTTCTCATTATAATTATTATTCATTCATCAACAATGTTTCAATTTAGACATTATAGTATGAAGTGTGTCTATTATGTCAAATCATATTTATCATAAACACTATAGTCATTGATTATTTGATTAAGATTTGAAATTATTTTAAAATCTTATTTCACCCCGCGCAAGGATTTATAACAAGTACTATGTCAAATTATATTTATCCTCAACACTATAGTCATTGATTATATAAATAAAATTTGAAACTCTTTTCAAATCTTATTCCACCTCGTATAAGGATTTATAACGAGTACTATTTGAGAATATATGAAATATTTTTTTTAATTCATATGTGATGATGAATTCTGTCTTGATTACTTAAATACCTTCATATAGTTCTTGTTATATTCAATATCCACTTATTTTACCCTTGATTAGGATAACATGTTGCAAGATGAAAGCATAACATTCTCTACATAAGATAACTTATGACATTATTTAGTGGTTTACTCTAAATTTACTAGTAAAATATTTGATGAATATTAAATATAAATAATTTTTTATTAATAAATTAAATATATTTATAAAAATAAAATCAATATAATATATAACCAAGTTATAAGACGTGTAATATCTTATAATTTATTCACCCACATATCAGTTCAAACACCCACATGCAAATTTAGTATCTTTATGCTGTAACGAGTTACTTATTTTCCATCCAGTCCCGAGATTCTCTAGCCCGATGGAGAAGTTTTAAATAGTGATAGCACAGAAGGAAAATCCAATGCGCAATTTACATGCTATACACGGAGAAAACCTTACACTGATTTTTTTCCACAAATAACTGGTCAAACGTCCACGCACGTGTTTCGTAGAGTGTGTTTGGTGTTGCGGTAGCTATTGTGATTGTGGTTTAAAAAAAATTGTTTTTATAAAAAGTACTTTTAATTGAGGTTAGTTTGAAAAAATAAGTGTTTGGTTAAAACTGTGTTTAAAATTGAGGTTTAAGAAAAAGTAGTTTAATGTGTTTGGTTAAGAATGTTTTTGAAATTGAGGTTATAAAATAATTTTTTAAAAAATATATTAATATTGATGGTTTTAAATTTAAATATTGTAAAATTAATTACTCTTATTACATCATGAAAAAAATAATACTTTATATAAAATATTTTTTATTATTCCATTAAACTATTTATAATTCCATTACGTCCAAAATTCATCCGATAAGAACTACAGTTTTCATAACTTTTTGAGCGTGTAATAAAATTAGATAAAATATTATCAGATATAAAATTGATATTACTGTGCGCGTAAATTTAATTTACTCTATACTAGTTTTTCGAGAAAAAAATATTGTTCACATCCCGAATGAATTTAATTCTCTAAACTAGTTTTTTTTTTTTAAAAAAATTAATACAATTAACTCACTAAAAAAAAAAAAAAAAACACCACGAACAGTGCAAGTGAATTGCACTGTTCACATGAATAGTGCAAGTGAATTGCACTTTTCACGTGAACAATGCAATTCACAATTGAACAGCAGTGAATTGCACTGTCCGCAGGTTTCTACAGTGCATGCAAAACATGTTTTCGTTGCTTTTTCTTTCCAGCGTTTTAAACGCAAAAAACATGTGGATCCCATGTACAGTAAAGTAAGTTTTCTAATTACCAAACGACTGCGGACTACGTTTTAAATAAAACGCAGCCGCAGCCGCGTAGACAAACAGTCTCGTACTTTATGAGTTTTCCATACAGCACGTTACTTGATTTTGCAGTATAAAATATCCTGGGAGAAAAAAAAAACCAATAACGAGGTTATAAATTTAAATGAGGATGTTTTTTTTTTTATTATTTTATCTGTCCTCTTCTCAGATGCTTGATTTATCAGGAAACAGAGAGAGGAGCATAAATGTAGACCCCCAGGAGGTGAGAAAGCAACGGCTCTTTTGTCATCAGCTCGGAGCTGTGGCCATAGCCAGAGTCAGACCCAGACCGCCAGACGTTACCAAAGTACCAACTAGCCGTTCGAGCTTGGCAATTAACAAGGCTGTTAAAATCTCTTATGGTCTTCTCAATGGGCAGCCTGACATATGTAAAACAATTTTTTTTTGGGTTTAGAATAGCTTCCAGTATTTGAATTAGCACTAATAGTAAAGGAAAAAAAAAAAAAAACTTTAAAGGATCGTGTGATGCGTGTTAACTGGGCAAAACTAAACAAAGAAGTTGTTTTGTTACGAAAGAAAAGATCCTTAAAGGACAGCGCATCCGAGTGTAATAATTGATTTTGGGTGTTCCGAGGACTTCATTTATGGTTTGGTCTTCGTGTAATGTTATCCAGCCCTGTGGGTGTTCTCTTATTGGATCTTGTAGACATCCTAGGCCCAGGCTCAGTTTAGTGGTGAGTGCATTGGATTTTTTTCATCTTTATAGATTTAATAATTCTTTTATAAGTGTAATATTTATTAATTTTTAAAGTATTTTTTATTTAAAAATATATCAAAATAATATTTTTTATTTTTAAAAAAATTAATTTTGATATTAACATATTAAAACGATATGAAAATATAAAAAATTAATTTAAATTAAAAAAATAAAAATTTTTTATTTTTTTTCAAAAATATTTTTAAAATATAAAAATAAATAAAGTCTAAATCAATAACCTTAACCTCTGTAATGCGAAAGTAATGAGCTCTATTTTGACCTTACAATTTATGATTTTGGGCTCATGTTTTTTGCCAATCTTACTTCAAATACAAGGATACATTTCATGTAGCTGAAGCTGAGATGTAGACCCAAATCTATAAAAAAATAATTGAGAGAGAAATAAAATAATCTAAAAATAAAATTGATGAGCATTGAGTCGTAAATTTGACTTTTGAATAACTGAAAAAAAAACTAATGAATAAATAAAATTTCAAATAATTAAATACATCTGAAAACAAATGTGTAATTAATATGGTAAAAGATATAAAATTGAGAAATAAAAAAAAATGAATACCTAATTCCAATTTCCAATACATCAGTAAAAACAAAAATGTCCAATTTAAAAATAAGAGGACTAGGCCATTTCAATATGTATAAAAACTCAAGGGCCAAAATGTTAGGAATTGCTGAAACGGGGGTCAATTACTCTTGACAAAGCATAAGACATCCTCATAAATAAAAATCCCGGGAGGGGCCAATTCGTAAACCTATAAACTAATCGGGACCATCATAAATAGAGAAAAAACGGCGGTTACCTAAAACCTTATTTGTAGGGTTTTCCTGCACTCTTCTCTTCCAGAACACCGAATCAAGGTATCTCACTAGCTATACCGGCAGCCGCCGCCGACAACAGCGAAGCGAAGTCTTCAAATCGGTAAGTCACTAATCTCTACTCGAATACCTTAATCTTTGTCGATAACGATTTTGAATGTTTTTAACTAATTTTCTTGCTGTAAAAAATTGCAAAGAATTTTTAGGTTATGTGACAATTTCTTGTGGCTAACGGATTATTTAGAAATAATTTATTTCTTATATGGTTTATTTATTGCTTCAGAAATTTCGGATATTTTTTTAAAGAAGAGACACAATGAGGTTGGAGAAGTGTTGGTTCTGCTCCTCGACTGTATACCCGGGGCACGGTATCCAGTTTGTCCGCAATGATGCTAAGGTAAAATACTGGTTTACGAGGATTTTATTAACCTAGTATGCAAATGATTTTTGTTGGATCAATTTGAGGGTGGACTGAGACTAATCAATTTGAGGTTTATAGTTGTGAATAGTTGTTGGGCTGTGTAGGGGAATGAAATTGTTAGTTTTCAGTCGTGAAATTACGGTGCGCTTCGCTTGTATGTCGAGTGGTTGAAGTCATTGTAATATAAGTGAGTTTACTTTTAGTGGTTGAATTGGTGTTTGGGAAGGTTTAGCACTGCCGTATCTGTTATTGTTCATGTGACA